>NW_006408872.1:1099370-1117590 GCF_000296735.1 Chrysochloris asiatica | reverse complement strand
TATCTTTGCATAAGTCCTTTGTTTCTCTGGTTATATTTATTCCAAGATATTTCATCCTTTGGGTGGCTATTGTGAATGGTATTGCTTTCCTAATGAAGGATGTTTGCTTTTGTAAAGGTTTGTCGTCGTTGTTGTTAAGTGTTGAGTCAGTTCCAACCCATAGTGACTCTGTATAGGGTTTCTGAGGAGCAGTTGTTAAGTTTGAGCCACAAACATATTGGATCAAACTAACTGCATCAGCCCACAGCACCACACCAGGACTCGTAAAAGTTTAGAGACTCAGAAATCCTTATACAGGGTCAATGAGAGTCAGAATCAACTTAATGGTAGTGGGTTCTTTTATATGGCAATTTGTCCGTCTTTTAAGTCATTAAAAATGTGTATTCATGGGCCAAGTGGTCAATGTGCTGTGTGACAAATTCCACAATGAGAAACTGAGCACTTGCTACAAGGGTGTGGTGTTCCAGTCAGCCTGAAACACCTCACAACAGTTGAGTTCCTTCTAAAACTATTACATGGGGCATGCAATTAAGAGCGCTGGCTAATGAAGCTTTTGAATAAGTGTAACAGTTATGGATTGGATTACATCCCTCCCCAAAACAACAGATATAGATGCCCCAACAGCTATACTGGTAAATGGGCTCATTAGGGAAAACAGTGCCTTTCTTTGGTGATCTCATTAGTTGACATGAGATCATAATGTAATAGGGTTAGTTTTAATCCAATATGAAAGGCATCCTTACAAAAAGAAGATGACAGACATGAGACAGAATCCTGTGAATGAAGATACATCTGCAAGCCACAAAATGCCTGGGGTTACAGAAACCTGAAAATGCCTGGGGTCACAGAAACCAGAAAAGAGGAAGAAGAGTCCTCACAGGAGCATGGACCTGTCACCATCCTGAACTGAGATAAAAAGTTTTTTATTATTTAAAACTGCCTACGTGTGGTTTCTTGTTTGGCAACCCCAGGACATGCAGACAGTGGAAGCCATGTGGCAGGATGTAGGACAAGATCTATATAGGGTTACAAGGTTTACTGGCTCTCATGGAAGTGCACACTGCTTCTCATGATCCATTTATTACCTGAACTTGCTTCGCATGAACTTCCCTCTCCTTCATTGCTACTGGTGACAGACGAAACCTTCTAGACTTCTGAGGAGCAGCCGCAGGATTAACAGGGAAAGTGTCAATTCTTTCTGGGCCTCCGTTTACAATCTCTTCAAAACCTGAGCCATCACCTAAAAACAAAGACCACAAAGTCAGGAACTAAACCAAGATTCCCTGACAGCCTTCATCAAGAATCTCTGCCAGAGTCTCCAAGACATACACCTACTGAGATCTGTCACTGTGGCGCTGCTGAAAGGATTTTCCTCATACCTTTCAGAACAGCAGACAAATCACAAATCAAAGAGGGCAATGTTGCTAAGTGCTGGTGAGTCGGTTCCAACTCATAGTGACCGACACTGCATATAGTTTTCAAGGAGCAGCTGGTGGGTTTGAACTGCTGACCTTGTGGTTTGCAGCCCAATACCACACCAGGAACGGGTAACAGTATTTTTTAAAAGCACTGTTTCAATGAGAATTGAACATAGTACATGGAGATGTGCGTTATCCCTGAACAACCAATACCATAACACAGAAATATAAGAACGTTACACATTTGCACAGATGCAACTCTTTACCCTCCAAATACCAGTACAGTACAGGTGGACTGATGCCAGGCAGCAGCTGCCTGAGCCTCGGTCACAGCATCCCGTAGGTGGGAGGACAGCAAATGAGCATATCTAACCAGAAGGTCAGGGTGCCTGATCTAGAGAGGGCCAGGGAGAAAAGTCCATAGCCAATATAGGACTCCTGAAAGGAACCTAGGATTTGGAAGCATTAACCACCTCTTGGGGAGGGGGGAGAATCTAAAAGAGATGAATTCCAAGTTTCTAAGAAGCCCATTCCTCCAAGCCTTCCCTCCCACTGATTTTCTACACATACTCAGAAATTTCTTTCTAGATGAGCAGAGTCAGAAAGACTGGCTGGGAGCATGAGGCTCAGTGACGGAGAGAGGTGAGTATTAGGAAAACAGGGCAAGACCTTCTAACTGCTTTTCCTGATCAGAAATCCATACACTGACAAACAGGCAGGCTTAATACCTGGCAGAAGAGGATACCTAAAGGAGCACATCAGATCAAGAAAGATCTGAAGTGCATGCTGATGGTGGGGCCCCTGGAGCTACCAGCGGCCCCTCATGGCACGAGCTGAGTCCCAAGATCATTCTTTAGTTCAGGCCCTCAGATTTGTGATAAAACAGACAAAGTAAAACAGGGAACATGAGGGAGAAATAAAGCAAATGCAGCAAACGGAAGAAAACTTCAAAACAAAACCCACTATTATTACTATCTTTAGAGAAGTAAGAAGAGGCATATTTTCCATGAAATAAGAACAGGAAGCTACAGATGTAATGGTCAGACAATAAGCGTGAAGTCTAAGAGATAAAAAGGATGACAGCAAAAATTAAATAATTTAGTACAAAGGTTAAGAAGTGAAGCTTCAAAAGTCTCTCAGAAATGAGGACAGATATAGAGAAAAGCAAAAAAATAATCAATATAGAGTCCAATATTTGGTTAGTGAGAATTAGAGAAGGAAAATTGTGGGAGAAACTGTGACAGGAAAATACAACAGAATACTCATGGCTGTGGGCCTGAAGAGCTATGAGTGGCGAATGGAGACTAGGGGCATGATTCACATGGAACATAAGTAGAAGCAAGAGGGCTGTACGCAGGTTGCAAAGGAGCTGGTTTCCAGCTCCAAATTCATTTACCAAAACAAAGCTACCAATACACATGGGAAAATGAAAAACAAATTGAAATATTAAAGTTCTCCCCCTAAACCTTCACTCATCTGTCAGGAAATAAAAGACAAAAATAGATGTTGAAGACACTCAAAAATGTGCTCTTGAATGTAGAAATGCTAAGGCAATGGGAAGTAAAAGAGCTTAATGGGAAATTCAAAGGGCAGCTTCAGAAGACAAAGTAAGGTATTATAATGAAATGTGCAAAGACCTGGAGTCAGAACACCAAAAGGAAAGAACAAGTTCAGCATTTCTCAAACTGGAAAAAAAACTGAAGAAAAAATTCAAGCCTCAACTGAAGGAGTCTATAGAGAAAACTACTGAATGAGACAGAAGTGTCAAAAGAAGATATGAGGACTACAGAAAGACACTGTACCAAAAAGAATTGGTGGCTGTACAACCATTTTAAGAGGTACTATATAATCAAAGATCAATGGTACTGTTCTAGAACCACAGTGGTGGTGGTGGTATGCCGTGAAGTCAGTTCCGACTCATAGTGACCCTGTATAGGGTTTCCGAGGCTGTAAATCTTTATGGGAGCAGAAAGCCTCATCTTTATCCCATGGAATGACTGGTAGTTTTGAAATGCTGACCTTGAGGCTAACAGTCCAACTTGTAACCACTACACTTCCGGAGCTCCTTTCTAGAACCATACAAACTACCAAAACTGATTCAAAAAGAAACAGAAAAACAAGTAAGGAGATTGGATTAGTAATAAAATCCTGCTAACAAAAAAAGGCCAGAACTAGATAGTTTTACTGGTTACTGGTGTTGTTATTAGGTGCCATCAAGTCGGTACCAACTCATAGCAAACCTATGCACAACAGAACGAAACAGGGCCTGATTCTGGGCCAACCTCACTACTGTTGTCACACTTGAGTCCATGGATGCTGTCACTTGGCGAATCCATCTCGTTGGGGGTCTTCCTCTTTTTCTCTGACCCTCCACCTTACCAAACATGATATCCTTCTCCAGCGACTGCACCCTCCTGACAATATGTCCGAAGTATGAGAGATAAAGTTTGGCCATCTTGGCCTCCAAGGAGCAATCTGGCTGCACTTCTTCCAAAACAGATCTATTGGTTCTTTTGGCAGCCCATGGCACTTTCAATATTCTCCAATACCATAACTCAAAAGCATGAATTCTTCTTCTAAAGATTTTTTTAAAGAATACTTGGCTGTCATGAATTGAATTGCATCCCAAAATATGTGTCAACTTAGCTGGACCATGATTCTCTGGTTTGGCAGTACTGTTATGATGTAATGTAGCAGTTATGTAAAGATTCTCAGATCAGATGTGATCTGATGTGACAAGCCTTTAACCCATCACAGCTCTGATCCAATGTAGAATCAAAGTAAATTTCCCTGGGGTGTGGACTGTAACATATTTTATTTTACAAGAGATTAAAGGATAGATAAATTAGTAGAGATTAAATGGACCCATTAACCACAAGAAAGAACAGCCAGGAGTGGAGTGCAGCCTTTGAAATTCCAAAACCCTGAGAAGGACTGATATCAAGACACACGGAGATCTCCAAGGCAAGGTGGGGCTACAGATGCTGAAAGGAAACAAGGACCTTTCCCCAGAGTCAACTAAGGACAGTCTTCTTCTAGTGCCAGCAATCCGAATTTGGACTTCTAGCCTCCCAAACTGTGAGATAATCAATTTCTGTTAAGGCCAAAAAAAAAAAAATAATAATAATCAGTGGCACTGAAGGAAGAATTTCAAGCATATTGAAGGCACTGGTTGGAAAAATGAGGTTCTAGGAATTGACAAAATATAAATTGAAATGTTTCATCAAATTGATGCAGCGCTGGAGGTGTAGCTCATCTGTGCCAAAAAACAAGGAAAACAGCTAGATGGACAAAAGATTTTCATTGTACTCATAAGTAGACTATACACAGAACAAGAGGCAGTCATTTGAACAGAACAAGGTGACAATGAATGGTTCAAAATCAGGTATGGCATGAGAGTTGTATCCTTCCACCATATTTATTCAATCTGTATGCAGGAGCAAATAATCTGAGAAGCTGGATTATATGAAGAACAATGTGGCATAAGGATTGGAGGAAGACTCATTAACAGCCTGCTATATGCAGATGACACACAGAGTCAAGAGGAGTGAACATATTAATGAGGATCAAAGACTACAGCCTTCAGTATGGAACACACCTCAATACAAAGAAAACACAAATCCTCACAAATGGACCAATGAAACATCATGATAAATGAAGAAAAGGTTAATGTTGTCAATGTCTTCATTTTGCTCACATATACAAATAATGCTCATAAATGTAGCAATCAAGAACCTAAATGATGCTTGGCACTGGGCAAATCCACTGCATAAGACCTCTTTAAAGTGTTGAAGAGCAAAGATGTCGCTCTGAGGGCTAAGGTGCTTCTAACCCAAGCCATGGTATTTTCAATAGCCTGAAAGACATGTGAGAGTTGGACGATGAATAAGGAACAGAGGAAGTCATAGAAGAATTGATGCATTTGAATTATGGTGTTGGGAAGGAATACTGAAGTACTATGAGCTGCTACAACAACAAACAAATCTGTCTTAGAAGAAGTACAGCTGTAATGCCCCTTAGAAGCAAGGATAGCAAGGCTTTGAACATTTATCAGGAAGGACCAGTCCCAGCAAAAGGATATCATGTTTGGAAAGATAGAGGATCACTGTAAAAGAGGAAGATCCTCAATGAGATAGACTGACCCAGTGGCAGCAACAATGGGCTCAAATATAACAATTGTGAAGATGGAACAGGATTGGATCGGGCAGTGTTCTGTTGTGCCTAGGGTTGTTATGAAGTTGAAACCAACTCAACAGCACATAACAACAACTCAAAAACTAACAATTTCCACAAGAGCTCCTTTTCTCCAAGTTACATTAAACAAAAGGATCCAATCCAGAAAAGCAAGGATGGCCATTCAGGAGCTAAAGGTGGTCAAGTGTGAAAGGGAACCTTCTAGAGGTTTCTGAGCAGTCAGGGAACATCCAAATTGGGTCCTAGGTAGGGAGGAAGGGTGATTGGTACAATGGAGAAAATACGGTCACAGATAAACAAGAAGTTGGCAAGAAAGTAAATGTAATCTGTGCATCTGCAAATCTGTGCTAGAACTACAACATATGAGCTTCATTAAAATGTAATTGCTCAAGAGTGATGTAACAGTTGATACAACTCTTAAAGGAAGATAATAAGAGGGAATGGTATTTGAGTTTACTGCTGTTGTCAAATACCATTGAGTTGGTTCCGATTCATAATAACCCTGTATAGGGTTTCTAAGGAGTGGCTGGTGGGTTTAAACCACCATCTTTACAGTTAACAGTGCAGTGCAGTGCTTATCCTACAGCGCCACACTGGGATTCCAAGTTTAAAACTGATATTTAAATAACAGATGTGTGTTACGCATGCTTCTAAAATGCTCTCAAACCATGTATGTGTAAGTCACTCATAAGGTGAATTTAGATAAAACAAATAGATGTGTGCTGTAAACAACGTTAAGTTAGCCTTGTACCACCATATAGTGATTAATAAAAAACTCGATGTAACTTAGCTAAATTTCCATAAGTTAGCCTTCAAGACATAAATTGTTAAATCCTCCCTAATTTTTGACTGTTCAGACAAGATCTAATCTTTGTTAGACATAACATCAATTGGTTCTTAGCATGGAAGTCCAAATAGAAAAATCACTTATGAGGGGGCATCAAAAAGTTCTTGGAAGTATAACCCATATCTTTTCATTCCATTTCCCATGAACTTTTTAAAGCCCCTTTATGCAAACCCTGGACTTCTGCTCATTCAACAAGAGACAACACAGGCAGAACATCTCTCTATACTGATTCTCAGATAACAGACTATGACAGCGATGAAAACTGAGATTGTGGCCACCCCCACCCCCACAGTCTTGTACTCTAGCTACAAGGGACCTCTGCTGAAAAGAACACATGGTCAAGCCTTCCTCACATGATCACTCAATAAAATACCTGAAGTCTAAAGATTTGAGTTCTAACCATTGGACAATTTTATACAGTCCTGATAGTCTGGTCATAAACGAATGTTATGTGGTCTTACCTGTGTTCTTTGTCAAGACTACTTTACAAAAAACGTAAATGATTTTATGCATGATAAGCTTGCACATTTCTGTATCTATTTGAAAATAAAAGCTCGCAGGACTATATGATTCTAAGATAAAGTAAACACTAGAAGAGATTCTGACAGTTGGAAATGAATGTCTCCAGGGAATGGTCATCAAATACATGGTATAGAATGAATACCACGACATCTGCAAGAGAATTTTGCAGAATCATTCAATTTCTCAAATTGCATTCTAATTAGTTGAAATTGCCATCAGGCAAATCTGCTGCAAGAGATCTCTTTAAAGTGTTAAAGAGCAAAGATGTCACTTTGAGGGCTAAAGTGTGCCTGACCCAGGTCATGGTATTTTCTATCTCCTCATATGCATGTGAAAGTTGGATAATGAGTAAAGAATATCGTAGAAGAATCAATGCATTAGAATTTTGGTGTTGGCAAAAAATATTGAAAGTATAATGGACTGCCAGAAGATTAAACAAAGCTGTCTTGGGAGAAGTATAGCCAGAATGTTCCTTAGAAGAAAGGATGGTGAGACTTTGTCTCTTACTTTGAACGTGTTATTAGGGGGGACCAGTCCCTGGAAAAGGTAATCACACTTGGTAAAGTGGAGAGCCAGCAAAAAAAGAGGAAGAACCCCAATGACATGGACTGATACACTGGCAGGAACAAGGGGCTCAACCATAACATCGTGAAATTGGTACAGGACCAGGCAATGTTTGGTTCTGTTGTGCAGGGGGTCACTAAGAGTTAAAACCAACTTGATGACACCTAACAACAATTATAGCCGGAGTATATAAAATTAAAATAAAATGCTTTCCTGCTCTATTCTGCAAATGCATGGTAAGATCCCCAATGGATTATATAGATTTCAGTGTGGTGTTTTCAAAAGCACTCACTGGACCAAAATCAAAATGCTTCAGAAAGTGAGGAAATTTGAAAAAAAAAAAAAAGCCAACAAGTAACTATAGAAAGAAAGATGAGATTAGAGAATCATCATTTGGCAGTCACTGTACGACAGACAACTGGTGGTGGTGTGGGTGAGTCATTAGGCTGTTGACCACCACAAAGTCGGCGGTTCAAACCTACCAGCTGTTCCATGGAAGAAGGATAATGTTGTCTGCTGCCACTTTATAGTTGCTGAAAACCTATATAGGGTTGCTTTGAGTCAGAATCAACGGGGTGGAAATGGGATGGATTTGGTTTTGGGGCAGGGCAATTGACTTAGCAAGATCACTAACAGACACTAAAAACAGACGCAAGCTGGAGAAGCAAGAGAATATTACAAGTTTCAAGTAGCCTCCCCACAGGGTACATAACAACTAAAAAGAAAACCTATCAATAAAAGACCTGGTAAACCCCATGTTGGCCAACTTAACTCCTATCCACATAAAAACAGAAATCAGGAGAGCTGTGGGCCAGTGCAGATGAAGGGTCATGCTACAAACTGACTACTGCCCTCTCCACAGACCATGCAGTTGCTCCAGACTGGAGGGAGGAGACTGATGGATTAGTCAGTGTAGAGGAGGGTAGAGCTGGACACAGCTAGACAAGACTGGGCAAAGCCAGGTGGGTCAAGGTTGGGGCAGGCAGAAGTGGACAGGGCAGTACGCAGCAATAGGTAGGAACCACCCCACCCACTAGTCTCCAAGTATAGCCCCATCCCTGCCCTCAGCCTTGGGCCATGAACTGCTTCCGCTTCCCTCATCTGCCAGTTAAAGAGCTGACCTCTGGACACAATGCATAATCTGGGAAGTTCTTTCTGTAAAGAACGCCACTGGTACAATTGGAAAAATCTGAGTAAGGTCAGGAAATGAGACACTAGCCCTATACCATTGCAAATTCCTTGGTCCTGAGCACTATGCTGTGACCTCAGTTTTAGGAAGTACATGTTTACAAGCTAAGTGGCACTGTGTCTACAATGGACACTCAAAAGGTTCACAGACAGTAAGACAGAGCATGAGAGCAAGAGAAGACAGAAAGAAAGAGAGTAAATATAAAAAGTTAACATTTGGAGAATCTAGGCGAAACACATGTAGGAATTCTTTGCAATATTCTGTACTCCAAAATTGTCAAAACACAAATTTCTCTCACAAAGACAATTGACTCACTTTTTTCACTTTCATCGCTTTTTCCTTCTAACCCAATAGGAGATGATCTTAAGTTTTCTTGAGAACCAAGAGACGTTATGAGAAAATCTTCGACGTCTTTTTCCTGTTCAAATAGGCAGACTTTTAAGTGGTTATAAAATAATAACATCACATCATGGAGCTAAAGTTGCCCAATGAAAACGGTCCTGAATTTATCATCTCCTCACACAGACCCCACAGGAAAAAATTCAGACTTGCAAGCATACTGAGGTCATGTGTTTCCAATAATATAATTATTTAGTTTACCCACAGTTCTTCACATGTATTTTAAAGTAGTCACTACCAAATATTTTAAATTAATAAATATTTACATAAATTGACAATCTATGGATACCTGAGATGACATGTACAATAAAAAACTAGTTTAGTTTTTTTTATTTTATCCAAGACCTTAAAATGTCAAGATAAGTAGGCTAGAAAATCGTGATATAACTCAGGAACAAATTAAAGTGCTTTTAAAATTAAATGGCAATATACATGAAACCTGATAAATATGAAACAGTACTAAACACAAATACAGCAGCATATTCTAGACCAAGAGTCCTTGTGCAGGTTATTATTTGGCCTTTATTGCTATGTGGAGTCAGCATTGGCACAGAAGCTAGGCCTGAGGTAAACTCAGTAGGCCCCATACACCTCACTCATTTCAGAAACTGCCTGAAATGACCTGTTCCAATTTCATAGCTTTGCTGCACACTTAACTTTCCTATATACAGTGCTGACTACAGGACCTGAACAAATCATCACTCTAGCAGTGATGAACCAACAATGCAGTGCTTGACCTGAGAAGGCTTCCCAGCAACACCCTGAGCTGCCACCCACAGCCCTGATGAGGCAAAGCAGGAATAGAAGTTCCTTACCACAGTTGTCCCCTCTACATGGTGGTGATCAGTGGACAGAGGTGTGTCTATAGCAAGGGGACACTCCGCCCAGGGTAGTGACTTCCCCTTGCCTGTGGGTACCGGGTAACAAAGGAGGTCAGAGTTGTCTGCCTGGAGTAATGTGGGGCCAGGGCTGCACAGACCTGTGGCATCTGAACAGGGTGTGAGGGGCAGGCTAGGTTGGGGCTCCAGATTTGAGTCCCTCCTGACGACTTCAGGTGAGCCCCAGGAGGACAGGTCCATTGTCTGCACTGGGCTCCTGAAGGGCTCCACACCTTCACAACTGCTTTGCAAGCCAGTTTTTAAGGAGAATGGTGAGTCTTGTGGTTCAATTTTTTCTTGAATGGGAACGTCTGATGTTCTGGTTGGTGTCAAAGCATCTGGATGTTCAGTAACTGCCATTAGATCCCAAGTGGTTCTGTGGGTATTAAACGTTGCAGCAGGAGTAGGTCTGTCAGTCGACTCATCACTGCGAGAAACATCATTTAAGTTCTTTTCTACAACAAGTGCAGAACACGCCAATGGTTGTGGGTTTGTCGAACCATCTGGGCCCATGTCCTGGGCAGTCATTGAATGGACCAGACAAGTCAATCTCTCCTGAACTTGTTTCACCTGAGTTAACAGGTCTACTTTCCGCAGAGGGCGACAATCTTCTGGTGTTTTTTCCTTACCCTGAAGGTTAAAAAGAACACACACATAATAAAAGAACTAACTGTAGCAGACCTCACTGTCTATGAGCGTTCACGATAAATAAGTCCCTCTAAACACTTAGTATTTCAAGTTTATTTGATTCCACAAATTAAATCTTAATTCCAAAATCTGAAATTCAATTCAATTCCAAAAGCTGAAAGCTCTTCACTTCAAAGGCAATTTTTCCTTTATACATTAACCTACTAAGAACACATATTCTTTTAGTGGGGGGAGAGGAGGGAGGAGACAGGAAAGGTCTCTTCTCAGAATGTTGAAGAAAATAAAAACCCCACAAAATCGTGACTTATGTAGCAAATGTGTAATTTCCTCTTCACTGTATAACTTCTAAGAACTTAGCAATAGCTCAAATTCTTTTAAGAACTAAACTTATGCTCCCAATCATGATAGGATGAAGACAAGTCTGCTGAACAGAATTTCTGAAATATTTTTCTCCATGTGGAATGCACCTCACAAAGGGATGAATAAACACATGGAGGTGGCATCTCCTTTCAAAGCTGCCAGCCCAACCACAGCCTCGCATGCTTGGGACCCAGACCTTTCAGACTTCAAACGATTTCCTGAGCTGCAGACCATGTGGTCAGCAGCACCCTGTGGTCTTCTTCTTCATGAAGCCCTCATGGTTGGACAGAGATGCTTAGGCTGGAAGGAGCCATGGCAATTTATAGCAGTCTGGCAGTATATTTGAGGAAACAAGTGAACCAGTCACTCTGAATTTCAGACCATGGACACAAGCTGTGGGGACAAACAGCAAGGGCAGACTCAGACTGCTGGGATGGGGGAAGGGAGCTTGCAGCCAAGAACACCTAGAGGGCAACAGCATACTCCAAAGACAGAGACATGCTGGCTTACTGGGAAGTGACTTGAAGGAGGGATACCCACAGGTAAGGGCTACCAGCACCTGCCACCATATCCACCTCATCTCACAGTCACAAACATGGTTTCCGCCCTGACACCACGGGTTAAACATCCTGACTCTACTCTTTCTTCTGGGAAAAGCCTAGGGTTCAAAAACAGTCCTGAAGTCTTTAGAAACAAACCAGATGCAGGCAATAGATTCCTTGAATCTATTGAATAAGACCACAGGAGGTTCTGTCCTCACAAGGAGAATCCAGGATGCACCCGGAAGAACAAGTATGTCCCATTCACAAGAAAACACCAATTAGCCATTCACTTTCTAAAAGCTGATTTAACTGTGGCAAATGTATGCTTCCTAGAGCATCTTAAATAACACGTGTAGATTTCAAACTGCATGTATAACATCACATGGTAGTCTAGAGGACACCTAACTCCATGTGCAGCCACACCTCCCACCACAGGGACGGACAAGCCCTGCTCTGCAAGCCCTTCTTGTGGCTGCACAAAGTACCTTGTTTTGTCGCAGCCGACTTTGGCTATCCTCTCTGCTCAGGTGCACCTTGTCCCTCACCAGGAAGAGCTCAGATACCAGCTGCTTCTGGCAGGCAGTCAGCACTGACATCACATTCTCCTGCCCCAGGAGACCTGTACCACCTGAAGCCTCACGGTCTGGAACTGGTTGCCGATGGTCCTTCACAGGGCTCTGTATTGATAGGGACAGCGAGAGCAGCACACATCAAAATTAGAGCTGAACCTGCCTGGGAGCTAACGTGCAGTAAGGCTGGGATGGGACTGTGGCCAGCTGGACTGCCTGCAGACCTCACTGCCTGTGTGTACCCTAAACTTTACAGTCTGCATGACCCACAAGTCAGAGGGGATGGCGGGAGATTCCCTAGCCCACAACACCCATTGAGACTCCAGACTACATTGCTCGTGGATCCCTTAAGGTCTGATTAGACAGCCACAAGTGCCTAAGACCACGGCATTTAAGGGACCCCAGACCATATCACTCACAGGAACCTGGTGGTCAGAGGGATGGTTGCAGCACTTCTGCACAGGCCACAGCCATCATGCCACCTTTGTCACAAATGAACATAGTTCTGAGCATTCAGCACCATCAATGGAGTATGGTCCAAACAGTAGCACCCAGAGCATGGGGGCCTCAAGGCCAACTAGAGCCCAAAACCCAGAAGCTCACAGAGACTTCTGTTCCAGAAGGAAATTCATCTGAGAGGTCTGATCTGGGGATGCACATAAAAAACTAAATCTAGGACTAAGAACCACAAGGAAGCAGAAAAACCTGGACCCGATGGAGCAGGGAAGGCTTAGCAGCACTGACACTTCCCACTGTCCAAAGGACAAGTCCTCATGAGCTGAAAGTACTCAGAGCAATGGCAGGTTTAGGCCCAGGACGACCGCTTCTGTACAGTCAGTTTCACACTAATCCCCCACTTTCTGGCGCTGGTAACTGTGATTCCTGGCACCAGCAAGGAAGAAGAAATGTTAACAAGTTTTTTATGTATAAGAGTAAGAAAAATCCAAACTTTCCTCATATAACTCTGCACCCCCGCCTCCCACTGAAACCCTGGAAGGAAGAAGCCTACCTGAGGGTCCTGGCCAAAGGGCACTGAGCACAGTGGTCTGCAGCTCTCGTCTTGATCTGAATCATCACCACGCACAGTCTCCAAGGCCACCGCCCCCCTGGGGGTCCTAAACTCAGCGCTGCCCTCCTCTTGGACCTGGTGATGGCCCAGCTCCCGCTGGCACCTCAGGAACCTCTGGCTCAGCGTTTGCAGCTGGCGTCCAAGACGTGCACACTGCACCCGCAGAACCTGCAGCTCTAGGGGCTCAGTTGCCTCTGCCCAGGGCTGCTGTTCCAGAGCACAATGGAACCCAGACACAACTGCCAGAACAGCCTCCAACTCGGCAAGGCGGGCTGCTCTCTGCTTGCTCAATGCATTGATTTCTACATCTTTCTTTGAAATCACTGCTTCCTTTTCTCTCAGGGTATTCTCGAACTCTGCCAAGCGGGAGGCCAGTGCCTCCAGTGAGGACTCCTTGAGGGCTATGCTTCGTCTCAGTCCAGCCAGCTGTAGGGCAGCAGCATCTTCAGCAGCCCGCAGGCTCTGCCCCAGTGCCTCCAGGGCCTGGTGGTGCCCGTGTTCCCGCTCCTCTAGCAGCTGGCTCAAGGCTGCCTTGCCTACTAGCGCTGCCTCCAGCTCTGCCTGCAGCACCCGTGCATGGGGGCCTGGCTCCTGTAGGTCTTCAACTGCCACCTCACGGTCACCCAGCAGCCCTCGTTCCAGCTCAGTCCGAAGGCTTTCAGCTGGACTATTACTGATTTCAAGGGCCACAGGTCCCCTGGGAGACAGCTCCATTTGCAGTTTTTCAATGACCTCATGGAGCTGTTCAATTTCCTCTGCCTTCTCCTTCTGTAATCGAACTTGGTTCTCCTGCAGGTTTTCAATAATGGATTTCAGCTCTTCCACTTCAGGACTTCTATTACTCAAAACCTGAGGAGAAAGCACATTTCATCATGAAAACACACTTGGAGTATTGTGAAGTGCTGTCGAGTATGTTCCGACTCATAGTGACCCTGTATAGGGTTTCCAAGGAGCAGCTTGTGTTTTTGAACCACTTACCTTGTAATTCACAGTCTAGTGCTGATCCTACAGCACCACACCAGGAGTAAAAGTGAAGGTATTTCTCAGCCCAGAGACATGGGCAGATGGTTCAAAGACCAAGGTGTATGGTCTGTGATGTTCTCAACAAATGGCCACTAGACACTTGAAACACACTCCAAATAGCTGTACTCTGACTAACATTCCATGCATAACAAACAGGTCAAAATGGCCATCTCTGGGGTCAAACATACCATGTTTCAAATCTTGTCACTGAGGAGTGGGCTCTGATGCCAACACAGACCCTAAAATGGTACTATTGCCTAAACTAATGAGGCAGGTCTGATCTATCACTTCACTGGCTCAACTGGCTACTCCTTAACTATATTTCCCTCATCTTCCTTAAAGAAGCATGTAGCTTTCAGTCTAACATGAATAAGCAGAAAGGTGAGAACGTAACATTCATCAGAATATGGCAATTGCAGCCTGTCCCAGCCAAAAGTACCTGATGCTGCAGGCAGGCCCAGCAACCCTCACAGGTGGCATTTCATCCTCAACAGTTTTAAGGTAACAAATATTATTGCTCTCATTTTAACACTGGGAAATTTGAAATTGAGAGACTAAATATCTTGTCAACACCAGAGATAGTAAGTGGAAAATCAGAACTGAAATCTGTGTCACTATGGTCTTAACCTCCATTCTCCTTAGCTCAAACCATAAGTAGAGATTGAAAAATAAAAAATTATAGCTGATTTGTTTTTCAGCTAACAATTTCCAACCCACACTTGTTGTAGTCTATTGTTTTCTGAAAATAGGGAAACAGAGATATCAATTTATAATGAAAACAACTACAAAGCAAAAAGAGGGAATAGTGTAGATACAAAACTTCCAAAAGACAAGGAAGTCTAGTAAATTTCAAGGTCAAGACTATTTTAAACTGGGGGGAAATTTAGTGAGTTACAGGGTAACCTCAAAGAACATTAATACATCTTCATATCAAAGTGAAAAAAAAAATTCAGTATACATATAACAATAGCAATAAAGAAAACGAGAAGAAAACTCACAAACAAAATGAATTCAGGGCAGAAAATTATGTGGCAAAAGAAACCAGCAGCACCACAAAAAAGCACACAGTAAAATGACAGCAAAAAATTCATACCTATTGATAATTACAATGAATCTAAATGGATAAATGCACCAGTTAAAAGACAAAGAGTAGCAGAATGGATAAGAGAATAGGATCCTAAAATACACCGTCTACAAGAGGTACATCAAAAAGATGGAGACAGCCTAAATGCCCATCAACAGAAGAATAGTTAAACTTTGGTGCATACATACAATGGAATACAACTCAATGTTGAAAAATAATGATGAGCCTGCAAAACAACCCACAACACAGATGAACCTGGAGGACATTAAGCTGAATGAAATTAGTCATTCACAAAAGGATACAAAAAAGACCCCTGTTGTAAAGTTAACAAAAGGTTGTCTTGATAAAAGGAACATTCTATGATGATTACATGGGAGGGGGATGAGAATTATTCATGATTTAGAGGGTTGTTAAGTGCCCTTGAGTCCATTCTGACCCATAGCGACCCTGTACAGGCTTTCTGAGGAGCACCTGGAAGATTTGAAGAGCCAAACTTGTGGTTCACAATCCAGGACTGATGCTACAACAACACACTAGGAATCCAAGGTAGAAGGTAGATGCATGTTAACATGGATGATGGGAAGTCAATATACAATAAGAGTAAGGTTGGCAGATGAAAGACGAAGGTAGCGGGAGACACAAGAATTAAAGTGAAGACAGGAATACGCTGTTAACTGATGGTACATGGAGGGGATTACAACTATGTGATTTGCTGAATGTAAAACTGATTATCTCCTCAAAAAACATTCACTCAATTCACAATAAAAGGTTTCAAAAACAAAGAGACAGAATAGTAGAATAGATAAGAAAACAGGATCCTGCAATATGCTATCTACAAGAGACATACCTAATAAACAAAGACCAAAAATAAATAAATATGAAAGGATAGAAAATAATATATATAAAGCAAATAAATGACAATAAAAAATGAGCAGAAGCACTTTGGAGAGAGGAGGAACACAGGGCTCATCTGATCAAGGGGCCCTAAAACAAGGAGTGACAAAGCTTGAGAAACCAGCAGCTTGGGTTCAGCTGCAATGGCCGCAGTAGCCGGGGTGAGGGGGCGCCAAGTGTACAGAATGTTGGGGGTGGGATCCTGGTCTTTGGCATCTTGACTCGGCCCTGTTTCCACAGCACACAGGTTTCTCTTGGCCTGTCAGAAATAGAAAGATCGTTGGATATTCAGTTTCAGGAATCTGATGGTGCTGATGAAGATTAAGGAAGAGATTCAGGTCCTCCAGCTAAGAAAATGCCATCGTCTCCTCAGAAAGCGAAAAATCAGAGGCAGTCTGGAAATAATTCACAGGAAGATAGTGAGGCCTCGGAAGAAGTTGTGAAGACCAATAAGGATGACTCTCACAGCAAAGCATAATGAAGATGAAAAAGATCACAAAAATGTATGCCAGCAATGGAAGGCAGCTTCCAAGCATAGAGATGCTCATGGAAGACACAGGCAATGAGAAAGAACAAGGTGAGGAATAACAAGGCGCTATTCCAAGAAAAAGAATCTGACAATGATGAAGAATTATGGAAGACGAAGACAACAGTGAGTATGGCAGTTCAAAAAAGAAAAACAAGAAGATGGTTAAAATATCCAAACCTGAGCCAAAAGAAAAGAAAATTCCTAAACCCAGGCTAAAGGCAACAATGGCACCAAGTCCAGTGAAAGGCAAAGGGAAAGTGGGTTGTCCCACAGCTTCCAAGGCATCAAAGGAAAACACATCTTCCCCAAAACACCTTCCACCAAAGAAAATAATGAGAAACTCTGGAAAGCCTTCCAGAAAAGAAAATATCTGCCAGCCAGTCACCAGAAAAATCTAGGTCTAAAGGATATGAAGTTGACAACCAGTCTAAGGATGATTAACAGTGATGTTTGGGAAGAGATTTTACTAAATAAGAAACAAACAAAAAGAGCCTACTTAAGATATAAAATTGTTGGCCATGGCTAGACTGATAGGTTTTGAATGCTTTGCTCCATTTGTTGAAGATAAACATTTTTTCTTTCATTTTTTAAAAAATGTCATTGTATGTGTAAGTTACTTTCTGGAAGTTGGTCCTCTCCTTGCTATCCACTCCCCCAGCCTACCCAGTCTCCAATGAAATCCATGTCAATTTAATCACTGCATTGAGTGCTTCTTTTTTTTTATTTTAATGGAAAATATATACCACAGTGGTAAAGCAATAAATTTTGCTTTCTGTTATAAAAATTCTGCTTTCTGCTGAACAATTAACAAATTGAATAGTAATCAAATAGTGCAAAGGTTTAAAATTACTGCATCTTTCCCTACCTGCACTTTAAAAAAAAAAAAAGTACGTTGTCCTCTAATATTAGCTTCAAGGACATTTTTTTAAAATGTTTTATTGTGAATTATATGATAGTTTACATGGGAGAACTTTAGCTTTACATTCATTCCATCGTATATCATCTCACTGCCATGGTTCCAATCCCCTCCACGCATCATCAACCACCCAAAGGGTATATACCAGAAATCCGCCCCTACACTTCTCCCTCCTCCCCCCAGTTTTCGGCCCACAGTCCCTTTCCCTCTCTGGGTTCAAAGTCCCCAGTCGCTTCATCACTCCATGGCATCAACTCTGTCTCCATCTCAGGCATCTCTGTTTCTCTGGGTAGGGTCTCGTTCTCGGCTCTTCTCCGTTGATGGTCCCAGAGGCCTCCGCTCCTATCCTGGTGAATTAATCACTCCCTTCCTTGTTACAAAACTTCCACCTTTGCATTTCCAACCCTCATAAACCATCCTGATAAGCATTATTCACTACAGTATCATGAGTTACCCATTCCGCCCAGACAGATTGAATAGTACCTACTGGAGTTTCTGCCTTCTGCCATGCTCCCTAGCACCAGGTTCCCTTTTGAAAGCTTGTAAGCCAGTCACTTCTTGCCTTTGTAGGCCCC
>NW_006408872.1:1090700-1091591 GCF_000296735.1 Chrysochloris asiatica | reverse complement strand
AGCTCAAACAGAACAAGGGAACACTGAATGTTTTAAAATTAATAAAGGTGTGCACCAGGGTTGTATTCTTTCACCATATTTATTCAAATTGTATGTTGAACACATAATCTGAGAAGCTGGATTATGAAGAAGAACGTGGCATCACAATTGGAGAAAGACTAATTAACAACCTGCGAGATGCAGATGATACAACCTTACTTGCTCAAAGTGAAGAGGACTTAAAATACTTACTGACAAACATGAAAGACCAAAGCCTTCAATATAAGTTTCATCTCAATGTAAAGAAAACAAAAATCCTCACTACTGGATAAATAAATAACAACATGATAAATGGAGAAAAGACTGAAGTTGTCTAAGACTTCATTTTGCTCAGATCAACCGTTAACACTCATGTAAGTCAAGATATCTAACAAAGAATTGCATTAGTCAAATCTCATTTAAAGTGTTCAAGAGCAAAGTTGTCAGTGTGAGGACTAAATTGGGCCTGAAACAAGCCATGGTATTTTCAGTAATCTATATGCATGTGAAAGTTGGACACTGATAAAGAAGACCATAGAAAAATGGATACATCTGAGTTACGGTGTTGGAGGAAAAGATTAAAAGTACTCTGAACTACAAGAACTAACCAATCTGTGTTGGAAGAAGTACAGCCAGAATGCTTTTTTGAAACTAGGATGCCCAAACTTCTCATGGTTTGGACATATAGTCAGGAGGGGCCAGTCCCTGGAGAAAGACATCATGCTGATAAAAGTGGAGGGTCAGAGAAAAAGAGAAAGACCCCCAAAGAGATGGATTGGCACAGTGGCAGCAGCAATGGCCTCAAGTGTAGCAAAGACTGTGAGGCTGGCACAGGACTGGGAAGTGTTTTGTTCTGTTGTGCACAGTGTTGCT
>NW_006408872.1:1085163-1089380 GCF_000296735.1 Chrysochloris asiatica | reverse complement strand
TGTACTGCAACAAATTAGAAAATCTAGAAGAAATAGGACACATTTCTAGAAACAAACGACCTACCTAAAGTAAAAGAGACTGAAGTAGAATACTTGAACAGATCAACAAAAGAAGAAGTCATTAAAAAACTACCAAGAAAAAGCCCAGGCCCGGATGATTTTACTGATAAATTCTACCAAACATTTAGAGAAGAGATGACAGCAAATTCTACTCAAATCATTCCAGAATACAGAAAAGGATAGACAGCTCCCCATTTCATTTTATGAAGCAAGAAAAACACTGATACCAAAACCAGGCAAAGATATCACAAAAACAGAAAATTATAGACCAATATCCATTATGAATATAGCTGCAAAAATTCTCAACAAAACCCTAGCCAAGAGAAAACAACAAAGAAAAAAACAAACAAAAAACCCCAAAACATCATAATCAAGTAAGATTCAAACCAAGTAGGCAGGGATGGTTCCAATATTAGAAAAAAAAAACCACTGTAATCTACCACATAAATGAAACTAAAGGAAAAAAAAGCACATGATCATATTGTGATTCATTGATACAGAAAAGGCATTTGACAAAACCCAATGCCCATTCCTGATAAAAACACACAACAAAATAGAAACAGAAGGGAAATTTATCATCAACATAATTAAAGGACATATATACAAAATCAACAGCCAACATTACTCTCAATGAGAGAAACTGAAGACATTCCCCTTATAAACAGGAACCAGACAAGGATATCCTTTATGACCACACCTATTCAATACTGTGCTGGAAATTTAGCCAGAAGTTTCAGGCTGCTAACCTCAGGGTCAGCAGTTTGAAACTACCAGCAGTTCCATGGGAGAAAGAAGAGGCTTTCTGTTCTTGTAGAGTTACAGCCTCAGAAACCCTATGCAGGGTCGATGTGAGTCCAAACTGACTCCACAGCATAACATCATCATGGTGTGGTGCTGTGGAATAAAGCACTGGAGCGTAAGACTGGTTGGAACCACAACGTCGGCAGTTCAAACCAGCTGCTCCTTAAAAATCCTATGCAAGGTCACTGTGAGTTGGAACCAACTCAGAAGCACTTTACAACAACAACAAGGACAAGAAAGGGAAATTAAAGACATCCAAATTGGGAAAGAAATAAAATTATATTTGCAGATGACATGATTCTAGACTTACAAAAATCTGTAAGACTCAGCAAGAAAATTACTGGCAGGGTACAAGAACAACATATGAAAAGCTGTTGCATTCCTTTTCACTAGTAAAGATACTGAAAAGTACATCAGGAAAACAACAGAATTTGCAATCACTACCAAAAAGATGGAATACTTAGGAAGAAATCTAACTAGAATAACAAAAGGGAAAACTAGAAAACCAAAAGGGTTTTAAGCTAAGGGAACTGAGGAAAAGATTCAGGCTTCAATTTGAAATACTGAAAGATTCTATGGTCAACATATTGAATGATGCAGACAGCATCAAAAGCAGCTGGAAGGAATACACAGAGTCATGGTACCAAAAAGAAATGGCCGATTTCAACCATTTTAAGAGGTACCATATGACCAAGAGCCAAAGATACTGAAGGAAAAAGTGCAAAGTGTATTGAGGTCATCGGCAATCATTCATTTATGTCAAGAAATCTGGAAGACAATCATGTGGCAAACTAGAAGAGATCCAGATTTGTGCCCTTTCCAGAGAAAGGTGACCCAACAGAATACAGGAATCATCGGACACATCATTAATATTGCTAAAGAGAATTTAAAAAAAAATGGCTACAACCATACACTGACAGAGAACTTCAGAGGTTCAAGTCAGACTCAGAAAAGGACAAGAAACTTGGCATATCATTGCTTACAACAGATGAATGTCAGTGGAAAGCAGTGAATACTTGCTTTATTGACTATGTAAAGGCTTTCGATTATGTGGATCATGACAGACTATGGACAACACTGCAGAGAATGAGTATTCCAGAACACTTTATTGTGCCCAAGAGGAGCCTGTACTTAGACCTAGAGGCAGTTGTTCAAACAGAACAAGGAAACACTGAGTGGTTTAAAATTAGGAAAGGTGTGAGCCAGGAATGTGTTCTTTCACTATACGTATTCAATCTGTATGCTGAGAAAATAATCCAAGAATCTGGATTATATGATGGAAAACATAACATCAGGATTGGATACCTCCAGACTTACTAACCATCTGTGAAATGCTCTTTTTGATAATGAATGTAACACCATTCTTCTTTAATTCGTCATTCCTGGCATAATAAAGCGTATGATTATTTGACTCAAAACAGCCAATACCTATCCATTTCAGCACACTAATGACTAGGATATTGATATTTATGCATTCCATTTCATTTTTTACAACTTCCAAGTTTCATAGATTCATACTTTGTGCATTTCACATTATGATTATTAATGGATGTTGCAGCCGTTTCTTCTCATTTTGAGTTGTGCCCCATCAGCAAATGGTCTTGAAAGCTTTGCTCCAGCCACATCAGTAAGGTCAGCTGTACTTTAAGGGTCTTATACACTGAGCGGCTCATATTCTAGCACTCTATCAGACAATGTTCTGATGCTATTTGTAAGTTTTCAGTAGCTACTGGTTCAGAAGTGGTCAGCCTCTCCTTCTTCCTGGTCAGTCTTCATCTGAAAACTCCTCTGAAACTTGTTCACCATGGGTGAACATGCTGATACTTAAAATAATAGTGGTGTAGCCCCCAGTATCAACACACAAGTCACCACAGTAAGACAAATTGACAGATGAGTGGTGGATTCTACTCTTAGGTACATTAAAGCAGCTCTATTCATAACTGCCAAAAGTTAAAACAGCCCGAATGTCTCGTGTGATTGGAGTTTTGTTTTTTTTAAAAAACTGTGGATATGGCACTACAATACTGCTCAACAATACAAGAAAAATGAACAAACAAAACTCACTGCCTTCAGTGGTTATCAGACTCATCATGACACCATAAGACAGAGTGGAACTATCCTGTAGGGTTTCTAAGGCAAAATTTTTATAAAAGAAAACCATCACATCCTTTTCACCACGTACCTAGCTGTTGTCAAGTTAAATTCCAACTCATAGAGACCCTATACAGAATCTCAAAACTGTAAATCTCTATGGGAGCAGAAAGCATCATCATTCTCTAGGCGTTGGCTGATGGTTTTGAACTGCCGACCTTATGGTTAGCAGCCCAACATCTAACCCAAGCTCTACCCCAGGGATCCTTAATTTACATAGTAGCATGGTAAATTTCAAATGCATTATGCTAGGGACTTTATATAGAATTTTGGTAAAAGCAAACCTATAGACCTGAAGAAGAGATTGGTGATTGCCAACAGTTGGAAATGAAGGAGAGGTGATCAAAAACGAGCTAAAAAATGAAAATTTCGGACTGATGGAATGGTTCTGTATCTTCATTATACACTTACAAAGACTCATAGACTGTACCTCAGAAAGTGATTTTGTTGTTATTGTTAAGTGCCGTTGAGTTGGTTTCACTCATAGCAACCGTGTATAGGGTTTGCAAGAAGCAACTACTGAATATGAGCCACCAACACTGTGGTTCAAGCTGACCTTGTGTTCCAGTGCTTATACTACAGTGCCACACCACTACTGCAAAAATTTATTTACTATGTGCAATTAAAAAAAAATACTTTAGAAATTATTTTTAATTGCTATATCAGAAAATAGGAAATGTCTAAATATCAATGACCTATGGTTCTAACTAAAGAATTTAGTAAGAGAGCAAAACAACAAGGTAAATAAAAAGAAACAAATAGCAAAAATAAAAGAAGAAATCAAAGAAATAGAAATAAACAGAAAACTAAAACCAGCAACAACTGAATTTCATGCTGTTGTACACAGGTTATGCCATGAATAGGATCCATTCAATGGTAACTGACAACAGGAAGTTTATAAATATTCTAAATTTTGGAATACCTTCATAAAACTTTTTATTCTTAATGAATGAAATTATTTCACTAATCAAAATCTATTTTTAATATATAATCTTATACTCACACAGCAAATTCTAGAGAAATAAGAGTAACAGATACAATATTCTTTAAAATATTAGTTACCAGTTTTAAAGGCATTCCTCTGCCACGTTAAAAAAAAAAAAAGACAGTAATTTTCAAATTGGCCAAATATACAGAATAGCAGATTAATTAACACCCCTATAGCCTCTGGTAGTAGAAATTTTGAGAAGTGAGAAACTGCTTTT
>NW_006408872.1:1082660-1085063 GCF_000296735.1 Chrysochloris asiatica | reverse complement strand
GAATGAATGTAAAACTAATGTTCTCCCATGTAAACTATCATATAATTCACAATAAAACATTTTTTAAAAAGTACATGCCAAAAACATTTATCACAAAGAGCACATGGTGTTCATGGTCCACCAGTTCTATGTCCACCTGAGCAGCAGAGTCGGGCGCCCCCTCACTTGCCTCTGTTGTGTGTTGTGGGAGCTCCTCTGGTACCATCTCTGGTTGTGCTTCTACTCCCCCAGCAAGGCTGCCTCTAGGAGGCCCACGGCATTTGGCTTCCTCCAGTTCAGTCTGCAATTCAGACACCAGAATCAAGTGATTCACCTGCTCTTCCTTTAATGCCTCTCTTTCCTATTGCAAAGATGGATCAGAAGGATTAGGTATTGCTAAATGGATACTGACTGAAAGCAGAGAATATCAGAAAGATGTTTACCTCTGTTTTATTGACCATGCAAGGGCATACACAATGGTGTGGCTCATAACAAAGTATGCACAACAATGCAAAGAATGGGACTTCCAGAACACGTCACTGTGCTCATGTGGACACTGGACATGGACCAAGAAGCAGTCTCTCAAACAACATAAGGAAATCCTGTATGGTTTAAACTCAGGAGAGGTGTGAATCAGTGTTGAATCCTTTCATTATAATTATTCAACCTGAGCAAATAATCTAAGAAACTGGACTTTGTGAAGAATTCATCATCAGAAATGAAAGAAGATTCATCAATAACCTGCAATAGTATATGGCACCACCTCACTGATAAAGAAGAGACATGAAACAATTTTCAAATTGGCCAAATATACAGAATAGCAGATTAATTAACACCCCTATAGCCTCTGGTAGTAGAAATTTTGAGAAGTGAGAAACTGCTTTTTGGCCCTACAGTCTTCCTTTCATCCTTACATCCTCCTCCAAAATTTATGGGAATAGTATAAACTGTCTGAGGAGAGGGACCACTGTCCCCTAGAAAACCCATAAACCCTGTGATTCCATGTACACACTTCCTACCAGGAGAATATGATGTCATGCCTATGTCCGCATGTCAGAAAAGGGCCTCACCTCAAGGTCCGCAGATTCTCCCAACCCACCAAGCTGCGCCTCCAGCTGCTCCTTCACAGACATTATCTCCTCTTCTTTTTTCTGCAGAAATGCCTGTGGAAATAATGATAATGATGGTGATAAAGCCATCGAAGATATATCGTGTGATAAATTCCCCCAACAGTATATATGTGAAATATATAAGCCTACAGTTTTTAATATAATCACTCATCAGTTACAGTATTTCTCCAGACAATTTGTTTCAGAGCAATCACCAATATAAATAAGGTGCTCTCTAATCTGCTTCTCATCTGCTACTTAAAAGAATTTCCACAAAAGGACTACTGGTTACTAGGGTAGCTTGGCTTCAAACTTCGTTTTCATCGGAGACACTTTAAAATCGTGCACATATGGCCTGGCCTGTGTGTGGGTCTGATGGTTAATAAAGACACACCCTAAAATGTCTCTCAATATTATTTATTCATCAAACCTGTGCCAAGGTGGCACGACACACAGTGATTTTAAACTAAATTTAAGGACACCTCTTTAAAGATATAATTTCTTTACAACTTTAAATGTTTGTCGCCAACATATACATTGCTTTTTTCCTTCAAAAGCAATTACTTTAAAATATTTTAAAATAAGATTTTAAAAAATCATGCTGCTGGGAAGGATAACAGTGAGCAACCATTTATTTTTAAAAGTTCCCATCCTGGCCTAAACTAATCCGAGGTTCACAGTTGCAATTTATTTCCTCCTACAATGTTGCCATTAAGAAATGCCTCTCCTGGCATTTTAATCCCACACATTTATCAGAGCAGCAAACAGAGTGGTATTTTGTGGAGGAGGTAGAGCAGATGATGTTCACTGATCGAAAAACAGTGCCCCAGCCGCCAATCTCAGAGTAAAGTCAGGTATTGCGAGGATGAATGGCCAGGTCTCCAGGGATGAGGATAATGCTCATCTGGGAACTACTCAGGGTTCTGTCTCTCCCATGATGGACTATCTACAGTCAGTCGTGTATTCATAGAACACACAAACCCATGTTTCACAGAGTATTTTATAGCTCACCTTCAAGTGGGCATTCTCCTCTTGAAGTTCTTTGAGGCTGGAGGCAGTGTGGTGGGCCTGTGCATCTAGTTTTAAGGTCAGCTGTATTATTTCCTTGTTTTTACTCTCTAAATTATCTTTAACTTCTTCTAGCTGTTCTTTTAAGTCCAAGACCTTTCATTAAAATGAAAGAATGGAAGTATTAACAATTTTCTAATATTAGTTAATATTATTAAAATATCTGTGAATGTTTTAAAAGTACATGCCAAGGTGGGGCTGATGAAATGAAACGCAGACGGGTCTCTTGTGATACAATAGTGAATAC
>NW_006408872.1:1071110-1082360 GCF_000296735.1 Chrysochloris asiatica | reverse complement strand
GAATGAATGTAAAACTAATGTTCTCCCATGTAAACTATCATATAATTCACAATAAAACATTTTTTAAAAAGTACATGCCAAAAACATTTATCACAAAGAGCACATGGTGTTCATGGTCCACCAGTTCTATGTCCACCTGAGCAGCAGAGTCGGGCGCCCCCTCACTTGCCTCTGTTGTGTGTTGTGGGAGCTCCTCTGGTACCATCTCTGGTTGTGCTTCTACTCCCCCAGCAAGGCTGCCTCTAGGAGGCCCACGGCATTTGGCTTCCTCCAGTTCAGTCTGCAATTCAGACACCAGAATCAAGTGATTCACCTGCTCTTCCTTTAATGCCTCTCTTTCCTATTGCAAAGATGGATCAGAAGGATTAGGTATTGCTAAATGGATACTGACTGAAAGCAGAGAATATCAGAAAGATGTTTACCTCTGTTTTATTGACCATGCAAGGGCATACACAATGGTGTGGCTCATAACAAAGTATGCACAACAATGCAAAGAATGGGACTTCCAGAACACGTCACTGTGCTCATGTGGACACTGGACATGGACCAAGAAGCAGTCTCTCAAACAACATAAGGAAATCCTGTATGGTTTAAACTCAGGAGAGGTGTGAATCAGTGTTGAATCCTTTCATTATAATTATTCAACCTGAGCAAATAATCTAAGAAACTGGACTATGTGAAGAATTCATCATCAGAAATGAAAGAAGATTCATCAATAACCTGCAATAGTATATGGCACCACCTCACTGATAAAGAAGAGACATGAAACACTTACTGGTGAAGATCAAACATTACAATCTTCGGTATGGATTATACCTCAATGAAAAGAAAACAGAAATTCTCACAACAGGACCAATAAGCAATGCTATGAAAAATGAAAAGGAATATTGTAGTTGTCAAGGATTTCACATTACTTAGATCCACAATCAATGCCCATGAAGGCAGCAATCAAGAAATCAAATGACAGATTGAATTGGGCAAAGCTGCCACAAAAGACCTCTTTAGAGTATAAAAACCAAAAATGTCACCTTAAGGACTAAGGTGTTAAGCCATGGTATTTCCAGTCACTTCATATACAAGTGACAGCTGAATAATAAGTAAGGATGATCAAAGAAGAATTGATGCCTTTGAATTATGGTATTGGTAAAGACCACAGAAAATACAGTAGACTTTCAGAAAAAGGAGCAAATCTGTATTGGAAGAAGTACAGCTAGAATTCTTAAAGGATGCTGAGACTTTGTCTCACGTATTTTGGGCATGGTATCAGGAGGGACTCATCCATAGAGAAAAATATTATGCTTGGTAAAGTACAGGGTCCAAGAAAAAGAGAAAGATCATCAAAGAGATGGACTGGCACAGTATCTGCAAAAACTAGCTCCAACATGGAAGAACTGTGAGACTGGCAAAGGACTGGGCAGTGTTCCCTTCTGTTGTACATAGGTGCAACTGAGTCAAGTGCACCTAACAACAATTAAGGTATTAAATAAACGAACTTTTGTGCAAAAGTTAAGGAACCAGGTACTTCACATTGCTGTTTCTGAAGCCATAAATAATGCTCAGCTCTTCCAGTAGTCCGACAGTGAATGTAGGCTCTTCCTTTGACTCCCTTGCTCATCCTAGCCTCCGTGGCATCTGTGACTCCCCAGCACCACACCAACCATGGCATCTGGCAGGACTCCAACACTAACCTTCACCAAGAAAATCAGTGTTTGTCCATAGTACCATAGAGATGATGGATCCTGAGTAATTAATTATTCAACAAAGTACAAATATAATCACTGGACTGTCACCAACAAAAAAAACTGGAAAGACCTCATCAAAGAGTAGAGCAATGATAGATGATAGAGCATATATTAAATATTTCTAGCTTGTGAAAAAAATTTTTCGAAATACATTTACTACAGAATGAATGTTTATAACATATTGAGTGGAAAGAAGTAAGTCACAAAGTTGCTCCAACTTTATAGAGGAAAAAGAGGACGTTAGCTATACTAAATACAGACAGTTTTAAACTTTCTGCAAGAAAAAGTCTAAACTTTAATCATTAAATAACTGCTCAAAAACAAAAGCTGCTTACTGGGGAAGTAGTAATTTAGTCCTTTATCAGGCGTCTGTCCATCAAACAAAGGGATGTCACTTTAGCTAAGCATCCAGATTCAGTTTAAACGTTCAGATACAAACAAAAACATGAGCAACATCATAGGATCATAATGCTCAGCTATAATATGTAAGAACTATCAGTGGCAATATTTTCTTTGGGAAGCTGATGTATATTCCTAAATTCTAAACTTAAAGTAACTATAAACCATCTGTAAACGAAGTATTTAATGACAAGGTCTTTAAACCTAAAACTTAATAAATTTCTTTAGTAAAGTTACTAAGGAAATTCAGTGCACCTAAGAGGTGCAGGAATATTTCACATGTTGGTATAAATCCCACTGGAGCAGACATGAGCTTCTTATAGATGTCAAAGTGGACTGACTTCAGCACTGACACCCATCCCTAACATCTGCTGCAGATGAGAAAGAAAAGACCCCCACTATCTAAGACTTGAGGATGCTCACCAGCTGTAAGTCTTCCCCCATTTTCCTCTGGGTCTCCAGTTCTTCCTGGAGTTGGGCCACCTTTCTGCCAGCCTGGGAGACTGCTGCCTCAAGGCGCTGGATCTCCTCCTGCTGTGCTGCCAGCTGTCTGTCCGCCAGCTCCTTCTTCACAGCCAACTCATTAAACCCATCTGACTTTTCTCTTATTTTTTCTTGTAACAATTCAATCTAAAAAAACAATAAAATGTTTGAAAAATGAAAGAGATTGCTAGGAAGTAAACTATGTTATGTCACACAGTGGGCAGAAAGAAGACAGACTCTTTGTGTTTCCAACCAGGTGCATAATGTAACCTCTTGAAAGAGGGTTGTTGTTGTTAAGTGCTGTTGAGTTGGCTGCAACTCAAAGACCCTGTATAGGGTTTCTGGGAACTTATTGGACAGGCTGTTTGAACTGCTGGCCTTGTGGTTAGCAGTCCAGTGCCTACCCTACAGCACTACTACACCTTGTTGTTGTTAAGTGCCATCAAGTCAGTTCTGACTCATAGTGATCCAGTATAGGGTTTCCGAGGAGCAGCTGGTGGTTTGAACCACCAACCTGGCTTATCCTACAACGCCACACCAGGAGTCCTCACCACACCTAGCCAAGGCTTTATTAAGCTGGTCGGTCTCGTTTAATACAGAGGTGAAAATAACAGGATGCCAAATCCGTCATGAAAGTAAAATGTACTATGGCAGCAGGAGGTTATGACCGGGATTGGTTGGTAGCACAGGAGTTTGAGAAGTGAGTCTGCATTGTGGCATTTGCTCCACCCACCTCCAGTCCTAATGGAAACCAGTTTAATACTCAAAGAAATAAGAGCAAATCCTATACATGGGTATAATTTTTCTTCTCAGTTTGATAGTGACACATGAAAGGTTTGGACTTAATGCTTGTTTTGTGTGAAGGCTTTTATGGGGACCATAATGGTAATGGCCTATATTTAACAAAGGAAAAAAAGTCCATGTATTTTTAGAACTATTTACTGATATGGTATCTGAGTTTCATTTCAAAATAATACCATGGGCAGAAAGGAATGTGGAGAAATGGGATCCCTCACACACCGCTGCTGGGAATGTGAGATAGTGCAGTCGCTCTTGAAAACATTTTGGTGATATCGTCTAACCACCACATAACCCAGCAATTGAATTCCTGGGCACTAATCCCAGATAAATGTACACAAGTGTTTACAGCAGCTCTGGTGGCACTGTAGGAGAAGTACTGAACTACTGACCACAAGGTCAGCAGCTCAAACCTGCCAGCCACTTCTCAGGAGAAAGATGATGAGTTCTGCTCCCATAAAGACTTACAGCCTGGGAAACCCAATATAAGATCACTGAGTCAGCATCAACTTGATGGCAGTCAGTTTGGTTTGGTTTTAGTTTTATTCATAATAGCCAAGACCTAGGAAACACAAGATATCTTCAACAGGTGAATGGCTAAACAAATTACAAGAAAAAAGAATGGACTACTAACATGTGAAACAACCACTAACACAAGGGTCTTTAAAAAGTTCGTGCAAAATGAAATTAAAAGGCAATCAAACTTTTCCATGGGTCGCTAGAGTTATATTGAACAGAAAAAGGCAATCACAAAAGGCTATACAGACAATATGATTTCATTTAGATAGCATGTCTGAAATGACACAGTTAAAAAAATGAAGAGCAGATGAGAGGTTGCCAGGAGTTAGGGAGGAAGCAGTTGTAGGATGGAAGTGGGTAAGGCTATTAAAGGCTACATGGGGCAACCTTTTGGGAATGCAATGCTATTTCTTCACTGCATCAGTGTCAATATCCTGGATGTGATGTTTACCACACTTTTCTGCAACGATACCACTGGGGAAAATTGGGAAAAGGGTATACAGGATCTCTCTGTATTACTTCCTACAACTGCATGTAACTCTACAATTATTCCAGAATAAATTTTTTTTTTTTAACAAAAAAAAGAGTAAGCAAATTAACTAGTGTCGTCAGATAATAGGACACAGACAGTTATAATGCCAAGCAATAGGATACCCAACAAACCAGTATGAAACAAAGCTGGTGCAGCCACACAGAGGAGAACCAGCTGGATGAGGTTCATGGGGTGGTAGGATCCAGGACTCTGTCCTTACCTCTTGACTTGGCTGCACACCACTCTGCCATTTTCAGGGACATGGAAGGCAAATATGAGAGACAAGGTAAGACTTACAAACATCCTAGAGAACGCCACCTCTGCCCCTGGATTCTAAGACTGTGGACTTACATGACTGTCCTGGGCACCAGTGGCCTGGGGCCTGGCCACCCGCCGCAGCTGTCCCTCTAGTCTCTGGATCTCCTGCTGGAACTCATCACGTTCATGTTCTCGTTCCGCAGCCTGCTCCTGTTAAGTAAACAGCCATGTGATCATTTCCTCCCAGATGCAATGAGAGTTCACTGCAAGTGTGTCTGTCCCCTGGTTATGTCCCCCCATATGTTGAGGGAAGGGACTGCCTACTGCTGTCACAGCTTCATGCCTCCATGTTGAATGCTGAGCCTCTAGTATATAGAAGCATCTTCCCACCCAATACTCAGTATCATTTTTAATACATCCGAGTAAACAAACAGGAGCCCTGTTGTAACACTGTAGGATAAGCACTGGACTGTTAACCACAAGGTCAGTGGTTCACACCCACCAGCTGCTCCTCAGAAACCCTATACAGGGTAGCTATGAGTTGGAACCAATTCTAAGGCACTTAACAAGAACAACAGCAGCCCTTTATTCATGAAGCAGCTCCATCCAGTTGTAAAGCTCTGATGACTAGAGGGAATGACATACAGAGAGCTGCTCAAGAGCTCAGGTCCACATGAAACCCAAACCAGCACCTCAGAGGAGCAGATTCCCAGCTCTGTGCATCCCCATGGGACATGTCCCAGGAACACAAGAAAGGATGTACCAACAGCCAGTATAATTATAATCTGGCAAGGGCATATTACAGCTATAGCTTCACAGACATCCTACCGCTGCTTCCTTAATGATCTGAAATTCAGGTGACAGAAAAGAAAAGTGCATGTTACACAACACGAGATACAGTAGTGCACTGTTTAATTTTGCACCTGGGTGGTAAAAATGGTTAATATTCTCAGCTGCTAATTCAAGTTTGGGGTTTCAAGTCTACCCAAACGTGATCTATACCCCCAAAATCCTGAGACAAAGATGTCTGGAAAACCCAGTTGGCTCAGGAATTCAATGAGTCTGAATGTAGGGTGTAGAGGAACTTCTTATATTACTCCTTCTACTTTTAGTAAGCTTGAAATGGTCTCAAAATAAAGTTAAAAACAATTATTAGATATCATTGATTGAACTGTGTGTGTCCTCTGCAAAGATAAACTGGCATTCTAATCCTAATATCTGTGAACATGATCTTGTTTAGAAAAGGGATCTTGAAGATGTTATCGGTTAGCATGAGGTCATAATGGAGGGAGTGGGCCCAATCCTATATGACTGGTGTACTTATAAGAGAAAAATACAGACACACACAGGAAGGCGGCCATGTGAAAACAGAGGCCGATTGGAGTGATGCACCTGGAAAGCCAAAGAATGCCTAGGTCACTACTGTCACCAGAAGCTGAGAGAGAGCAGAGAATAGCTTCTTCCTCAAAGCCTTATAAGAACTGACATGGCCAACACTCCAGATCGTAGATTCCTAGTTCCCAGAACTAGAGGAGAAAATACACTTCTGTTTTATAGTCCTCTCCTGTCCCAAGTATGGTACTTTTCTCTATGACAGGCCCAGGGCACTAATACAAAAAGCAAGAAGAATGTGTTATAGCAATCTGCAGTGGGACATAGGTTCTTACATCCATGAACTGCCGCTGGCTGCGCAGGTGCTTATCCAGAGAAGCCATCTGCTGTTTCAGGGCAATGACCTCCTCCGCATACTGGGCACATGCCTGGTGCTGGGACACCTGCTCCTCCAATTCAGACTCTAGCACTCGCAGCTGGGAAAGCAGAGCTGCACGATCCTTCTCAGACTGCTTCTTGGTTTCCAACTGCTCTTTTGTTAGACAGTCCACTTCCTTCTGGAGACCTAAAGTGCAAAGGATACAGACATGGAGGAAAATGACCACTATCACAGCATGACACTTTCTGGAAGCAACTCGAACTGCCTACCACTACCTAACAGATGTGGAGACAGATGGACAGACTCCACTGTGCAGGGCTGCCCAGTAACCACCAGGATCAATACGGAGACAGATGATGAACTCCACTGGTCAGGCCACCCAGTAACTGTCAGGATTGATACAGAGACACAGAGACAGACTTCACTTTGTGGGACTGATGGTTACTGCCAGGACATACGTGGAGACAGGCAGACTTCACTGGGTAGGTCACCTGCGGCACAGTGCTGCCCCAATGTGAGTGGGCCACAAGGCAAAGTCCTGGCCAGATGAAAGTGAGCATGAGGACATGTCAAAGTTCCCAATCAGCCAACAAATGCTGCCTGTCCCCTTCCTCTAGGGCCTTCCCTTCCTCCTGACCAATACACAGGCAGGATGGTCGCAAGTGTATAACACACATCTGTGTCAGCCCCAGAGGCCAACCCTGCATCCAACTCACCCGTCCACTATGTTGGGGCTAGAAGGCACTTAGAAGAAATGCAAATTGCTCTGGTCTAAACAAAAACAGCCTAAAATACAAGTGTGTACAGTCTAAGAAGAAAAACCCTGGACACTCCCAGGCATCATATCAGCAACTCAAATCAAAGTCTAAACATTTATACTCCAGTAAGGAAAACCCCATGGACCTGAACACACGGTCCAGTGAGTGCCCACAGAAGCTCCACACAGCAAATCCACTCTTGGTAAAGGCACTCTGTAAATGCCTTTTAGGGGCTGCAACAGTGTCTTGGAGGAATAGTGCAGAGGCTATTTTATTAGTAAGCAAAAGCCAATCTAAAATTTAGTTGCATTCCTATGAGAAAGGAACTCCATGGGATTACATTTTTCCAGGTCTCACAAGTTTTCCAATCTTTGACAGAGTGCAGTCTTACCAATTTTCTAAAGTACTTAGTAGAAAATAATTATATTTTCCAACTCTACTAACAGATTTCCTGCTTTCCTAAGTTTTACTTTATTAAACAGGATACTTTAACTTTGATGGACCCTGAAACGTCAAACTGCCCATTTTAGAACTGAAGTGAAACAACAAATTCATAGGTTTTCATTTATAGTTCATCAGCTCTCAAAACTTATATTGGTTTGCAAAATCTATGTTAATCTTTTATGACAAACTATCACTACCATGGAGTCTTGGTGTGGCACTGTGGAACAAAAAAGCACTGGACTATAAGGTAGGCAGTTCAAACCCACCACCCGCTCCTTAGAAACCTTATACAGCATTGCTCCGAGTTGGGGCTTGAAGGCACTTAACAACAACAATAACATCACTACCATTAATATAACTGTTGTCGTTGTTGTTGTGAAGTGCCATCGAATAGATTCCAACCCATAGTGACCCTGTATAGGGTTTCTGAGCAGTGGCTGGTAAGCATGAATTGCTGACCTTGTGGTTCAAACCGACTTTGTAGTCCAGCGCATTAAGTAAGTCACAGGGCCACACCAGGAATCCATTAATGGAATAGATTCTGTAAATATTCATGCTAACACTCAGCAATAAATGATGGTAAATTAGCATCAAACATGCAGCTATAGCAATGTTAGTTCCATTCTTTTAGCCTGTGGAGTCGGCCCTGTAAGTGCCTTTAACAAACGTGCCACAGCTTTGAGGAAGACAGTAGCAGATAATGATGGATGTCCATGACCCAGGGCCAAGTAGAGCTCGGGCTATGGCTCTCTCCCTCAACCCCCACAAGGCATGAGAAAATATGCTGGGCCAGAACCCATCCTGAGAGCCCCAAAGGATCCACCGCATACATGACTACCTACAAACATCACACACAGAACACAACTTAGTGACAGAAGTAAGTACTCCTAGAGAAACGCTTGCATTTGTTTGAAGCATTCAAAGGAACTCCTTAGAGAGTTTTACAAGTATTATGATCTGCAGCAAACACTGAAAAACTTTTCAGTGTAATCATCTACAAAATCTGAAGCAAGCACAAAGCACACACTCAGAGAAGTCACTTGTTCATTTTACAAACCTGAATCCTTTTGTGCTACAGTGACAGGAATGCCTATAAATTAAAATACACAAATATTTACACAAATAAACATAGAAGAACATATGACCAAGAATACAAAATTAAGATGGCATGACCTAGAACACAAAATTTCGAAATAAAAGAAGGGAGAATGTTAGTTGCAAGACTCTGGGGAGTGTTTGGCATCAGACTATTTTCAGACGTGTGTGTCCCCAAGGCTTACCCTCTGCACATCTCTTCCAGGACTTTGGCATCAACTATTAAATGGGACAGAGGAGGAGTAGGGCAGTTCACAGCCCTGAGGAATCCACTTCCAGCTCTTGGATGTACGATGATCCCCCATATGGAGCAAATTAAAGGGGGGGAGGGTCCTATAACACAGGATACCCCCACCTGGGGTGGGGAGGTCTTATGGCACCAGATCCCACAAGGAGGGCATGGCCTGGAGACTCCCTGCAATGGGTTGTAAGTGGGAATAGGACAAGCTGCCCCGGCCCTTCCATTGGTGCCTCAGTCATCGAGGCCAGGCCAACAGATAAGAGTGGAGACTGAGCCCAGGCTATCGTAAGGCCCATGAGGTCAGCACAGGCATGCAGGCCCAGGACTTCCAGGACACACCATCTGTTACTGAAATGTCATCAGTAATTATTATCATTTTTATAACCACTGGCCAAGCCAAACCAGACACCTGTACGTACAAAGGGCGATCAGATCTACCTAAGAGCTGTGAGCTCTGAAGGCATCAATCCTTCTTCCTATGCTCAGACAGGGCACAAAGAGCAGACATCCTGCACAGCCCACAGTCTCAGTCCACAATTGCTCCCAAAGTGTCTGCTGGACCACAAAGGTGCATACCGTCTGAAGGACAGACAGCATTCAACCACAACGTCAGGGAGAGACAGGGGAAGGAAAAAAAATCACATACGCCTGCACATGCATACATATAAAAACAAGCACTTGCACACATACATACATGTCTAGATCATATTCTGGGACTTTGAAACAGGTTCACCAACAACATCCAGAGTACACAAAACAGAAAAAGGGTTGATGCCCATGTTTCCACACTACAGAAGCTCAGGCTCCACAGCCAGCAACTCTTACCAGATTCTCTCTCTTGTGCACCAGCAGCTAGCTCCTTCATCTGGCTCTGCAGGGAGGCACACTCCACCTTCAGTTGTGCCTGCTCACTGGCCGCCGTCTGCAGCTGTTGGCTCAGGTGCTCCAGTTCTAACACCAGGCGCTGCTCCGACTGCTCCTTCTGGCCCAGCGCTGCCTGAAGGTCTGCCCTCTCTTCTTTGAATCCCTCAATAAGGCCTACAGAGGAGACTACGTGAGATATGTGGTAGCCAACAACAGGTACCATGACTGGCATATGCTCTACCACATGACAGATACCAACTGGGGACTAGAGCATGATTTATAGCAGGCCCTATGAACATCGAGAACTGCTGTCCATACACACTGCTACATACCTAGACCTGTGCCTGCCAGGCAACCAGACCAGCCCTCATCCTCCCGCCCTCATAATACCTCACACCCCAACATGTTATGTCTTAGCCCAGCTCAGGTCCTTCAAGAACAGAAACAAAAAGTATGGTTTCCTGATGGAGCCCTGGTCCCCAGTGTCTGCTCCAGACTAAGTTGACACCCTGTCATACTCCAGAGAAGGCACTGGAAACATGCCTGCTGCCTGGGCATTCACAGCAGAACAGTGACTGCCTACACGTGGCGCTCCTCCCACACATGCCTCCTTGTCCTGCTGACAAAGACCTCCTACCACCTCCTACACAGAGCACCACACCAAATATATTTTTTAGACTCTAAAAAAGAACAGTGCCACTCTAGGCCCCAAATGGAGTCCTGGAGTGGCGCTGCAGGATAAGCAATGGACTGAGAGATCCACAAGGTTGACCATTAAAACCCACCAGCCACTCCTCAGAAACCCTATACAGGATTGCTATGAGTTGGAAAGGACTCAACAGCAACAGGAACCTAATGACTAAAACAATGTTCAAAGAAGAAAACAAAGTAGAAGGAATCATGCTTCCTATTTTTAAAATGTAATATACAGCTATACCTAGTACTAGTACAAAAATAAACACACAGATCAATGAATAGAATTGAGTGTCCAAAAATCATCCCAGACATCTATACTCAAATGACTTTTGACAAGGGTGCTAAGTCCGTTCAACAGGGAAAACTGTAATTCTACATGCAGAAAATTAAAACATAATTCCTGCCTCAAACCATACACAAAAACAAATTAAAAATGAATTAAAGGATGTAAAGATGCAAATGAAAAATCATAAAGTTATTAGAAACATAAGCAAGGGCAATGCTGCCAGGTCTAGTTTGCAATACGCAGAGCTTCAAAAAGTGCTAGTTATCTAATACAAGTGGCTTCAAAAGGTTTGTGAAGAAAGCTGAATTCAAAGAAAATAGAATTGCACAAGAACACCCAAACTTGGCCCATTTGACCTAGCCTCAATGGCTTGATGATCAGAAAACAACTAGAAGGTGGTAAAAAAAAAAAAAAAAAAAAAAAA
>NW_006408872.1:1059877-1060998 GCF_000296735.1 Chrysochloris asiatica | reverse complement strand
CACCACAGTATGACAAACTGACAGACGAGTGGTGGTCATTAGCCATTGGAGAGATGCAAATCAAAACCACAATGAGTTACCATCTCACACCAGCAATAACAGCAAAGATCAAAAAAGTAGAGGACTATAAACACTGGCGAGGTTGCGGAGAGAGTGGGAACCTCCTACATTGTTGATGGGATTGTAAAATGGTCCAACCATTCTGGAAAGCAATATGGCGCTTCCTCAGTAGGTTGGAAATAGAAATACCTATGATCCAGCAATTCCTCTACTTGATATTTACCCACAAGAAATATGAGCCATAGCATGAGTAGATGTATGCACATTAACGTTCATAGCAGCACTATTTACAATAGCAAAAGGACGGAGACAGCCTAAGTACCCATCAATTGAAGAATGGATAAACTAACTGAGGTACATACTCACAATGGAATACTATGCTACCTTGAATACTATGCAAGCCACAGCATAACATGGATGAACCTTAAGGACATTATGCTGACTGAAATTAGTCAGTCACAAAAGGAGAAATACTGCACAGGACGATTCTTTTAAAAGAGTAAGAAAAAGAACCCATACTAAAAGGGGGAGGGGGTTAATTATATATATATATTTGCTGATCAACAGGATGTAAGGGATGAGGAGGGGAGGGAGGGAGGGGAAGACAGAGCACAGATAAGGAATAGACACAGCATAGCTTGGGTGTGTGTGTGGTGAGACAGGGGCGAGGTGGCAATACACAAGGAGGAAGAGAGGAATGGAAGAACAAGGCTGACAGGAGAACAGTTAGGCAGGTTCACATGAGCTAAGTGGGACAGAGGTAAATGATGATGTATTCACAACCTTGGAACAACAATGCTATGGGATACAGCGATTGAGGCATGGTTTGAAAGGGTAAAAGAAGTGAATAATGTTAAGATGCTTGGCTGAATCTTGGTTTCCCTTGCCTACCAATGTAAAACTGACACTTGCGGGGGGAGAAAGGAATAGCCAATAGCCAGAATAATCGCTACAGAAAGCTTGTAAGTCCATCTTCAGCGTATAACTGATTGTTGTTGTTGTTATGTGCCATCAAGTCGATTCCGACCCATAGCGACCCTGTATAAGGTTTCCAAGGAGCA
>NW_006408872.1:1053894-1059777 GCF_000296735.1 Chrysochloris asiatica | reverse complement strand
TATCCCCTCTGTACACAGGGTAGATAGGGCAGGCAACTTAGACAATTAGCTACCTAAAATAAGGTGGCGATAAAAGCCATGAAGTGACTTGCTTACAAGTATTCAAGTATTCAAGAGGGAGTTTAGTTTAAGAGTATGGGGGGAGGGAGAAAGAAAGAGCCCCACTGAATAGTTTTCATCTAGTCTAGATGGGTCTGGTTAAAAGAGATGGGGATGAGATTCATGATTCAGGGGCTGCAGGAACCGGGGGGCTTGGTCGCCATGTTGCTGTTTTGCCCAAGCTGCGGGAACAGGCTGATAGTGGAAGAGGGGCAACGCTGCCACCGCTTCGCATGCAATACCTGCCCCTACGTACACAATATCACCCGCAAGGTAACAAATTGGAAGTATCCCAAAATGAAAGAAGTGGATGACGTGCTTGGAGGAGCTGCTGCTTGGGAGAACGTTGACTCCACTGCAGAGCCATGTCCCAAATGTGAGCATCCACGTGCCTACTTCATGCAGCTTCAGACATGCTCTGCTGATGAACCAATGACCACCTTCTACATACAAGTGCTGCAATGCCCAGTGTGGACATCGCTGGAGGGATTAGGGGCCAGGCTGGCCCAGCAGCATTCACACCTGGTTCTGTGGGACTGTGTCCTGCTTTCTGAGGGCTATGGGCCTTTAATGATGTGACAGAAAGCCAACCCTTTGGGGCAAAGAAACCGGAAGTGTGGTCATGCAGTCCATTTGCCAGTCGGAGTGAACAACTTCATTTATGTCTGTGTGTGGAGTTTTTGTGACGGAGAAGGAACATCCCCTCAACTATGTCTGCCCTGTTTAAGGTCCAGATTGTTTCTCTGTACACATTCCTACAACATCTTCTCTTGCTCTTCAGTATTTATACAAATAATAAAGCAAGAAGTATTCAATTAAAAAAAAAAAAAGATTCCTATGATTCAACAGTGAATAACTGTTATCTTGACTAACTGTGACTGTCACAATTGTAAAGGCAGAAGTTTGGTAGCAAAAACAGGGAAGTGATTAATTTTACAGTACAGAAAACAAAGGACCCTAGGATCAACAAGGGAGAAGAACACAAATGGAATGAGACACCTTATCCAGAGAAGCAGCGACACCAGAGATGGAGACAGAGATGGGGACATGAAGAAAGGAAGCAGCTGAGGACTCTAGATTCATGGAAAGAGAGGGACTTACAGCTGGCGGCAGGAGGCCGACTTGCAGAATGTGCCCTGTGGTGGTGTAAATTATTATATATGCCTGAATGTTAAAAAAAAGCTAAAATGAATAGAGAGAAATACTGGTAAGTGATGGTACATGGAAGGGATTATAATCATTATAATGCAACAAGATGTATGGTTTTCTGAATGTAAAACTGATGATCTGCCATATAAACTTTCACCCAATTCACAATAAAAACATTTTTTTAAAAAGATAATGGAATTTTTCAAAAAACTTTTTGAAGCCCCATCATATAATAATGAAAAAACACACATCACAAGAAAACAAACTCAAAACAAAAAAGATCCTCACAAAAAAATTTTAAATGTTTAACCCTCCTCTAAGGCTGTTGGAGGAGAATAATATTGTAAGTGCCATGGGCTGCCAAAAGAACCAATAGATCCATTTTGGAAGAAGTGCAGCCAGAGTGTTCCCTGGAGGCCATGATGGCCAAACTTGGTCTCTCATACTTTGGACATATTGTCAGGAAGGACCAGTCGCTGGAGAAGGATAACATGTTTGGTAAGGTGAAGAGTCAGAGAAAATGAAGAAGACCCCCAATGAGATGGATTGCCCAAGTGGCAGCATGAATAGACTCAAGTGTGGCAACAGTAGTGAGGTTGGCCCAGGATCGGGCACTGTTTCGTTCTGCTGTGCATAAGGTCGCTATGAGTCGGTATTGACTCGATGACAACTAACAACAACAAAGACTGAAACTCAAAGGGAACACACAAATAGGCATGTAAGCTTGCTTACAACCACACTGATCTATGGTCTGAGTGTAAGACGGGGAAAGGCAGCAATGAAAAAATGGGCTGAGTTCAACCACATTGCATAGACTCCCATGGACAGACTGGTTGGTCAAAATATGGTGAGACCTGGGGACACTTGAACCCATGGACAAGGACATAGCCACAAAGAGCTAGAGCTGAAAGTGAAGCATCCAGCTGATATGAAGTGAGGGGAGATGCACAAGAACACCCAAACTTGCAGACAGTACCCATCTAACCTAGCCTTGATAATCAGAACTCGACTAGAGTAAGATTTAAAACAAAACAAAAAAAAAGAACAAAACAAGTTTTAATAAAGGAAATGCGGGTAAATTGCTACAATTTGATTAACTTGACCTATACTCATAGAGGCAGTAGCTCAAAATACCAACAGAGAGGAAAGGAATCTTCACATCAAGTATCAATGCTATCCCCTCTGTATATAGGGTAGATAGGGATGGGCAACTTAAACACTGGCTACTTAAAATGAGGGGGCTATAAAGGCAAAAAATGACTGGCTTACAAGGTTTCAAGGGAGAGCTTAGTTTAATAGTGTGTAGGGAAAGTAAGAGTCCCCACTGAATAGTTTTTATCTTGTCTAGAATTGTAAAGGGAGAAGTTTTTTAAACAAAAAAATGGGATTGGCCAATCTTACAGTCCAGAAACAAAAGACCCTAGGATCATCAAGGGAGAGGAGTAAAAGCGGAATGAGAGACCTTATCCAGAGAAGCAGCGACACCAGAGATGGAGGCAGAGATGGGGACATGGAGAGAGGGAGCAGCTGAGGACTTTAGATTCATGGGAAGTGAGTGACCAAGAGATGGTGGCCAGGAGGCAGGCTTACAGAATGTGCCCTTTGGTGCTGTAAATTATTGTACAAGCCTGAGTGTTTAAAAAAGCTAAAGTGAATGGAGAGAAACACTTAACTGATGGTATATGGAGGGGACTATTGTCACTGCAATGAAACAAGATTATGACTTGTTGAATGTAAAACTGATGTTCTGCCCTGTAAACCTTTACCCAATCCACAATAAAAACCTTAAATTAAACAAAAATTTTTTTTCATTAAAAAAACAAAGCCAAAAAACAAGCTACCAACTCAATTGGGAGTATATCTTTCAAACCCATATATTCAAATTAATAATTAAAATCTACTACATATCTGTTAGTTTGTCATACTGTGGTAGTTGCATGTTGTTGTGATTCTGAAAGCTATGCTACCGGTATGTTACACACCAGTGGGGTCACCCTTGATGGACAGCTTTCACATGAGCTTACAGACTAAGAAGGAGGAGAGATGGACTAATTCTGAATATTCAGTCACTGACCTTAGGGAACACTGTCAGATAGGATCAGAATACTAGATACTGAAACATGATAAATAGCACCAGAATACTATCAGATACAGTATCAGAAGATAAGTCCCTCAGCTTGGAAGGCACTCAAAATAGGAGCAGGAAAGAACTACTTCCTCAGAGTTGACCTGATCACATGGTTGAATTAAAGCCTTCAGGACCTTCTTTTGCTGATGGGGCACAACTTAAAATGAAGAGAAAGAGCCATTAAAATCAGAACATAAAATATACGAAGTACCAATCTAAGAAAATTGTAAGTTGTCAAAAGTAAAATGGAATGCATAAACTTTAGTGAACTGAAATGGACTGCCATTGGCCATTTTGAATCTCACAATCACATATGGTTTACTTCTCCAGGATTGATATATTAAAAAGGAAAAGCAACGCATTCATCATCAAAAAGAGCATTTCATGGTGTGCCTTGAAGTACAATGTTGTCTGTGATATAATGTCCATACAGCCTACAAGGGATACAAGTTAACAGCACTATTATTCAAATTTAGGCATCAACCACTAAAGACAGTAATGATGAAATTGAAAAATTCTATCAACTTCTTCAGTCTGAAATTGATCAAACATGCAAACAAGATGCATTGATAATTACTATGATTGGAATGCAGAGGTTGGAAACAAAAAGGAAGGATTAATGGTTGGAAAATATGGCCTTGGTGATAGAGAAGATGCTGAAGTTCACACGATAGAATTTTGCAAGACCAATGATTTCTTACTGCAAATACCTTTTTTAAAAAACATAAAAGATGACTTTACACATGGACATCACCATATGGAATACACAGAATTCAAATTGACTACATCTGTGGAAAGAGACGGTGGGAAAGCTCTATATCATTAGCCAAAACAAGACCAGGCACAGACATCAACTGCTCATATGCAAACAAGAATACTCCTAGGAAGCCAGGAAGGCCAAGCTTCATCTCTCATACTTCAGACACACTATCAGGAGGAACCAGTCCCTGGAGAAGGACATCATGCTTGGTTAAGTGGAAGGTCACTGAAAAACAGGAGGAACACCAACAAAATGAAATGGCACAGTGACAGCAGTAATGGGCTCAAGAGTAACAAGGATTGGATCAAGACTGGGCAGTATTTCATTCTGTTGTGCATAAGGTCACTTTGAGTTGGTACTGACTTAACAGCACCTACCAACAACAACAATAACCAAAATATATAAAAACTTTGACAACGTAGTAACAAAATTCAACTCAACAATAAAATATGAAAATTATAACAAAATATGCAAAGGAATTAAATGAAGTTCAACAAGGGACATTCAGATGGCCACCAAGCATTTGAGGACTAAGGTTCGTCTGACCCAAGCCATGGTTCTTTCACTAACCTCATATGCCTGTGAAAGCTGGACAGTGAATAAGGAAGATCATAGAAGAACTGATGCTTTTGAGGTAAGGTGTTGGAGGAGAATATTGAAAGTGCCATGGGCTGCCAAAAGAACCAATAGATCCATTTTGGAAGAACTGCAGCCAGAGTGCTCCCTGGAGGCCAAGATGGCCAAACTTCGTCTCTCATATTTTGGACATATTGTCAGGAGGAACCAGTCACTGGAGAAGGATATCATGTTTGGTTAAGGTGGCGGGTCAGAAAAAAAGAGGAAGACCCCCAACAAGATGGACTGACAAAGAGGTAGCATCAAAGGATTCAAGCGTGGCAACAATAGTGAGGTTGGCCCAGGATCGGGAAGTGTTTCGTTCTGCTGTGCATAAGTTCGCTGATTCAGTACCGACTTGATGTCACCAAACAACAACAATATGGCAACATAGGGAAATTAAAGCATACAAATTGGCAAAGAGGAAATAAAACTCTATTTGCAGACGGTATGATAATATACATAGAAAACCCCAAAGACTCAGTGAAAAAGCTATTAGACATCATTGGGAGATTCAGCAAAGTGGCAGGGTATAAGATCAACATACAAAAATCAGTTGGAATCCAGAACCTTCTGACGTGGGAAATTTCTACTTGAAAGGACAAGCAGACCAGCCTGGAGCAGCTAGAAGAACAGAAGATACTTCTTGAAAGAAAGATCGACAGGAAAAATAAAAAGCAATATAGGCAGACAAGGGGATTACTAAAAGAACAAGCTAAGTTGTTTGCTCAGGAGACATCTAGACAAGTGGTCGGTTCCCCTCAGGAAAAACCGCATTCCAAGACTAAGACGCAATGGGAATACATGCTCTTGATCGGTGAACACTTTTGTCACTGATAAGGGGAAGTGAGGGAAAAACAGCAACGAAGCTGCAAGCTAAGCCCTACAACGTTCAATAGACTCTTATGAACCCAGTGGAGACCTGGTTGACCAGCAGGGTGGCAAGACCTGGGGACTCTTGGGTCCAGAGTCAGTGACAGCCACAGAGGATACAGTGGAGAGTGAAGCGTCCAGCTGATACGAAGAGAGGGCATACGCATAAGAACACCCACACTTGCAGATAATACCCACTTGACCTGGCTTCAATGACTGGATGATCAGAGCTCAACTAGAAGAAGAAAGAAGAGGAAAC
>NW_006408872.1:1037267-1050442 GCF_000296735.1 Chrysochloris asiatica | reverse complement strand
ACTGATTGGAATACCTTAAAAAAGGGCTAGAAATTGCCCAGTGAAAAAGGCTTCCTATGAAGCCTTTATATTGCATAAGACCATAGGTGGAATCCAGAACCGACTGAGGTAGGAAATTTCCACTGGAAAGGACGAGTAGACCAGCCTCGAGTGGCTAGAACTTCATGAAACAAAGACCAGCAGGAAAAATCCGAAACAATAACCGCAGTCTGACTGATTACTATAAAAACATGTAAGCTGTTCGGCCGGGAGCCATTAAGGCAAGTGGTCGGGACCCCTCAGAGCAAACCCCCTTCCAAGATCAAAACCCAAGGGGAATATATATGAGCAGGCATGTGGTCTGGCTGGTGATCACATTGGTCACCGATAATGGGAAGAGGGGGTAAAAAACAGCAATGAAACTGCGAGCTAAACCTGACCACATTCAACAGATCCCTATGAACCCAGGAGGAGACCTAGATGGCCAGCAGTATGGCAAGACCTGGGGAGACTCCTGGGTCCAGAGGCAGTGACATGGCCACAGAGGACTACAGCGGAGAGTAAAGCATCCAGCTGATATGAAGTGAGGGAGATGCATAAGAACACACATACTTGCAGATAGTACCCACTTGACCTGGCTTCAATGGCTAAATGATCAGAACTCGACTAGAAGAAGAAAAAAGAGGGATAAAAAAAAAAAAAAAAGCCTGATTTGCTACAATTTGATGAACTTTACCTAAACTTATGGATTTAGTAGCTCAAAAAAGGAAACAAATCTTTACAGCAAGGATCACTCCTACCCCCTCAGTACACAGGGTTCACAGGGATGGGCAACTTAAGACATTGGCTACCCAAAATGGGGCGGCCTATAAAGGCAAGAAGTGACTGGCTTACAAGCTTTCAAGAGGGAGCCTAGTTCCAGACGGGGCGGGGAAAGGTAGAATCACCACTGAATGATTTCCAATCCATTGGGACCGGGCTGGCGAATGGAAACGGGGATAAGACTCTTGTACAATAGTGAATAATTGCCATCAGGACTGACTGTGAGGGTAAGAAATACAGAAGTTGATGTTTATTTGCCAAAAGGAGAGTGATTGATTTTGTAGCCCAGGAGCAGAGGCCCCTGGGACCATCAAGTGAGAAGAACGGAGAGCGGGACCCTACCCAAAGAGGCAGTGACACCAGGGATGGAGACAGAGATGATGATGTGGGCAGATGGAGTGGCTGGGGAAACTGGACTCAGGGAGGGAGAAGGGCTATATGCAGGCAGCTGGGAGGTGGGTCTGTGTGGTATACACCCTTTGGTTATTGGATAATGCATGGAGGGGATTGCAATCATTGTAATGAAATGAAATACGACAGGATGAGTGTAAAGCTGATGTTCTCCCATGTAAACCTCACAATAAAAACATAAAAAAAAATAAAAACAAATGTATAGAAACCAAAGTGGTTATCATAGGGGGCAGGTGGGAGGGAGAGAGGGAAGGGGGGAGGGGTTCATGATGATGGAACGATCCCATTGATTAAGGGTAGAAATGCAGAGCCAATTACTGTAATTGCTATTAACAACTTATACATTATGACAAGTTAAATTGGCAAAAGTTGTGTGACAGATACACACCTACTCCTCACTTATCGACTAACTCAATATCTGACAACTTACACTTAAAACACTAGTAAAACTTCTACTCTCCAACTATTTTGTGCAGTAACAATGTATGTCTGGCAGTAACAGATGCCGAGGAGTGAGACAAGAGTAATACTAGCAGTGATGGTTAAGGTTGTCAGCTTGGCTGGGCTAGGATTCTCCTTGGTTTGGCAGTTTTGCAATGATGTAATTTGGCAATTAAGTAATTATATAGTCATTCTCCATTTTGTGAACTGGTATGGTTGCTATGGATTTTCACATAACGCCAATTTCCAAATGCCAATCAGGTCTTTAATACTTAAACCATGTTCAAAAGATTTCACCAAGAGAGTAAAAAGGGAGCCCACAGAATGGGAAAAAATCTTTTGCAATAACATATAAGACAAGAACTAACTTCTAAAATCTATAGGAAACTACAATACCTCCACAAGAAAAAGACAAGTAACTCAATTAAAAAACTGGACACAGGACATGAACAGATGCTTCACCAAAGAAGATATTCAGGCAACCAACAAACATATAAAGAAATGTTCACGATCATTAGCCATTAGGGAGATGCAATTAAAACAACAATGAGATTATCTCAAACCAGCATTAACAGTGAAGTTCAAAAATGCAGAGGATAATAAATGCTGGCAAGGATGTGGAGAGACTGGGACCCTCCTACATGGCTGGTGGGAATGCAAAATGATCCAACCACACTGGAAAACAGTATGGCACTTCCTCAGAGATTTGGAAATAGAAATACCATATGATCCAGCAATTCTTCTACTTGGTATGTATCCACAAGAAATAAGAGCCATAATGTGAGTAGATAATATGCACACCAGTGTTCACAGCAGCACTATTTACAATAGCAAAAAGGTGGAGACAGCCTAAGTGCCCATCAATGGAAGAATAGATAAACTTTGGTACATACACACAATAAAATAGTATGCTACCTTGAAGAGTAACAAGGAAGCTGCAAGCCACTGCATAACATAGACGAACCTTGAGGACATTATGCTTAGTGAAACTAGTCAGGCACAAAAGGGCAAATATTGCATAAGACCATTATTGTAAAAGCTTAAAAAAAGATACCTATTCCAAAATGAAAAAACAAACCAAAAACTTAACCATGTTGGTAAGTGATGAGTGGGTGTATTTAAAACAACAACAACAAAGAGTAGCAGCTGTGGCTACTTATGTACAACAAAACACCTCAAGGAACCTTAAGCTAACTTGTCTAATAACATGTTTAATGCTTCTGTCCTACATCCTAGCTCACTGCTTAATGCCTCAGGTCTTAAAAGGTTGCTAAAGGAAGCAGAAGAGTCAGGAATAGGAGAAGGATCTGAAATGTATGTCTAACTGCCTCCATAAACAACTGCCTCCTTTGCCGTGAGATCAGAACTGGATGATGCCTAGCTGCCATTACTGAACATTTTGATCAAAGATTCTACAGAAGAATCACAATCAAACAGAGGAAAATGCAGAACAGAATTTCAAATTTTCATGGACTCAAGACATTCTAAAACTATGCTGGGTGGACCAATCCCTGATATTGCCCTGAGATATCTTTAAACCTTAAACTAAAAATATCCCCAAAAGTCATCTTAAAACTGAAAATTTAGCTTAACTTGTAAAAGAAAACCAGCCTTCAGCATTATACTCAATTAAGGACTTGCTTTGTGGAATCAAATTGACAAAAGCAACTCAAAAGATTAAAACTGGAACCTAATGGGACAATGAGTTCATGTTAATGGGGAAAAACAAACAGCTCAGAAAAGGTGGGTGAGAATGGTCGTACAACTTGAAGAATATAATCAATGTCACTAAGTTGTACATGTAGAAAGTACTGAATTGGCATATATTTTGTTGTATATACAAAAGCAAAATAACATTTAGAAAAAAAAAATTTTAGTGCTTCCACCTTGCTCCTGGGGCAGCCTGTCCCTTCCCCTGATTCTCCCAGCTCAACCCGGACCTGGTGGAGCTCTCTCCTGAGGTGTCCTGTCCCACAGCCCACCCCAGGCCCTCTCATGCCCTGCCCCTGTGGGAGTGACAGCCAGCTCATGCACTCACCCTGGGCCTGGTGGAGCTCCCGGGTGAGCATGGCCGTCGCTGCACTCTCCTCATTGAGGCAGTCTAGTAACTCCTTCTGCTTTCTAATGACCTGTGCAGTCTCCTCATTTTTGTGATTAAATTCTTTCTCAAAACGAGAATGAATTTGGCGTGCTTCTTCCAGCTGTTAAAATACATTTGAAAATCAGAATTACATATTGAAAGTAGTCAAAAGTTTATATTAACACCACACTTGGGCAGAATTCCAGTGAATTCATAAATATTCCACAAGAAACAATTTCACTGTTTAGTATTACGTCAATTCCTAAATAAGAAATATTACTCATTCAACAAATTTTCATAGACATATAACATGTAGACACACATAAAATATTTCAAAGAACAGGAAATAGTAACTCTAAATACCAAGAGAGGGAAGGAGTCTTCACATCAATTATCAATGCTATCCCCTCTGAATACAGGGTAGATAGGGACGGGCAACTTAGACATTGGCTATCTAAAATGAGGGGGTGATAAAGGCACAAAGTTTTCAAAAGGGAGTTTAGTTTAAGAGTGTGTGGGGGAAGATAGAGTCCCCACTGAATAGTTTTCATCTTGTCTAGATGGGTCTGGTGAAAAGAGATGGGGACAGGATTCTTATGATTCATTAGTGAGTAACTGTTATCATGACTAATTACGACTGTCACAATTGTAAAGGTAGAAGTTTTGTAACAAAAACAAGGGAGTACTCCAGAAACAAAGGACCCTAGGACCATCAAGGGAGAAGAGCACAATTCTCTCTGGAATGAGACTTTATCCAGAGAAGCAGCAACACACCAGAGATGGAGGCAGAGATGGGGACATGGAGAGAGGTAGCAGTTGAGAACTTTAGATTTATGGGAAAAAAAGGGACTAAGAGCTGGCCACCAGGAGGCAGACTTGCAGAATGTGCCTTTTGGTGCTGAAAATTATTGTATATGCCTGAGTGTTTAAAAAAAAAAAAAAGCTAAAGTAAACAGAAAGAACCACTGGTAACTGATGGTACATGGAGGGGATTATAATCATTGTAATGAAACAAGGTGTAGGATTTGTTGAATGTAAAACTGATGTCCTGCCCTGTAAACTTTTACTCAATCCACAACAAAAATGTTAACTTAAAAAAAAACTTTTTTTTTTTCAAAGAACAAATGCAACAGACCAACTATGTAAGAGAGGACCAGGCTACAGGGCAGGGACAGGCCAGGAAGGGGGGTGGGGGAGGGATACTGACCTCAAGTACACACATCACAGGGACCAAGGGCACCTCACTCTAGTATACAGACACTCCAAGTGTGTGCCACCAACAATGTCTACATTCTAATTTAACAGCAGCCCTGATTCCACCTCCATGTGCTCTGGGGCCTCTTTCCACTCATGCTTCGCCCTTCTACCTCCTCACTCAGAAGCTGACAGACACTCAGTCACGGTCTCCCAGTTTGTTCAGGATTGTAAGGACCAGATTCCAAGAAAACCCTGCTTTTTCTACCTTTGAAGCAGCCCCTCTCTAGCCACCACTTTTCATCCCACCGTGCCCATAGACAACCTCATAATACCCACTGCCTGACCGCAAGCCTGCCCTTCCTGCAGTCAAGGCTACTTCACAAGCCAGCCAAAAGCCAGCGAGTCATAGATGCTTGTCTGAGCATGGCGTTGATGTGCGCCCCCACGCCCCTTGTGAAGCCCTTCCCTTGGCACCTCCACGTCCCTCTGTGGCCTGCTCCCTTGGCATACTCTACATTCCTACATCCCCACATCTGTGTAGTCGCCTCCCCAGCAGGCTCACACACATAAGGCAGCATATGTGAATGGAGTACGCTGACAGCAATAAAGGTCCAGGAACAGCTGTGCTCCCACAGCCCACCTGGGCACACTGGGGTAGGCACATTTCAGTTTAATAATATTAGGGCATCTGGGTACTTGTGGTTGCCTAAATTCTGGGGCTAGAACTGATGAGAGAAGTGGGTAAAAAGGGAAAATGGCACAAGAAAGGCAGTAGGAGAGAACAAGAAAAAGAAACTTTGATTTTAAAACTGTGACCTGCACCACACCCCACTGACTCCACCAAGGAGAGAAAAATCAGCAAGTGGTTCTGCAGTGTAGACAACACCTCGAATAAAAACGTTTTAACTGGACTGACTCCGCAGAAAAGAGCCTCTTACTTTATTGCTCTGCATGCACTCTTGTGTAACTAACTTCTTTTCTAATTGTCCAAAATGTTCTAAAGAATAACAAAATCATTCCCTTAGTAACAATTTCTAAAGTTAAATACAATCTTTGTGGAATTGCAACAGAGCATCAAGCTAATTTATGTATTACCTAAGTTAAACAAACAGGTTGGTTTATCATTCATAGCAAGCCTACCTCCTCAAGAAATTTGGTTTAGAAAAGACATCTAAAGGAAAATGTGTGTGAGGGCAGTGAAAGGCTTTGATAAGCATCCTAGAAATTCACAGCAGACTTTCTGGCCCAGGCACCAGTGGCAGAGGGGCAGAAGGGAAGCAAGTTCCAGAGGGAAGCTCCTCAGTGGAGGCAGCTGATGACTGCCTCCAGCCTGGAGCACAACCATCCCACAACACCTCACCTGCAACAGAGTATGCACCTTGTCTATAACCCACTCTGAGGGCAGATTCAGCCACATGCAGATGAGACTGTATAAGAAGGTCCACACAGCACCTTACCTGTCTGTTGGAGTCCAGGGCCATCTCTAGGAGATTGTCCACGGCCACCCTGAGGCTCTGGTATACCTTCTTGACTGGTTGCTCATACTCCATTGTGGCTTCTGGGCTCATAAAGAAGCTCTCGCACACATGACTGCTGATCTCAGCCACTGCCGAAACCTCTGCAGGCTCAGGCAGTGTACCATCAGGCTGTAGTAGGGCTGTGCCAAGCTCAGGCAGGGTCTCGTCCAGTGTGGGGCCTGCAGAAATCAGCAGACCCAGAGCCCTTCACACACAGTACAGCAAGTCAGCCCCAGAAAATAGCTTTAGATAACACACAAACTGCACTTATCAAGTCACAGAAAACTCTCAGGATGATTGCCCACCACAGGAACAGGCAGCAACATTGAGCAGGAGCTAAGAAGCTCCCACTCAGCCCAGCTCTTGGATATCCTTGAAGAATGGTCTCCTCCAGAGAAGTCAGCAGTGGCAGGCAGGGTAAAAAAGGCAGCAGCTCACATTATTGCCACAATGCTGAGTCCTAAGCCAGCCCCTGAAGGAACCCTATCAACAGCTCCTTCCCAAGGCCACCCAAGCACCCAGTCTAAGACTTCAAGAACAGTCCTAGCAGCTTTTCCTTCTCAGTTGGTCTGCAGCATTCCAAAGGGGCCTGAAGGCTGCAGGTACAAATCCCCAGGAGGCCCACAGGTGACCAATAACACCAGCTTTTTAGGGACCTTCTCAGAAAGCCAGACATAGCTGTCCTAGGAAAGAAAGCACATACCTGTCTCATGCACATAGTTCATCCTCTGAGAAAAATAAATGACTAACCACATTACACAATATTCATTCCACAGTGTACTTACTCTAAAGAGTCACTCAAACAACCAGGAGGAGTCAAAATGAGAAGCTGTCTGGTACTGAGCTGAATGCTAGTCTGTACACTTACCTGCACACAAGATATCGATGCTTGACCACATGTCAGGTGTGCTCTCTCTACCAGTGGCCCCCACATCTTCTAGACAGAGCCCCACACGCTCACTGATCTGATTCCTTATGGAAATCGCAACCCTCAGTGTCTCTCCAAATAAGCTCAGCAGCCTTCTGAGGGCATCCTGGAGTGCGTTCCTGAAGGAGGACAAAATATTCAGGAGACAACACCAATCAAAGAGGTACTGGCTAGTACCTTGGCAATGTAGCACAGGTAGGAGTGTGTGGTGGGAATCACTATGAGATGCCACATAGGCGGGAAGCACACTGGTCATGCTATAATACATGGGGAGACAACCTTCAGCAAAACAGTACAAAAAGCTCAACAGACCTTCTCGCTAGTAAATGACTTTAAAAATAAGCAAAATGGCCATTTAAAACCTCTGGAAATGGTCCTTGGGCAGAAGCAGATTAAGAAACACCTACTGAGGAACATCTACAAAAATACATTAAGAAAGCTAAGAGTCTATGGTATTCGAAACAAAACCCCTCCCTTTCTTCCTTTTCCAGCTCAACAAGGTTTCTCTCCTAACAGTTGTAGCCAAATAAAAGTTCCTCTTCCCCTCACACCAAACTGAAGGGTTTCTCTGGAGATAAGCAGGATGTCAACATTTCTCCTCCTTCCCCCCACCTGCCTGTTAATGAGGTGACATTGAAGTGAATGCATCCAAGAGGTGGGGTCCCCTTTCTGGCACCTAGCCTTCATTTAAAGTAGCAGGGGCTCAATCCCACATACAGCATGCTGAGAAGTCTAGGGCCTTGATCAACCTCTTCACCCATATCATATAGTAAGAGTTCATCACCAGGAGGGGCAAGCTGAAGGTCTCCAGAATGCTGCCCTAACTACATTCAATGCTCAGCTCTTAGAAATGGAGGTGACAGACCCAAAGCCCTGGTTCTGAAATTTTCCTTAATGGACTGTGTGAAGTATACTGAAAAAACATGAAGCTATTAACCTCTTTCCAAGAAAGTGACTACATTTGCAACTGAGCCTAGACAAGTTCAAGTTTACGGATACTCTTAGGGGTGAAAGGCACTGTTAGAAGATAATGGAGACTGTAAGCCAGCAGTTTTCAGACAGAACCAGGGAATAAGACAGTAGGGAAAAGCCTTCCTGGAATCAGGACAAATAAACATTTATCTCAAAAACGAATCCATCAAGTCATCAAGGCAAGCAATTAAGTCCCTTCAGGACAACACCCCCCACCCCCAAAAGACTGAAACTCAAAGGGAACATATGGGCAGGCATGTAAGCTTGCTGGCGACCACACCTGTCTACTGGTGAGTGGAAGAGGTAGAAAGGCAGGAATGAAGAAATGTACTGAGTTCAATGTGGTTGATGTATGTAATGTGTTACATAGACTCCTACTGACCTGGAGATGAGAGAGAGAAATGGAAGGGCTGGTTGGTCCAAAGTGTAGTGAGACCTGGGGACACCTGAGCCCATGAACAAGGACATAGCCATAGAGGGCTAGAGCTGAGAGTGAAGAGTCCAGCTGATATGAAGTGAGGGGAGATGCTTAAGAACACCTATATGTACAGATAGAAATTCAGGCAAATCAATAGAAATTTTGCAAGCCAAAGAAGATAAAGGTGAAAAACTGAGAAAAAGTCTCAGAAAGTGTGTGTGATACCATCAAGTGTACCAGCATATGATCACTGAAATCTCCAGATGATAAGAGTGGAGAAGGAAAAGGATTCAAGGGAATAATGGCTGAAAACTGCAAAATTACATATCCAGAAAGCTCAACAAACTACAAATAGAATATTCTAGATTGACAGCCACATCATAGCAAAACTGCTGAATCTTAAAAACAAGGAAAACATTTTGAAAGGTGCACTTATGAGAGAACTCCAATAAGATTGGCAACTGGTTTCTCAGTGGTAATACCACAGTTAGACGCTGTAGAATGACATATTCAGAGTGTTCAAAACAGCCAAAAAACTGTCAATTGAGAATCCTACATAAAGCAAAGCTATCTTCAAAACTGATTTAAAAGTTATTATGTAATTGTTGGGCCTATAACAGATAGAAATGTAATATTATGCAATAATATCATAAAAATGTACTTAAGAAGAAAGGTGGGAGCAATGCTGTAAATGGGCTGAGGAAATGACTTTGGTGGTTGGTGGTTATGTGCTGTGGAGTCTGTTCTGACTCATAGCAACCCTGCACAGGGTTTCCGAGGCTGTAAATCTTTACAGGAGCAGAAAGCCTCATCTTTCTCCCGCGGAACAGCTGGTAGTTTCGAACTGCTGACCTTGATGTTCACAGCCCGATTCGTAATCACTACGCGACCAGAGAGTTAAATGATAATAATGTATGTTGGATAATTGATTAAAAATATGTAACAATACTAATAAAAATCAGAAAAGCAAGCAAAGTTGTATAGAATGAAGCAAATATGAATATGAAGCATATTCTGGTAATATCATCTCCTATATGGTAAACTCTTTCCGCAGGAGAAAGATGAGGCTTTCTGCTCCCATAAAGATTTACAGCCTCGGAAACCCTGTACAGGGTCGCTATGAGTCGGAACCAACTCCATAGCATATAACCACCACCACCATATGCTAAGCCCTAGAGCAAGGGTGGGAAATGTTGGGACTGTGGGCTACATAAGGACCATGATATCATGTGGTCTGGCCTTGCCAAGGCAACTGCAGTTCCACCCATTACATTGTTGTTGTTGTTAAGTGCCGTAAAGTTGATTCCGACCCATAGCGACCCTGTATAGGGTTTCTGAGGAGCAGCTGGTGAACCTGAACTGCCGACCTTGCAGTTCAAACACCCATTACATTACAGATGGGTTAATTAAATGTTTGACCAAATATAGCAGGGTAATTTTTAAACTGATAATTTTGTATGGCCCACGAATGAAGGAGGGAGGAAGGGAGGTAAGTAGAACAAGGAATGACACAGTGAGGGTACAAGAAGATTTTTAAATTGTATTTGGCAAAATGTTAAGATTTGGCATTAAGAGGTTTTCCCACCCATGCGCTAGAGTGAACACTGAAAAAACAAAAACTAAAAATATATACTAAAAAATCATTACAAATGTCAAAGGCTACATTAAAAATATTCATTTAATGTAGAAGAAAGCAGCAAGGATGAATAAAGAAACAAAACATACATGGGACATATCATAAACAAAGTGAAATGCTAGGCATAATAATGCAATCATATCAATAACAACAGTAAATGTGAACTGGTCAAATAATCCATTCAAAGATCAGAAACTTTCAAACTGAATTAAAAACAATGAGAAGAGTCTAACTATCTGCCATTCTAAGATACAAACAGATTAAACAAAAATGGATGATGAAATAAATAACATGCAAAGAACATCCACAAAAAACAGGAGTGGCCACACTAATTAATACCACACAAAATAAGACTTTTAAAAGAGATATTACTAGACCCACACCTATGTGGTAAAGATGAAATCACATTCTGGAGCTATCAGATACCAGTGAAGTTGGTGGAAGAAGTAGGACAGAGAGAAGTGAGTAGAACAAGGAATGACATACTGAGTGCACAACAGGATTTTTAAATAGTATTTTGCGGAATGTTAAGTTTTGGCAAAGCAAGGTAGTAAATGGATAGGCAGTGGTTATATTATTTAATACTTTTTCCTACATTTAAATACAACGAATAATGTGGACACAGGGCTTTCTGCCCACACTACCAATGGACTGTAATAAAGGACCACAGAATGAGTGGAAGAGAAAAATTAAGTCCGTATCTGCACCAGCCAATGGGAGCCAGAGCCAGCCATGGGCAAGGCAGCACTGCTGGTGCCACTGGGGATGAAGTGTGCAGGCACTGACCTTTCACTGCGAGATAAATCTATATCAGACTTCAGCATAGAGATGAGATTTGTGCCTTCCTGGTTTTCTCGTTCACGTCTTTGCTGTAGTTCATTGAGTTCAGAATTACACTCTTCAATCTCATTACTTAAGGATGCAATTTGGTCTTTCAGCTGTTCAGAAAAAATATCTGCATTTTAGTTAAAACAATTTAAATAATTTACTTTCAGGAAACTTTCATGATTACATTTAACAATATTATGATAAAAGCTTAATAAGATAGTGATTAAGGTCAAAATTATTAATATAGCTTTTCCTTCTTTATTCATTACCTACAAAAAAGAAAATACACAAATAACTCTTCTCCAATCTTGCCATTGAGGGGGCACATATTATTCTCACTAATAGTAATTTATATTAAAATCTCTACATCTGGTCATTCGGAATAAAGACTAGCTGCCAGGCAAGCAAACATGTTTCTTACATATTTCTCTCTGAAAATAAAAACGAGCCAATCTCACCTTAGGTGTCTTCACTGTGTGGGCCACGTGAGCAGGTAGCACCAACTGCCCTGATGTCACTGACTGCCACTGGGCTCCCTACAATCTCACTGGACAACAGCTACCAGTCCCAGTGCTAACACCATGCAACTTACAGTGACAAACATGTCTTCCAAGCAAAAGAACCTCAGTCCCACAGTCCAAGTGTCTCTCCCTAGACCTACTCGTCAGTAGCAGAAATTTTTATGAATGGGTCGCATTCACTACCGTGAACACAGGCTTCATTCCCACAAAAGATGAAATTGCAAAGGAGACACAACTGAGCATCACCATGCAGTCAAAGGAGATGCCTCCCCCCAACCATTGCTGCTGCTGGGCAGGAAATGCTGTGACAAGCTGATGTGCTGGGGGGGTCTCTAGTTTAACATCATTGAGGAGGAACCCAAAGGCAACTGCACCAACACTGACTGACTCAACATGGAGAAGCTACAGCACATTACACTTGAATGGACTTCTCTTTATTCAAAGACTTTGGGGGAGAGCACAATGTTAATTAATACCTTTACTCATTAGGAGGCTACAATAATCAGAAAGGTGAATATTCCAAATGGACAGTTTCGAAATAAACTGAATAGAAAGCTAATGGAGCTACAAAGATAAACTGAGAAATCCAATGTTGTAGTGTTATATCTTAACTACTGCCCCTACTAACTGATAGTACATTTAAAGAAGAGAGATGAAAGAAAGAGCAACAGGAAAAATACAAAACAATATAGGCAGACAAATTTGATGAACCTGACCTACACCTATGGATGCAGTAGCTCAAAAGATGCAACAAATCGTTGCAGCAGGGATCATTCCCACCCCTTCCATACACAGACTAGACAGGGATGGGCAACTTGGACACTGGCTATCCAAAATGGGGGGCATACAAAGGCAAGACGTGACTGGCTTACAAGCTTTCAAGAGGGAACCTAGATCCAGAGGGCGTGGAGGAAGGTAGAATCTCCACTGAGTAGTATCCAATCTGTCTAGGCGGGACTGATTAAAGGAAATGCGGATAGGTCTCTTGTGATGCAAGGGTGAATAACTGTTACCAGGACTGACTGTGAAAGTTGTAAATGTAAAAGTGGGCATTTTGTGGCAAGGAGGGGAGTGATTGACTTTGCAGGCTGGGAGCAGAAGTCCCTAGAACCATGAAGAGAGAAAAGAGCAGAGAGCGGAGAGCAGAACCCTACCCAGAGAGGCAGCGATCCCCGAAATGGAGGCAGAGATGATGATATGGAGAGATGGAGCAGCTGGGGACTCAGGACCCAGGGAGGAAGAGGGGCTATGTGCTGACGACCAGGGCAGGGTGGGGGTGGGGGAAGCAGGCTTATAGGATGTACCCTTTTGTTGATTGGTGATGCGTGGAGGGGATTGTAACCATGGCAATGAAACAATATACGATAGGATGAATGTAAAACTGATGTTGTCCCATGTAAACTGTCACATAATTCACAAAACTTA
>NW_006408872.1:1027848-1037167 GCF_000296735.1 Chrysochloris asiatica | reverse complement strand
GAGGCTGTAAATCTTTACGGGAGCAGAATGCCTCATCTTTCTCCCGCGGAGCGGCTGGTAATTTCGAACTGCTGGCCTTAAGGTTCGCAGCCCGATTCCTAACCACTACGCTAGCAGAGCTATATACACACAGAGTGATTACTAACAAGAATAAATAAGTTGCTCGCCCAGGAGATATCAAGACAAGTGGTTGGGTCCCCTCAGATCAAACCCAATTCCAAGACTAAGACTCAATGGGAATACACGCTGTGACTGGTGAACATGTTCATCACTGACAAGGGGAAGCGAGGGAAAAACAGCAATGAAGCTGCAAGCTAAGCCCTACAGTGTTTAATAGACTCCTGTGAACCCGGGTGGAGACCTGGTTGGCCAGCAGTATGACAAGACCTGGGGACTCTTCGGCCCAGAGTCAGTGACATAGCCACAGAAGAGTACTAGAGTGGAGAGTGAAGCATCCAGCTGATAAGAAGAAAGGGCATATGCACAAGAACACACACACTTACAGATAATACCCACTTGACCTGGCTTCAATGACTGGATGATCAGAACTCAACTGAATAAGAAGAGGAAAAAAAGAGTAATCTGATACAATTTGCTGAACTTGACCTACACCTATGGATGCAGTAGCTCAAAAGAGAGAACAAATCTTTACAGCAAGGATCATTCCCACCCCCTCCATACACAGACTAGACAGGGATGGGTCACTTAGACATTGGCTACCCAAAATGGTGGGGGGGGTGGGGTGTACAAAGGCAAGAAGTGACTGGTTTACAAGCTTTCGAGAGGGAACCAAGATCCAGAGGGTGTGGAGGAAGGTAGAATCTGCACTGAGTAGTATCAAAATTGTCTAGGCCAGGCTGATGAAAGGAAATGTGGATAGGTCTCTTGTGATACAACAGTGAATAATTGTTATCAGGACTGATTGTGAGGGTTGGAAGTGTAAAGGTAGATGTTTTGTAGCAAGGAGGGGAGTGATTAACTTTGCAGTCTAGGAGTGGAAGTCCCTGAGACCATCAAGGGAGAAGAGCGGAGAGTGGGACCCTACCCAGAGAAGCAGTGATGCCAGAGACGGAGACAGAGACGTGCAGAGATGGAGCGGCTGGAGACTTTAGACACAGAGAGGGTGAGGGGCTATATGCTGATGACCAGGGGGCAGGCTTGCAGGGTATACTCTTTGGTTGGTTGATGATGCATGGAGGGGATTGTAACCATGGAAATGACACAATTTACTACACAATGAATGTAAAACTATAGTTTACAATAAAGCATTAAAAAATAATAATAATAAAAAGAGAGCTAATATGAACATTAAAGACTTGAACAGCTAAAATAACAAGAGTAATCAAAACCACATAGAGAAAGTACCATAATGGATAAGTATAAAACAGCCCTACTGTGTTACATTCTCACACAAAACATTTAGGAATACTGATCATAAACATTCCAAAAGCTTGTTATCAGTTTGCTCTCATTCTCCACTAATCACAATCAATGTGATTGAAAGTTAACAAAATGATATCTGAACACTCAACTTTGAAAAAATTTTTTTTTAGAAACACATATGGCATAAATAATAGTGAAAATATGAGCTGTATCTAAATCATCACTTAGAGGGAAATTTATAGCATTTAGTGTATACACATCAAAAATACATGTTCGAAATTAAACATGTTCAAAGCATCCAAATATAAAAGTTACAGGAAAGCAGAATAAACTGAAAGAAAAATAAACAGAAATAAATAATAAGTAAAAAAAATACTAAACAAGAATACTATACCATGAACCAAAATGGGCTAAAACTTGGTAATAGGGTTTCAATTCATGGCAACTCTGTTTGTAAGAGAACAAAACACTGTCCAATCCTACACTATTATCACAATCTTTGCTGTTGAAGCTCATTGTTGCAGCCACTGTGTCAATCCATCTGTTTGACGGTCTTACTCTTTTTCGCTACCTTCTACTTTACCAAGCATAATATCCTTCTCCAGGGACTGGTCCTTCCTGATTACATGTCCAAAGCATGTGAGATGAAGTCTTGCCATCCATGCTTCCAAGAAGCATTATGGTTGTACTTCTGAAACAGATTTGTTCGTTCTAGTAGTCTATGATATGTTCAATAATCTTTGTCAACACCATAATTCAAATGCATCAATTCTTCAGTTGTCCTTATTTACTGTCAAGCTATCGTATTGCACATGAGACTTAGGTTAGGTACACCTTAGTCCTAGAGGTGACATCTTTCCTTTTAAAGTGATCTTTTGTAGCATATTTTCCCAAATACAACAGATCATTTGATTTCTGGGTGCTGCACCTATGGGTATTGATGTTTATCCAAGTAAAATGAAATACCTGACAACTTCAAATATTTTTGTTTATCATGATGTTGCTTATGGTTCAGTTGTCAGGATTTTTATTTGCTCTTTGTTGAAAATCTTTGATCCTCATCAGTGTCATGGACTTAATGGTGTGCCCTCAAAATATGTATCAATTTGGGTAGGCCATCATTCTCAGTGGTTTGGCAGTTATTTAATGATGTAATCTGACAGTTATATAACGATCTAATCATTCCATGCTGTGACCTGATATGACCAGCCAATCAGTTATAAGGGGATTTGGGTATAATGTAACACCCTTAATCAAGTCATAACCCTGCTTCAAATTAAGGGACTTTTTCCTGGGATTCTGTTTATCACCTTTTTTTAAAGCTTTTATTGTATATTGAGTGAGTGAAGGCTTATAGGGCAGATCCCCATTTTTACATTCAGCAAATCATTATAATGATTATAATCCCCTCCATGCACCCTTAGTCAACAGTATTTACGTCTATTATCTTTTATTTTGATATACACATACCACATTGTAAATATATATTCATTTAAATGTCCAAAGGGCACATTTTTAAAGCCAGCCTCCTGTCTGCAGGCACACTGCCTTTCTCAGTCCATGGGCCTAAAATCCACTGCTGCTCTGTCTCTCTGTGACATCACCTCTGCCACCATTTCTGCGTTGGCACTTTTCTGGTCAGGATCCCTTGCTACTCTCATGTTGTTTCATTTTGATGGTCCTAGGGTTCTTTGTTCCTGAAATGACAGTTTAACTGCTCCCGTTTTAGTTGTACTTCTTCTACACTTAGTTATGACAATCACCATTAAACCATGAAATTGTATCATAAAATCCTATCTCACTCATCCCCAGACCCATCTGAACATGAGAAAAATTATTCAGTTGTGTTTCTGTCTTACTTCCCTCATTCTGACACTAAGCACCCTTATGAAAGCTTGTAAGTCAGTCACTGCATGTCTTTATAGACCCCCAATTTTTCGTCTTTCATACTTCGGACATATTGTCAGGAGGGACCAGTCGCTGGAGAAGGATATCATGTTTGGTAAGGTAGAGGGTCAGAGAAAAAGAGGAAGACCCCCCAACGAGATGGATTGGCCAAGTGGCAGCATAGATGGACTCAAGCGTGGCAACAGTAGTGAGGTTGGCCCAGGATCGGGCAGTGTTTCGTTCTGTTGTGCATAAGGTCACTATGGGTCAGTACCGACTCGATGGACCTAACAACAACAACAAATTTTGGTAGCCAAAGTCTAAGTTGCCCATCCCTATCATCCCAGTGTATTGAGGAGGCATGCTTTATCCTTGATATGAAGAATCCTTCCCTGCTTGGCTGGAATTTTTGGCGGCCTCATTCATAATCAAGGGTCCAGTTGATCAGGTTGTAGTAATTTACACTTGCTCCCTGTATCATATTTCTTGATTTTCATCTGGTGAAGTTCTGGTCAGCAAGCCATCATGCTAGATCCAATGGGTACTGTCTGCAAGTCTGGGAGTTCTGGCATGCCTCCCCTCTCTTCAGATCCGCTGGGCTGCTTCAATATTAACTTTAGCCCCTAGTGTCTTTGGGTTCGGGCATTCAAACATCACCCTGAACTTGAAACCCACCAGCCCGTCCTCTTCTCTCTCACTCCAGGGTCACTGTGCGTCTATGGAATATGGCCAATCTCAGCCCATGTTTTCTTTGCTGCATTTGGCCCCCTTCCACTTAGAAGTCGACCAGCGAGCATACAAGACTGTTGGTGTGTTCCCTTTGAACTTTGCTCTTAGAAAGAGGTTTACCCTGATGGGTTGACTTTCCCATATCCCATATTACTTTCCCAAGTGTAAATGATAAATTAATTTTATCTTGCAAAAAATATAAAGAGAAGAAAGCAAGCAGCAAAGGACTTCACAACCACCAAAAAAGAACAGATGGAACAGAAGTGCATCCTTTGGACACAAAGTCCCAGTGGCAAAAACTTCCTAGTTTTCAGAAGAACAATGACAACACACATGAAGATCTCCAAGGAACGCCACACCCAAAAATGTTAAAGGAGACAAGAACCTTTACCCAGATCTGACTGGGAAAAGCATTACCCTAGAACTGACACCCTGAATTTGGACATCTAACTTCACAAACTGTGAGAAAGTATGTTTCTGCTTGTAAAAGCCTTTACCTGTGGTATTTGTTATTGCAGCACTAGAGAATTAAGACAAAAAGAAGGCACATCAAGTCTTCTTTGCTTTCAGCAAGCAAAGTTGTATCTTCTACAAACTGTATATTATTAATAGGTCTTCCAAAATCCCTGATATTGCATTCTTCTTCATATAGTTCTGCTTCTGAGATTATCTGCATACAGGCTGAATAAATATGGTAAAATGATACATCCCTGATGCACACCTTTATGATTTTCAACTACACAGTATCTCTTTTTTCTGTTCAACAGGTGCCTCCAGGCCTATGTACAGGGTCCACATAAGGACAATAAGTGTTCTGAAATGACCTTTCTCCCCAGTGCTGTTATCCATAATGTTATAATCCACAAAGCCCAATGCATTTGCACAGTCAAAGGTAAACTTCTATCTGTAATTCTCTACTTTCAGACAATATCCATCTGACATCAGCAATGATATCCTTCATTCCACATTGTCTTCTGAATTCAGTTTTAATTTCTGGCAATCTCTTGTTAATGAACTACTACAATCTTTTTTAAATTTTCTGCAACTTTTAAAAAAATTACCTTTACCAAAAATTTACTTGCAGGAGGAACAACAACACTGTATGCTCACCATGGAATGATCATTCATTCAAGATCAAAAGAGCAACACTTACCTAAGAACAAAGTTGAGAAAGGATGGAAGGAGGACGGAATTGAAATAAGAACCACAGGCAGGAAGTCAGATAACTGTTCCTACATGGATGGTATTACAATCATTGAGACGAAACAAAGTGTATGATTTGTTGAATGTAAAACTGATGATCTTGTCTGTAAACCTTCATTCGATTCACAATAAAACGTTTTACAACAATTACTTGTATGTGACATTAATGATATTATTCAATAATTTCCACATCCTGTTGAGTCACATTTCTTTAGAATGGGCACAAATATGGATCTCTTCCAGTTGACTAGCCAGTAGCTATATTACAAATTTCTTGGCTTAGACAAGTAGGCACTTCCAGAGCTACATCTATTTGTTGAAACATCTCAACATTTATTCCATCAATTCTTAAAGCCTTGTTTTTCAGCAATGCCTTCAATGCAGCTTGAACTTCTTTCTTCAATACCATCAGTTTTTGATCACATACTACCTCCTAAATTGGGTGAATGTCAACCAAATCTTTTTGGTACAGTGACTCTGTGTATTCCATCTACTTTTCATACTTCCTGCATCATTCAACATGGCAACTTAAGGTTTGAATTTTTTTCTTCAGTGCTTTCAGCTTAAGAAATGCTGAGTGTGTTCTTCCCTTTTGGTTTTCTGACTTAGGTCTATGCACATTTCATTATAATGCTTTAGTTTATCTTCTCAAGTTACCCTTTGAAATCTTTTGTTCACCTTTATTACAACATCATTCTTTCACTCACTTTAGCTACTCTACATTCAAGAGCAGTGTCAGAGTCTCTTCTGACATCCACTTTGGTCTTTTCTTTCATTCTTGTCTTGTTAATAATCTTTTGGTTTCTGCATGTATTATTCAAAACACAATTCATCTGATCTTTGGACATTAAATGTTCATTGTATCAAATCCCTTCTTGAGATGCTAAATTCAGGTGGAATATGCTCAAGGTCATACTTTGGCCATTGTGAATGTGTTTATTTTTGTCAGCTTCAACTTGAACTTGCATATGGTCAATTTATGGCCTTTTCTGCAGCTGGCCTCTGGCCTTGTACTGACCAGTGATGTTGAAGTTCTCCATTGTCTCTTTTCACAGAATAATCAAATTAATTGCAGTGTACTCCACCAAGTGAGTTCCACCACCAAGTGAGTTCCGTGTATATAATTGCTGTTCATGTTATTGAAAAGCATTTATTTTAATTGAACATGACCCTAGTTACTTTTAATATGTGACTTTACTATATAAAAGGTTTTTCAAAAGATCATATATTGTATCACAGCAGAAATGCCTGGTACTCTGAAAAAACCATTTGAGAGACATAAGAGACTCTCTCTCCCCTGTGAAATTCCTACCAGGTTAGCAAGGTAACTGAATTTCTCAGCCCTGACACACTTTCAGGAGAGATTTCTGCAGCTGGGAGAATGCTCTTTGACCCTATGCTAATTACTTATCAATGCAGACAAACATTTCCCAAATTACTGGGACTATAATTTTTACAGTCTATCAAATTAGGTCAGACACACACATGTGCAATGTTTAAAGACAGACACACCTGGTTCTGTCTCTCAGTGGTGGTGGTAGTGCTAGTGTGCCGTGAAGTTGGTTCTGACTGATAGCGACCCTGTATAGGGTTTCCAAGGCTGTAAGTCTTTACAGAAGCAGAAAGCCTCATCTTTCTCCCACGGAACTGCTGGTAGTTTCAAACTGCTGTCCTTAAAGTTAGCAGACCAACTCGTAACCACTACGCTACCAAAGCTCCTTTGTCTCTCAGTAAGCCATGGGCTTTTGGCAAACTCACAGACCTCTCTGTGGTCTCTGTGTCCTGAGGCATCTGTATAATGGGAATTGTTGTTCAGAGCTGGGGAGCTGGTTCTGACTCATAGTGACCCTGTATAAGGTTTCCGAGGAGCGGCTGGTGGGTTTGAAACATCAGCTTTGTGGTTAGCAGTGCAATGTTTATGCTACAGAGCCATACCAGGACTCCAAATATAATACTATTGTTGTTGTTAAGTGCCATCAAGTCAGTCCCAACTCATAGTGTCCCTTCAAAGGGAATTGGAGACTGGTAAAGGAAAAAAATTCTGTATCTGCTGATTAGCACAGTTCCTGATATTCATTCTTATGCAAACTAAAATTCTGTGATTATTTTATTCAGAAGCTTAAATCCAATGATCCTGCAAGAAAACAAAGTCAAAGAAAGAAAGTAGTAAAACTTCTAAAGCTTTGACTAAGGTCTGTAATACAACTCTGAAGGATCTATATAGCGGAACTATCTGTAAAACTAGTATAAGACACATCTTTAACTTCTAAAGCAATGAAGGAAAAGCACTTTGCACATACCTGCTGAATGTGGTACTCCTTTTCTTGGAGCTGCAGAGATAAGGACATTTCCTCCTTTTGGGTAGGAGGCTTGACTTGCTCACTATTAAGTTTTTGGACTGCCTTCTTTTCATGCAAACCAGCTTTCTTATTTTCAAATTCACTCTGTACAAAGTACATTAATAACAAAAATATCATTAAGATAGAAAATTATGCTTACTCTATATCTATGCTGTTACTTAGAATTCAGTTCATACTATATTGTACCTCTGCACTGCGCCAAGCATAGGTACTTGAACAAACTGAAACCATCACGTACAGGGAACATGCACGCAAATGGATTCATCACACATGAATATATAGCAAATCCAAGTGTCAGGCAATAGACTAAGGAAGACAGAATTGTGTACTGATGAAAACCTTATGCGATAAACAGAAACTTTCAGTCTTTTTGAAATAGCAGTGCAGGTAATCTTAAACAGTCACTTCAAAAAATTCTCCATCAGTGGAGAGCCTTGGATCCTCCTACATTGCTGGTGGGACTATAAAATGGTTCAGCCACTCTGAAAATGGTATGGTTCTCCCTCAGAAAGTTGGAAATAGAAATACCTTATGACCCAGCAATCCCTCTTCTTGGTATATATCCACAAGAAATAAGCGCCAGGACACATGTAGATATATGCACACCGATGTTCACCACAGCAGTATTCATAATAGCAAAAAGACAGAGATAGCCCAAGTACATGAAAGAATGAATAAACAAACCTTGGATCATATACACAATGGAATACCATACAATGTTGAAGGAAACGATGAATCTGTGAAACATCGGATAACATGGCTGAAACCTGGGGGACAGTATGCTGAGTGAAATTAGTCAATCACAAAAGGATAAATATGCTATGAGACCATTATTGTAAAAGCTTAAGAAAAGATTTCAACACTAAAAGAAACATTCTTTGATGGTTGCCAGGGGTGGGAGGGAGATGAGAGTAATTCACTGTCAACAGAGTAGACAACATGTAAGCTTAGGTAACAAGGGAGGATAAAATACAAGGAGGAGGACGGCAAAACAACAGTGAAGTCAGGAGAAGACACAGGGTGGTATGCATGGGTTAAAGAGGGTAGCGATACACAGTGACAGCTACACAACCTTGGAACAACAGTGCGCTGTGCACAGATATAGGGATTGAGACATAGGCTGAATGTCTTAAGGGAGGAAGAGTGGGATAAATATATATTTACACATCTCACAATTATGTTAAGAGTTTGAAAGAGGGTATTTGTACATTCATATTAATCTTTCACGCAAACAGAACTATGACTGTGGTGGAGCAGACAGCAGAAAAAAACAATGAAAGCTTCCTAGATGTTATCAAACATCTTAACACAATGAGTTGATAGGCCTGGGAGCTCAGAACCATAGCCGCACGGGACATCATGGTCAGCTGGCATAACACAGTCCACAAAGACAATGTTCTCCATCCTGCTTGGGTGGATAGCATCTGAGATCTTGAAAGCTCATGAGTAGCTGTCTAAGGTGTAGCTACTGGTTTCTCCACGTACAGAAGAAAGAAGCATGATAAGAACTGAAGAGGCCTGGCTGGAATCAATTAGTTGGCTGGACTAATAGAACATGTAAACATCAGTCTCCACAACTCTGAAACCAGAAGAACTAGACAGTGCCTGGCTATCACTACTACCAAGTGCCCTGAAAGAGATCATATTAGAGGGTCCCTGAAAGAGTGGGAGAAAATGTGGAACAAAATGCAAAATTATTTTAATAATAATAATAAAAGAGTGGGTTTGCTGGTCAGAAAGAGACTGGAGGAACCTGA
>NW_006408872.1:1024217-1026843 GCF_000296735.1 Chrysochloris asiatica | reverse complement strand
CCTCCAAGGAGCACTCTGGCTGCACTTCTTCCAAAACAGATCTATTGGTTCTTTTGGCAGTCCATGGCACTTTCAGTATTCTCCTCCAACACCATTTTAACTTGCCTTAATTCCATGGTAATTGTGAAAACCATCAACCTAAAAAGCATTGTTGTTGTTATTGTTAAGTGCCCTTGAGTTGTTTCCAAGGAGCACTTGGTGAGTTTGAACTACAGACCTTGCAGTTAGCAGTCCAGTGCTTATCCTGCAGTGCAACAAAGCTTTTTCCCTATTTTCAAAAAAACAAGTCACTAACTGACTTGTCTGGCATCTCATTGGAAAGAGCTAATCTTATACGTTTTCTTTATTCAAACTGACTCAGAGCTCCTCCTTGAACAATCCTGTCCTGGTATGGCACTGTGTGGTAAAGCACTAGACTGCAAGATCAATTTGAACCACAAGGTCTGCAGTTCACACTCACCAGCCACTCCTTAGAAACCCTATACATGGTCACTGTGAGTTGGAACCAACTCAATGGCACTTGACAATGACAACAACAAAACATCTCAGGATACTATCAAAAACAGTCAGAGCCAACTGTTTAACAACACAATTGCCTGAGGTAGTGTCAACAGTTGGGACTAGTAAGAGGCTGACCAAAAACATAAAAGAATATCTAAGGAATAAAATGCCCATAGGGACCACTGAAAATCTTTACATATTTTCTGGGACTCTAGAAGGCAACAGATATGTGCAAGGCTGTGCACATGCACAGAACTGACATTCCAGTTGACCATAGGGCTCTGTGCAAGCAAAAAGTAAACACTCAGAGAGCATCTTGGAAGAGGCTAGGAGACTTACTGGTTCAAAACATTAAAGGAAATTTCTAATCACTAGCTATTATTAAGTTAGCCAAAGCCAACTTCAGTATCCACATGTGAGAAAGAATATAGACTGTACAGAATGAGGTCAGCAGTCACTAAACAACAACTAAAACAAGCAGCAATAACAACAAACCTAAGAAATGGAGACAAATTTGTTTGCCAAACTTACCCAATTACAATAATTAAAAGTCCAGTTTTCGGAGGGAAATGATGCATACAAAAAAGAAAGAAAGTATGACCCATTTAACAAAAAAATTAACAGAAACTGTTCCTTAGGAAGCATAGACAGTGGACTTATTAGACAAAGAGTTTAAGTCAGCTGGCACTGCAGAATAAGCACTGGACTGCTAATTGCAAGTTCGATGGTTCAAACCCACCAGCCATTCCTCAAAAACCCTACATAGGGTCACTAAAAATTGGAACCAACTTGACAGCACACAACAAAAACACCTCAAATATGGCTATGAACATAAAGGAAACGATGGACAAAGAACTAAAGGAAAACAGGAGAATGATGTCTCAAGAAATACAGGATGATCAACAGAGTTGTTGTTAAGTGCCACAAGTCAGCTCCAAACTCACAGCAACCTTATGCACAACATAATGACACACAACCTGGTCCTGCTCCATCCTCACAATTATTATTATGTCTGAACCCATTGTTGCAGCTACTGTGTCAATCCATCTTGTTGGGCTTTTTCTTCTTTTTCACAGACCCTCTACGTTACCAAAAGTACTTCTTCCAGCTGTACTTCTTCTGTGACAGACTGATTTGTTCTTTAGGCACTCCAAAGTACTTTCAATATAATATTTGCTAATGCAGTAATTCAAATGCATCAATTCTTCCCGTCTTCCATAATCCTTGTCTAGTTTTCCCATACATACAAGGTGACTCAAAATACCATCACTTGAGTCAAGCACACCTTAGTCCTCAAACTGACATCTTTGCTCTTAACACGTTAAAGGCATCTTTTGTAACAGATATGCTAAATATCTTTAGATTTCTTGAATGCTGCTTCCATGATTGTTAATTATGGATCCAATTAAAATGGAATTTTTGACAATTTTGCTATTTTCTCCATTTATCATGACTTTGTCTACTGTTCCAGTTGTGAAAATTTCTGCGAGGATTAGTAAGGATTTTGTAAAGAAATACAAATTACAAAATACAAGGAAGCTTCAGAAAGTTTGTGGACAAATGGAATGAAAAGATAAAGGAATTTTTCTAAATATTCTGACGCTCCCTCGTAGAACCAAACAGAAATTCTGAAGCTAAAAAGTGTCATTATGTAAATGAAAAATTCACTAGAAGGACTTAACTACAGATTCAAGCAGCCAGAAGAAAGAATCAACAATTCAAGAGAGCTCAACTGGGATTATGGAGTCTGAGAAAGATAAAAAAAAAAAACAAAACAGAATGAAGAGGGTATCACATACCTTTGGGTCACCATCAAGTGTACCAATATGTGTATAAGGGAAGTCCCGGAAGGAGAAAACAAGAGAGAAAATGACACACACAATTTTTAAGATATAATAACTGAAAATTCCCTAAATTTCAACAAACTCCAAGTAGGATAACTCAAAGATTTACATGAAGACTAATTATAACTAAACTGCTGAAAGACAGACAATCTTGAAAGCAGCAAGAAAGAAAAAATTACTTATACACCAGAGTTCCTCAATAAAATTAACAGCAGTGTCAAGGAGCTCTGGTAGTATAGTGGTTGCAAATCGGGCTGCTAACCTCAGGGTCAGCAGTTCGA
>NW_006408872.1:990530-1022737 GCF_000296735.1 Chrysochloris asiatica | reverse complement strand
GCTTCCAAGGTTTGACTGGTGGGTCTGAACCACCAACCTTGCGGTTAGCAGTCCTGTGCTTATCATACAATACCACACCAGGACTCCACTATGCCACCAGTGCTCCTTAAATAAACAACAGAGAAATTAAAATGAAAAGAGGCTTGAGGCAGAAAAACAAAAAACAAGTACTTATTTATGCTACAACAAATGGACTGTAAAAAACATTATGCTAAATGAAAGAAACCAGACACAAAATAACACCATATATATTTTATCATTTTACTTATAGAAACTGTCCAGAATAGACAACGCCACAGAGAGAAAGTAGATTAGCTGTTGTTAGAAGCAGAGAAAAGGGAACAATGAGGAGTGTTGGGTACAAAGTTTCTCTTTGGGTGATAAAAATGTTCTGGAATGAGATATTGGTGATGTAGCACATCACTGCAAATATCCTAAAAACCACTTTAAAAGAGTGAATTTTACGGTATATGGATTATAGTTCAATAAAACTGCTATTAAGAAACAAAGTCAGAACACCAATTTCCATGAAAAGTGAACATTCTGCACACTCGCTCATCCTGCAGTCATCACTTCCAGGCAAACAGTCTCAGTTCAGTAAGTGAAGCCTTGACGTGGCTGCTGCTGAATCACAGGACAAAGTGCAGTGATGGATAAAAGACTCAGAATTTCCTCAGATTTAATATATTTGATTACAATTTCTTAGCAGAAGGTGTGCCAACCAACAAATTTAAGCAAAAGAACGCATTAACATTCTATCTAAATATATCTCAATTCCTAAGACAATGACAATATTTGCTTTATATGTTTTAATTCTGCATCTCTGTATCGATTGAAAATAAACCTTTCTTTTATACTTTGCAAGTGAGAAAAGATAGCAATAAAAGAGATCATTAATTCTAACACCTATAACTACGCAGCTGCTTCTCCAGTAGCAGGTGCATTAACAAACAGCTGTCTCCTCCGGACTCCAGAATAATTGCCAAGGCCTGTCCTCTCCCAGCTCGGCCATGAGAGCCAGGTGCTGGGGTCCTGCTTTTGTTTGTAAGAAGAAAGTCAACACAGACCTCTGACCTTTTATGTTCTCTAAAGTAACCTGTGGCAACAATTTCACTCAAATACATGGATACTTTTTAATGCTGACAACGATTTTTATCTTATATAATTTGAATGCAATAAAACACATGAAGGTTACAAAAACTTCAAGTCCATTCATAAGAAACTGAAAGCATCATGAAAGTTTTGAATTCTCACCTTGATCAGGAAGTAACATGGGCTCAAATGTCACAATATTAAAATTATACTTTTTATACCACAGACCAATTTTGAATCAATCAATATTTTACAAACCTCTCCTGAAAGAGTTTAATTCCATGACTTTATAAAGAAGAATTGCAGTACACTGCACCTGCCAGTGCACTTTGCCTCATGTGATCTGAAAACCACCACTTTAGGAAAGACGTAGACATACAGTGTCATCATGTGTTCACCTGAGGCTGGCGCAAATGGCTACAACTTTCTGCCTGAGAGAGTGCAAGCACAACAAGACTGTAATGCCCAGTATCCCCAGGCTGGATAAATGCCTGGGGAAAGTCCTCAGGGCAGCACCAAGGGTACATGGCTGTCAGGGACACTAGAGCACTTGGTCGGCAGACTCAAATCACCAGACAGAGGTCACAGTTGCCCCTCTACCTGCCTCTGCCACTCAAAGACTTTGTCAGGCAGCCTACCCCTCCTCCCTCCTGTGAGGCTTCCTTTCCTGGGAAGTACTTCTATTCCTGGTCTCAAAGAAAACTCTGCTTAATTTGCCATGTTACAAATGGTGAGGTCAATGTAAGAAAAGATATGTTTAAAAATCATTTTCAGGTTTTTCTAAGAATCCTACAGAATTACAGGATAAATATCTCATATATTTTAATCATCAAGTTAAGAAATATGTGGAGAGATGAAAGAAAACAAATAATGTTGCATAAACAAATACCAAAGAAAGAAATTCAACTGGTAATGATTTAAAGACATTCAAAACTCTAGTTGAACTAATCATTGTTGTTGCTAAGTGCCATCGAGTTGGTTCCAACCCATAGTGACCTTGTTTAGGGTTTCCAAGACGTGGCTGATGTACAGCCAACTTTGCAGATCAAACCGACTGTGCAGTCCAGTATATTAACCCACAGCACCACACCAGGACTCTGAACTGATCACAGGTTCTTTTAACATTTTCAAAATTTATTCTGTTAACAGATTAGTTTTTAACCAAGAAAAGATGAAAGTGCTCTGAGAAATCAAAACTGATCACATTACACAGTTTGCATCTGTATGCCAGAAGTTTACTCAGTGCCAACGCAGGAGAGAGAGCTCTTAAGGAAACATACATTTCCATCAGGAAGAAATGATTGTTTTCAGAGAACTTTTCTCACAAGCAATCTCCAAAGGGCAGTTCATTGTAAAGCAACCCAACCCTTCTCTATATGTGGAAATCACCCTTCCAACAAGCAGAACTGCCTTTCAAACAGGTGCACAGATATTTGTGGCCCAAGTAAGTCATAGAGACCGAAAAGGAACAGCATGTCCTTTGCTATTTTAGGGACAATAACCCTGGTACCTTGGGAAACATCCAGCCCAAGCTTTTATGTGGTATCTTCTAGTAAGACAAACTTGAGGCAATTCTAAAGGGAAGAGGCATTTCTCACCAAAAACAAGGAACCTGACCTGGCCAAGCCTGAGGCCCTGGATGTGGTGTGAACATCATCACAGGAGGCTCAAAACCCCATATAAATGAGGCCCATGTGGGTCTCATCTGGATCCCAATTTGAACCACCGAAAATGGGAAGAGACTTGAACTTGGATTGAACATCTGATGGAATTAAGGAATTCCTATTCATTTTTCAGGCAATAAAAGACCTTACCTTGTAGAGATAGACACTGAGGTATCTATAGATTTAGACATAATCTGTTGAGATGTGCCTCAAAATAATTTAGGGAGAGGAATGATTTAGATGAACCCATATTAGTATGCTTCCAAGGACTTGGGTATTATCATTGGAATTACGGAATAATTCTATTTCTGCATATGTTTAAATTTCACACCATAAAAAGTTATTTCAGAGGGTGGCGGTAGTGGCTGTATGCCATTGAGTCAGTTCCAATTCATAGCTACCCTGTATAGGGTTTCTGAGGCTGTAAATATTTACTGGAACAGAAAGCTTCATTTTTCTCCCATGGAGCAACTAGTAGATTTGAACTGCTGACCTTGTGATTAGCAGCCCAGCTCAAAATCCACCACGCTACCAGGGCTCCTTAGATCAGAACGCTTGTTAAGTGTTGTCAAATCAGTTTCGACTCACAGCGACCCTCTATAGGGCTTCCAAGGAATGGCTGGTGGGTCTGACCTGCCACCTTGTGGTTCAAACCGATCTTACGGTCCAGAGCTTATCTTGCAGTGCCACACTAGCTCAGAGGTAGAGGCAGCATATCCCACCTCCCTTCCAGTCAACTGGTTTTTTTCCTGTGAAGCCCAGCTGCATGACATACGTCCTGTGAAGAGGCTTTAGTATCCACATCTTCAGTAGCGAATGATGGGATGACATGAAACAGAAGTTTTGTACTCCCTGAACAAGTTGCACCACTGAGAAATACTCCCCTGGAACAATGCTTCCCTGTGACAGCCTATATACAACAACAGAAAAGTCACACCAAAGAACCTTAACATGGCTTCAAACATTTATAGTCATTTCTATGACAAACAGATATTTGTTGTTGTTGTTATATGCCATTGAGTCAGTTCCAGTTCATAGCGGCCCTGTATACAGCATCCGAGGAGCAGCTGGTGAGCTTGAAATTCAAGCCTGACCTTGCGATTCAAACTGACTTTGCAGTCCAGCGCATTAACCCACAGCAGCACCCCAGGACACTAGAATGGGCAACAATACCATACCATAATGCCTCCTAGTGTGTGGTTAACTAAACCTATCAGAGTTTTCCTCCTACTACATCCCATCTGTTCACCATGGGCATGGGACCTACAGGCAGAGGTCACACTGTCCTGAGAACCTTTTGCAGTGGCCCACATGCCCCTCCTCAGAAAGTGGGCACAGGACTCTGTGTATCACTGCAAAGGACTGTACTATGAATTCCAGGGCTCAGGCATGAAGACAGGCTCCAGGCACATGCCCAGTAAAGGCACTTCCTAGCAGACGTCCACCAGTTCCTCCACCTCACACACAAGGGCAGGGCATTCTTCCTGCACCTCTGTCCCTTAAACAGAAAGCCCAACCAAGTAGTAAGAACCTCAAGAGGAGTCAAGGCATCCTGAAGGAACAAGGGACTGGTTGGGAAACAGGACCATGGTGGGGATGAGGGTGTGAGGCTAGGTGCCTGGAGGAGAAGCAAACTTGTTCACAGGGCTCCACTTCTAAATTGTGCCTCACTCTTTAAGCAGTAACCCTGTGAATCCACATAGCCAGTCTGCCAGGAGAAGCCCATTAAGAAGTCTAGAAGCCATGACAGGAAGAAGTCAACAGCACATGTGAAGTCATCTACCCCAGGTTCACATGAGGCTGCTATGGGCCAAGGGCCTCACTGAACATCAGCATTAAACCAAACCATCACCTGCACAGCCTCCTCCTGTGGCATCTGGACCCCAGCCAAGTGCATATCTCCAAGCTCCTGCAGAGCTGCCCGGTGTTGCTGCTCTAAGAGCAGGACATTGGTGCTGACCTTTTCCAGAGCCAAGCTCTTCTCTTCCTCCAGCAGGTGCCGCTGAGCATGTAGAGCCGCAGCCAGCTCCTCCTGCAAGACAGCACCCACCTGATTGCCTCATCTGCCACTCACACTACAGCTCACCGCATACTCCTCACACATCCACACCACTCACACTGTGGTTCACCACAGACATCCAGCACTGACAACCAGTTCACCCCACATTCACCACTCACACTGCAGTTCACCACACACTCCTCAAAATAAATACCACTCACACAATTCACCACCACATACTCCTACCATCTCATCCACAATGATAAACATTCCACACACTTCTTAGTATCAAGTTCTGCCACTACTATATTTAAGCTTTGGCTTAAAATGGCATTCCAGTAGTGCAATGGTTAAGTGTAGGGCTGCTAATTAAAATATTGGCCATTCAAACACATCAGCAACTCTAAAGGAGAAAATACCTGGCAATGTGCTCCAGTAAAGATTATAGCTTAGGGAGCCCTATGGAGCAGTTCTACTCTGCAGACATTGAGTTGGAATCAATTCAAAGGAACACAACAACAACATGGCTTAAAATTCAGTTTTCACGTGTACCTATGTATATTTCCTCCCTTCAGAATAGTCTTTTTAGTTTATTTTCTTTAAACTATATAAAGAAAACACATTTAATTTGAAACTGCAGGTTGAAAACAAGCTTTACTTTCTACACCATTTTCTGTTTGCCTATCATCAAAAGTGGAAAGAAAGGAAATGAAGTCAATCGCCAGAAAGACCTGTCCCTCCAGGAGGCAGGCAGGCCTGTTGGCACACACTCTCGGCATTGGCAGGGAGTTGTCTTCATTCAGTCCAAAGGAACACTATATGGACAAGCAGGACACTGGGACTCTACCACTAGGCACTTGTATTGTACTGCTGACCTAATGAACTCAAAACTTCACAACAAGTGACTATGTCCCTTAAGAAAATTACAGAAAATAGACAAGAGTTGAAGTGTAAAATGAAGTCATCATACGTAATAAGTAAAGTTGCCTTTTTCTTATATTCTTAAATAGGACTGAAAAAGAGATAAAAAATGTGACACATGGAGCTGACTCACCTCACTACCCAGAGCCAGTGAAGGACAAAAACCCACAAGGCACCATCACTTATGAAATTCTTCTGAATTGTGCACAAGACATGTAAAAAAGAGGAGCATCAAATTCCATTTCTTCCTGGTATTGCTGTTAATACAAGTCTGGGACTTCTTAATTTTTAATTTGGAACATCTACTTCCTAATATTTGACAAAGTCCTACTACATTCAGTGACCCATCCTCACATCCAGCAAAAGCAGCTGGTGCACACCCACCACATGCACCTAGTTCGCTCCCACCACACACGATTCATACCCATCAGGCTTACCTAATTCTAACCCATCACACGTGCACACACAAAGACGTATACTCACACACAACAGACACATAGATATACATAGTCATACATGCACACAGACTCTGACCAACAGAAACAACCATAAAGGACAGAGATGGTCCACTGAGGAACCCCCAGTGCAGAGCCTCACCTGATGTGCACGCTGAAGCTCAGCGGCCATGGCTTTGAGATTTTCAATATGTTTACTGCTCATTTCAATCCTCAGGCTATCCTTTGTGCCCTGAAGCTCTTCGCCATGCTTCAGTTTAAGTTTTTCTAGCTCCTGGGTCAGAACCATGTGGTGAAAGGAATCCTTCTTCTGAAGCTGCTCCTCAAGGTCCACTCGCAGCTGTTTCAGAGCCTCCCTGTGCTCATTCTGCAAGGTCTGGATCTCAGACAGGTAGCAGGATTTCAAGGAGTCCAGCTTTGACAAATGTGTCACCTCCAGGGCACTGAGTTCTGCAGCCTGTCTGGTCTGCAACTCAGCCACATGGGTTTTCAAAAGTGCCCACTGCTCACTCTCCAGTGCAGCCTTTAGGGCACCCATCTCAGCCTGGTGCTCAGCCTGTAGCTCGGCTGTCAGAGACACAATGTGCTGCTGGTGACTATCCTGGACGAGCTGGAGCTCACCTGCATGCTTCTCCTGGAGTGTCTTCAGGGTGGTTTCCTGCTCTGCAGCAAACTTCTCTGTTATCTCTTTACGTTCTTCCAAAAGCCTGAGATGACACCCAAAGTGAGCAAACAGCAAATGTGCTCTCATAAAAACACCAACCCTCACTCAGAAACACACAACCACACTTCTGACAGGAAATGTTATGTCTGATAAAATCATCATTCCTTGATTTAATTTTTTTCACTCTTTACACCATCTGCCACAAAATTGTTCTAGATCTCATCATTAAAAATACATGGGACAAAAAGGCCCAAATAAAACCAGAGAGCTCAGAGGTCAAAGCCCAAAGTCAAAGGCATCTTGAGATCACAGACTGAAGGGTAGTCACAGGAAGAAAATTGCATGCACATGTTCACTAGAGAAAAGATGGCAAAGCAGGCAGGACAGTTTCCTACCATGGGCTGAATGGCCAGCTGACCCAGCCATTACACTGAAAGGAAGCAATCTCCATATTTCACCAAGAAAGGCATGACAACTTTACTTATGGGAACCCAAAGACGAAAAGCTTTTTAGAGGTCTATGTTGTGTTTTAAAGTTCATGAATTAAAGAAACTGAACGTTGCTCTGGGTGGCATAAATAGGGAACAGACTGGAAGACATACTTTCGCTTAAAGCACCTGAAATACCATCAGGGTTAGGAAACAGCATGGAGTTTGTAAAACACTGGAACTATAGCCACATTCTCTACTTGGCCCATTTATAGATTGTTGTTGTTGTTATATGCCGTGGAGTCGGTTCCGACTCATAGTGAACCCGTACAGGGTTTCCAAGGATGTAAATCTTTACGGGAGCAGATAGCCTCATCTATCTCCTGCGGAACAGCTGGTAGTTTCGAACTGCTGACCTTGTGGTTCACAGCCCAATTTGTAACCACTATGCTACTAGAACTCCTTATTTATTGATTACTTACTTTTCAACATCCACACATACATGAATTTTGTTTCGATTTTTAAATGTGCTCTCTCTCCGCCAGAGAGATGGACCATGACCCTAGTACCTAGTTCACAAGTGAGAAAGCACAAAAGCTTCACTGATGCTAATGAGAGAGGGGCCGGGATTGGGAAAATACAAGATGATAACCACCAGGTTCAATGGCTCCAAGACCCAAGGATATAGCTGGCCACCACAAGCCCTGACAGGTTTGGATTAAATGGTCAGCACCAACAGAGGTGTAGAACCAAATCCCATTCTTATCTACTTACAACTTCAGAGAAGTATGCATATATGCAGGAAATGAGTATATGCTGTTGAAAAACAAAATTGTTTACTTTTAAAATATGCATTTAATTTTATAAACACTCTCGTGATACACTACTGGTCCTTCTGATATTTTATAAATGAGGTTTAAGGCTCTCCTGCTAAAATTCTGAAGCACAAGAAAAAATAAAAAGGTGCAAAGATGCCTGCATTCAACAACTTAAGAAAAAAAGGAGCCCTGAAAGCACTTGAACACAGGCCTCTGTCGGCTCCTGGGCACTGAACTCAAATGTTAGGATCTTAGACGAAAGACCAGGTGACACCATACTCTGCTCCCCTCTCCCCAAACCTTCACAAAATGAATTTCCCAAGGCTCATCTCACTTCTTTTCTTGCGCTTACCCAATACCCTTCACCCACCTATTCTGGGCCAGCATCAGCTGGAGGGCACAGTCCTCCTTCAGGCGCAGCATGGTACGCTCCAAGGCCTCAGTCACAGGACCACACTGGCTGCACTGCCGAGGCTCGTCCCCAGCTGCCCCGAGCTCCAGCTGCTGCAAGCGGCTCTGCTGCTCCGCTAGAGACCTCGCCAGCTCCAGGATCTGGGCCGCCTGCTCACCCTGAAGCTCTCTCATTTTAGTTTCTCGAAGCTCAAACTTATCTATTATTGCCTGCTTCTCAGACTCAGCTTTCTCTCTCAGTTCAAGGAGCATCAATGTTAATTTTTCTTCAGCTTTTCTCTTTAGGTCCTCTCGTATAACTTTCCACTCTTCTTCTTTTTCTTTGAAGTCTTGTCTCATTAATTGAATCTTCTCCTTAGTTTTCTTTATTTCTTCCTGGTGGTCCTCAACTAAATTACATTTTACCTGCAGACAACATAATTACATTTAAGAGGATTAAAGGGAAAGGTTATTGACAGTAATGACTGAACTGACACAATGAAGACAGGAAGACTCCCATTGCAATAGATATCATGCTAGTCAGAGGACCAGCAAAGTCTCTTTTACTGATAGGAATAGAAAAAACTATTGTTATTATGTGCCATTTAGTTAATTCTGATTTATAGCGACCCTATGTGACAGAAGAACTGTCCCACACAGTTTCCTAGGATAGAAATCACCAGGTCTTTTCTCTGAGCCACTGGTGGGTTCAAATTGCCAACTTTTCAGTTAGCGGCCAAGTGTTTAATCAGTGTGCAACCAAGGGCTTCTTACAGAAGGAGGCTAAACGGAATAAATTTTAAAGTATTTGCTTTAAGTAAAATGCTACCCACATTCTAGCATCTAGAGACAACTAGGCTTTATTTCTAGGGTCGTCAGTTCTAAAATTCACGGGCAAAAGCTAACTGAACAATTGAAACATATAAATATATACTGAGACAATGAATACAGGGACTGGGCACTTTCATTGTTGTAACCAAGACCAACAACAGAGAAAACCAGACATATCAGGGTCCTACTTTTATGTCTAGAAAGAAAAGAACAACGCTACCAAAAAAGAAGAATCAGCAAGTGAGATGAGAACAGTGAACAGTGTCATGAGCTCAAATCTCCTGGTTTGTACCATTTATATTCCAGGATATAGAAAAGACCCTGAGCAAGAAGCTGACAAACTAATTTTGAAGGTATCTTGTAAAAAGGAAGACAGCATATATTCTGATTTTCAAAAAAGAGAAATCAATGGGTCCATAAACCACTAAACATCATCAATAACAAACAAAACCAAACCAAAAGAGTTTATTAGAATGACCTTAATCCCTCTTATGTAAAAATCAAGTAACTGAAATCAAGGTTTGGGGTTCTATTTCTGGTAATGACTAAGTTACTCTAATCAGACCAACTTTCCCAAAGGGAACAAACATAAACTCAGGGGAAAAAAAAAAACTCCCTAAGGCTCTGGAGAATATCCAACAGCAGGAGATCCTGGAGAGCTTGACAGACATTCAAAGACATGTCACTGGGTGATGTGCCCCTGTGAGGTCTTTTAGCCTAAGAGCTAATCCATTTTTGCTTTGCAGATAGAATTCTTACAATCTTACATGTTTGAACCAGATGAGTCAGAAAGTGAGGAGAGCCTGTGTCCCCAAAATTATGTTTTGATTTTGCTACGCCATGATTCCCAGTATTGTGTGGTTGTGTTCTATTTTGTGATATAATTATCCTCCATTTTATAATATGTGTTGTAAACCCAAACTTCTACAATGATGATGCAGCATTAGAATGTGTTCTATTTTCGGTCACAATTTTGAAAGAGGGCCTGACTCAAGTGCCATCTTACTCAAGGACTCAAATCACCATCTTATTCAAGTCACATCCTTGCTTCAGTCACACCTTCTACTTCATAAGAGAAAAAAGGAAAGAGAAGTGAGCAGAGAGAAGGGACTTCCGTACCACCAAGAAAAAAGAGCCAAGAGCAAGACACAGCCTTTGGTCTCAAGGTCCCTCAGTTGAGAATGTCTTAGATCCAAGAGGAGATTGATGTTAAGACACATGCAGCTCTCCAAGGAATGCCAGATCCACAGATGTTGAGAAAAGACAACAGCCTTCCTCTAAAGCCAATGGAGAGAGAAAGTCTTCCCCTAAGGCAGACACCCTAAATTCAAACTTCTAGCCTCCTAAATTGTGAAAGAATAAATTTCTATTTGCTAAAGTCATCCATTTGTAGTATTTTTGTTATAACAGCAGAGGATAACTAAGACACCTAGTAAGGAAAGAAGCAAAGAGAGAGAAAGTGCTGCAAAGTCTGTGGCTAAACCTTGCCCAAATCTCAGAATGATCCCTGATCCACACATGTGTGGGCAAACTCCAAAAGCAGGCCAGTTAAGGTGAAAAGAAGTAAACTAACATTATACTATATATGGTGAGGTGTGGATTCTGAATTCAGTCAAGTTAATTGCCTGCTGAAATAAAACAATACTCTTTGGAAAAACAAAAAAGAATCTAGAATATGCACGATATATTATTTATAATGTCTAGGATATGGCATATGACACACCATACAGATGGTTATAGTTGATCATAGGTACCCAAATACAATTGGGGCCACGCAAGCTGATCAGAGCAGATGTGGAAAAGACTGGGAGACATCACATGTGCCTTGTTCTGAATGAGTCCGAGCACATAGCCCAGCACAGTGCTCTGCTCTTTATACAGTCAGTAAATTTATCAGTGATCACGAGACCTGAACAGAGACAAAAGTGGGGCCCACCTGGCCCTCCCTGGTAAAGAGAACCTCTCTCGGAGGGGTCATACTTACTTTCTCCATGTCTTCTCTCAGATGAATTTCATGCTGCAACTTCTCATGTAAATTTCTATTTTCTATTTTTAAGAGTTCCATTTTTTCCTTTGAGTCAGTCTGAAGAAGTGAGAGTTTAACCTTGTACTCATTTTCCAAACCCAAGACTCTTGCCGCCACCTCAGTTTCCACATCTGAGGCCATATTCTGTGCGTGCTGGAGACGCATCCGTGTTAACTCTGCAATGAGGTGAGAAGGCAGTCACTATGGAATGGCACTACCAAGAACAGCAGCAATGGTGCTCTTATTGTTGTGTGTTGTCAACTCAATTCCAACTCACAGTGACACTGCAGGGCAGAGGAAAACTGCTCCATGGGGTTTCCTAGGCTATAATAGTCCTGGTGCAACAATGTAGGATAAGCACGCGGCCGCAAGGTAGGTTTAAACCTCAAGGTTAGTGGTTCAAACTCACCAGTCGCTCCACAGAAACCCTTTACTGGGTTCACTATGGGTTAAAATTGACTCAATGGCAATTTTTTACAGGAACCAATTGCCACTGAGGTCAATTTTTTACGGGAACCAATTGCCAGGTGTTTATCTCAGTGTTTGATGGGTTTGAACCACCAATCTTTCAGTTAGCAGCCAAATGCTTATCACTGAGCCAACATGGTTCCTTATTGATAGCCTTAATCCACTAAAACCCAAGACCATCAAGTGGATTTGACTTATAGTGACCCTATGTAGAGTTTCCAAGGCTATAAATCTTTATAGGAGCACAAACTCTCCTCTTTCTCCCTTGTAACAACTGATGGATACACACTGCTGACCTTGAAGTTAGCAGCCCAACATGTAATCCACTACACCACTAAAGTTTCAGAACCATCTCACTGATGAGAAGTCAAATCAGTGACCAGGATCCAAGTCCTCTTCACAAACACTCCTTACTATATAGGCCGGAGTGGGGATGCGGGGCTGGAAGAGCACGAGGACCTAGGGATCACAGAAACACACCTTGGACATGCTCTCCTGAGAGTGCAGCCCGGAGCCTTTCTAGTTCCAGGCACTGTTCCCTCTTCCACACCTGGGTCTCTGCCAGGTGCTTGTCTGCGAGGTCCATTTTAACTTTCATCACCTCCTCCTCATGCTGAACTTCAAGAGAGGACTTTAGCACTTCCAAGTCATGCCTGTGCTTTTCTTCCAGCTGTGTCTGCAGATGCATCAGACTCTCCTGTGGAAACACAGAATACAACTCCCTGAGTCACCACTCCTTGTTAATGGAGACACAACTGAGCATGCTTCCTCTGGCTCAAAACTCATAGCAACACATGGCCACACATAAACATTATGCTAGTCCCTGTTAGTGTCAACTTCCAGGGGACCATTAACTGGGGTGTAATAATACTTTCAAGGAGGGAGAAACTCAATCTGGAAGGGATGGAATGAGATACACCACAAGACATTAGGTCTCATGTGCCAAATGTGGTACGAAGATGAAACAACCGAGTCCTCAAAGTGTCCACAGTGACACTGTTGACAACTGTGCATTCATCAAGGGTCTGTGGCAGCCATGCTGCCACAAAGGTCAAGGACACAGGGAGAGACAGTCCTCTGCCTTCTCACTCAATGATGACCCAGTGCTATCCCCACATGATGGCCCCAAGCTCAAATCTCAAGCTTGGGCACCCTCCTGCACTTGGGCTCCTATGTCCAGAACCCACTTTGTATTTCACTGGTGTGCCAGGCTGGAATCCAGAACAGACTCATATCCCAGGTCATGGTATCTCCACCCTCTCCTCAGACCTACATGAGGCCTCCTGAATCTCCTCACACCATACCTACTCCGCAGGGACCACAGTATTCGGCTGTACTCATCTACCCCAGGCCTCCTCCATCATTGTCAACAGGGCAACACACAAAGACAGGGCCCTGCACAGTCCCACATGAGACTAGTCCAGCTTCCTCATATAGTCCTTTCCTCCTCCTCTACACCTTCACTTGACTTGATGACTGTTAAACTGACCTTTATCAGTACCTGCGTGGAGAGACAGAGACCTACACAGCTCAGCTGCTTGCACCCCAGATACCTGTCCTGTGGAGGACACTTGCATGCACAATTGCCTTAGATGCCCACCCTAGATGTGTACCCAATGCCCATGTGGACAACTGCCTCAGACACCTGTGTAGAGGCCCACCTCAGAACCCTACCCTAACTGCCACCATGGACAACTACCCTAGAAAACACCCAAGGATGCCAAATTAGAAGTTACAATTAGAAGTTACATTTTTAAAACTAATTATAGAATTATTATGGTTAGTAATTACATCTTGGCTTAATTTTGATTGTGAATTTGAGGAATGGATGCATTTCAACTAAAATGCTGAGTTTTTAAACAAAGAGTTATTTATAATATTCCTGTAACTAACAAGGAAATTGAATTTGTAATTTAATTTAAAATGTCTCAAAAAAGAAATCTCCATGCCCACATGGTTTCACAGCATTATATCAGACTTTTAAAGAATTAACAAATTCTATGCATACTTTCCCCCAAAATAGGAAGGAACCTCCCCATTTTATAAGCTTGTTTTGCTCCTGATAAAGACAGGAAAATGTAAAAAAACAAAACAAAAAACTACAAGTCAATCCCTCAAGAAAATAGGTATCAAAACCTTCAACAAAATATCAGTAAATATAATCCAGCAAAATATAAAAAGGACTATATACCACTGCCATGTGAGGATACAGGGGTGGTTCAATATTAAAAATCAGTCACTGTACTATACTAAAACAAGCTAGAGAAAAAAGTCACATGGCAATACCAATAAGTGCAAAAAAGCATTTGACAAAACCCAACATCCATTCATGATAAAATTTCTTGGAAAATAGAGCAATAGCCTCAATTTTATAAAAAGCACATATAAAAAGCTTGCAGTTCGTACCTAAAATCAGGAACAAGGCAAGGATGTCCACCTTTACAACTTTTATTCAATACACAGCTGGAAGTTCCAGCCTATGCAATAAGAAAAGAAAATAAACGGCACACAGATAAAAAAAGACATGATTTTCTATGCAGACAACAATCTCCAGGAAGCTACCAAAAAAATACTACTAGAACCAAGTGAAAACATAAAGTTGCAGGATACAAGATAAAAGGACCTAATTATAGATTCTTGAAATGATTTTGCTGACTACAGTGAATTATACTAAGCAAGACAGTTTCCAATATCTGCATATCATATGATTCCACTTATATGAATTTAAGAAACTACTGTGATAGAAAAGATGAGTGGTAACTAGGGGTTATGGACAAGAAGAGGGGTGATTACAGAGGGACAGGAGGGTGGTATTGGGTAATGAAGTTGTCCTGTATCCTAACTATAGTGGAGGTTACATAAATCTACGCATGTGCTAAAACTTACTAAACAACAACAAAATGTCCCATTTTGCTATTTAATAATTAAAAATAAACACCTGACCCACACTGTGGCCACAATAGATGCTCCATTCAGGGCATGAAGCACTAGCTGCACAAATGTCTGGTGGGTCTAGGCAAGCTTAGGAAGCAATTCTGGGAGGATTAAAAATTATCGATCTAGGAACTTGTCCCTAAGAAATAATTAAATATCAAACAGATAGGTATGGATGGATGGACAGACAGACAAAGAGATAAAGAGTTAGAGATAGAGAACGAGATAGAGAGAGATTGATCATCAACAAAGGAAAACTGGAAATAAACTCATGCCAACAATAGTAGATTGTAACATAAAAGATTAACAGTCTTATACTCTCAGGTAGCACATCTGTCCTTATTGACATGGAAAAACCACCCAACTATAATGAACTGCATTGTCCAGCAAAAAAATCTCTAAACAAGTATGGTGAAGGTTTCTAGAACTTTCCCAGTTGAAACAGACCTTTTGTGGAGCCTTTGCAGTGTATAGGACCTTAGGTGAAATTTTGAGCCCCATCCAGAACCTTCTGAGGTGGGACATTCCCACTAGAAAGGACAAGCAGACCAACCTAGAACAGCTAGAGCAATAGAAGATACATCTTCAAAGAATGATCAGCAGGAAAAACCCAAAACAAAAATGGCAGTATGATCGACTACTACAAGAACAAGCAAGTTGTTTGTTGGGAAGCCATCAAGTCCCTTCAGGATAAGCCCCCTCCAAGGCTGAAACTTAAAGGGAACACATGAGCAGGCATGTAGCTTGCTGATGACCACATTGTTCTACTGGTGAGTGGAAGAGGGGGAAAGGCAGCAATAAAGAAATGGACAGAGTTCAACCACATTCCATAGACTCCCCTTAACCTGGGTAAGAGAAAGAGAAGAGGAAGGACTGGTTGGTTCAAATTGTGGTGAGACCTGAGGACTCCTGAGCCCATGGACAAGGGCATAGCCATGGAGGGCTAGAATTCACAGTGAAGCATCCAGCTGATAAGAAGTGAGGGAAGACGCACAAGAACACCCAAACTTGCATTTGACCTAGCCTTGATGGGTTATCAGAACTCGACTAAAGGAAGACAAAAAAACAATTTTTGATAAAGGAAACGAGTGTAAATTGCTACAATTTGATGAACCTGACCTATACTTACAGATGTAGTGGCTCAAAATACCAACAGAGAGGGAAGGAATCTTCATATCAAATATCAATGCTATCTCCTCTGTATACAGGGTAGACAGGGATGGGCAGCTTAGACATTGACTACCTAAAATGAGGGGGCTACAAAGGCACAAAGTAACTAGCTTACAAGTTCTCAAGAGGGAGTTTAGTTTAAAAGTGTGTCGGGAAAGATAAAGTCCCTACTGAACAGTTTCCATCTTGTCTAGACAGGTCTGGTGAAAAGAGATGGGGATAAGATTCTTATGATTCAATTGTGAATAACTTATCATAACTAATTGAGAGTGTCACAATTGTAAAGGTAGAAGTTTTGTAACAAAAACGGTTGAGTAGTTAATCTTACAGACCAGAAATAGAGTAAACTAGGACCATCAAGGGAGAAAGAAGAGCACTAGCCGAATGCGGGACTTTATCCAGAGAAACAGCGACACCAGAGATGGAGGCAGAGATGAGGACATGGAAAGAGGGAGCAACTGAGGACTTTAGACTCATGGAATTAGAAGGACTGAAAGCTGGCGGCCAGGAGGCAGGCATGCAGAATGTGCCCTTTGGTTGTTTATGTTATTATATATTACTGAATGCTTTTGTGTACATCTCCCACCCCAACCACTCCAAAAATAAAAAAAGAAAACCAGAGGGAATGGAAGCAAATACTGTTGAATAATGATGCACAGAAGAGATCGTAATTATTGCAATGAAATGATGGTGTAAAGCCAATGTTCCCTCATGTATACGATCACTCAGTTCACAATAAAAAATAATTTAAGAAAGGATGGTGGTGATGGTGGTGGTGGTGATGTGCTGTGGAGTCAGTTCTGACTCATAGCAATCCTGCATCGGGTTTCCAAGGCTGTAAATCCTTATGGGAGCAGGAAGCCTCATCTTTCTCCTGCCGAACAGCAGGTAGTTTTGAACTACTGACATTAAGGTTAGCAGCTCAACTCATAACCACTAGCAACTTATACTTAACTGCAGTCAAATAAAATGAAAGCTTCAGTTCTTCAATCATAGCAATCACATATGCATAACATGCTCAACAGCCTGATATGCTGGTGCCACCACGTTGGACATCGTGCACAGGGAACGTGTCTATCATCACAGAAAACTGCTTGGATGGTGCTGATTTGTAGGGTTAAAAGTGACAGAAATAAACAGTGTAATGACAATTCAAGGATGAAAGACCACAAAGCCTGACAGTTGGCAGTACGGGGAGTATGCAGAGAAGCAAGATCAGGAATAGATGCAAGGGCCACCAATTCTAATTTCTGATTGATGCCCTAGAGAAGTTATCTCTCAACAAATATGCAAACAGATAATAATGCAAAATGTTAATCTACAGATATATAAAAGCAAGCTTTTTACTACTTGATGGGTGAGAAGAATGAAATGCAGATTTATAAATCTAAGATACTAAAACTCCTATTTTCTCAGTGATAAAAGAAAATGGCCCATCACCTCGTGTTGCTCAAGTTGAAGCTTAAGTTGGTCAAAGTGTTCTTTCCTTTCCTTTTCAGCTGTCTCTTCTAATAATGTACTGGATGAACTAAAAGAGAAAACATGAATTTGTTAATCACTTAACATAGGTCAGTTTTTCATTCTGTACTCCACTCTGTCCTGGGGCACACCTGTGTCAAAGGAGAATATTTTTCCAAGCCCATCTATCACCAGCATGCTTTATGTGGCCTAGCTCAGTTTGTTGTCTCTGTGGGCAATAACTGGGATGGATTCTCAAGTATATGCCACATAGTAACCCAGCAGATGAGGGAACACCCTCAGGAACATGCTGGATCCTAGAGTCTGCATCCATAGCTCCCTATAAATCCCACGGCATGACATGGAAAAATTACAGGCTTAGTCACATGGGCCAGAGACTCAGAGATCATTTAATAATCATTTTTGCTTCAAGTCCCAACTAAAGGTAACCATTTCTAAACTTGAAACCAAAGACTGTTGGTCTCCACTAGGTATAAGACAACAAAAACAAACCAAAAAATGGAAAGTTCTCATATTTCAAATACATATTTATGATGAAAAGTCATTTTATATACCTGATTTCTGCATATTCCAGAAAAGAATCTTCTTTCACCTCTTGAAGCCGTTGCTGTAACAGAGTCAGGTCTTCTTGGTAGTTTTTTTCAGCATCCCTTAATTTCTTTTCAAAATATATCCTCAACTGTTCTAGATCTGTCTCATGCTCCGTTTTCTCTCGTTGCTGCTGTTGTTCAAAGTCTCGCTTTAACTGTTCTAGTTCTTCCACGTGAGATACTGGAGCCAGAAGCTGCTCACGTAAATCTTTAATGGGATGAAAGATATGTCATCATCTTAAAACAAAACACTTGTGAACGATCAGGAGCTATTTCAGGCCATAAGGCATCCTGGTGGTGCAACAGTTAAGTGCTTGGCTGCTAATTAAAAGGTTGGTGATTTAAACCCACACACCCAACGGCTCCATGGAAGACCTAGCAATACCCTCCAATAAAGATTGTTGCTGTTGTTAAGTGCCATCAAGTCAGTTCTGACTCATGGCAACCCTGTATAGGGTTTCCAAGGCTTTTTAAATTCTTCACAGGAGCAAAAAGTCTCATCTTTGTTCTACAGAGCAGCTGGCAGGCTCAAACCATGGACCTTGTGGTTGGCAGTCCAATGCTTATCATATGGTACCACCATGCTCCCATAAAGATTACAGCCAAGAAAACCCTATGGAGCAGTTCTACTCTGCCATATGGTTTTGCTAAGAGTTGGTGTTCACAAGAGCACCCAACAACTCAGGCCCTGAGATATGGTAGGCAGGATTCCAAAAGTGGCTCCACACCAAATCCCAGACCTGTGAGTGCAATGAGGGCCCCTCATGACTTGGCTGCATGACATAGCCCATGCATGATGTGGCCCATGGCACTATAGCCTTAAAGTACCAGATGGGCTCAACTCAAACACAAGAGTCCTCTAAAAGAGGTTTCCTCCAGCTGATGGCAGGAAGGGAAGGCAGGGAGATCCATGGCATTAAGGGACACTCACACACCAGGAGAAGCTGTGAAGATGGAGACGATCATATGGTGAGAACCTAGGGCAGCCTCAAGAACTGACAGTGAATTCGAGGCTACAGTCATCAAGGACACATGGCCTCAGTCACAGTCTATGGAACTGAGTCTGGCCAACAGCCTAAAGAAAGCAGATTCTCAGAGGACTAAGGCAACACCCTGATTTCAAGCTGAGACCAGAGAAAAGAACATAGGCCATCTTGAACTAGGAAAGGGGTGTTGTTTTAAGCCATTCAATTTAAGATGAATACAGAGAAGAGTTTGCCACTCACCATCACTATTGTGATTATAATGCCACAGTTGGTTTATAACTGCTAACGTCAAATAACTTTGATTTCACTGGTTGGTCACCCAAAGGTTTCAAGTCTAAGTTCCCATTGTTAAGAGCTGTCAAGTTGGTTCTAACTCATATACCCATGTACAGGTTTTCTGAGAAGCAATTGGTGGGTTTGAATTGCTGACCTTGTGGTCAGTAGTCCAGTGCTTATCTTAAAGTACCACACAAAGGTTCTCAAACTTGAGGATGAAGCTCACAGTAGGGCCTATTAGCACTGAGATGCCGACAACCTTGCTGCCCCCCTAATCACTTGTGGTTTCTCCTAGCTTCTATCCTCACATCTCTGTGACATGCAGAACCACAGGGTAAGACACTAAAGGAGCCCAAATCACAAGGCAGGGCACAGCCAAGGAGGAAAAAACTACACCAACTTTCAGAGCAGAGAGGTAAGAGTGAAGACTGCTTTGCTTTCAGTTCTGCCTCACAACTCTACTCTTTGTTCCAAATACCACTCAAACGCTAAGCATAATAGTTAAGTTTAGAGGCTTTGTCTGTCTGAATCTCCCCTCAAAGGATCAAAATATCACAACACATGGAGGGGATACCACAGTTGTAAAATCCCAGTCTGGTATTTCAACAATTGGAAAGACAAAACCTTAGCCTTTGATGATTTGAACTGTCAAAATAAAACTCCTTACCCCTCCCTTCCTGTCCATTGGCTCTTGCAGAATTGAGCTGGGACCACAGGTGCTTGATCTCCTCTTGTGACTGAGCCTTCAATTCTTCATATGATTCTTGAAGATGCTTCAGCTGTTAAATTAAAAGCATGACTGAGAAAAGTTTCCTCAGATGAAATGCCAAGGAAGCAATGACATAATTATTTGTGCTTGTCTCCTTAGTGAAATACCTTGGTGCCCACATATAACATACGTGAAAATGAATACACATGAAATAACAGCTCAGATACTAAACTTACAACTTAAACCATCAACAACAGCAACAAGAATAGCTCAAGCAGATAGCAGAACCTCCTAGGCACAAAGTTAAATGGACGTTAGAGTTAGGGCTCCCTGACACCTGATTACTCCAAGAAGTGAAGCACTCTTTTGAAAAAGAAAATAAATAATTTGGGGTTAGTTTGTTTAATGGGAAACTTCTACTCAAGAAAATCTAGAAAACAGGTCCAGCTGAGCTGCATACTGAAACTCTTGCACACAATCACAAACACACACACACTGTCTACATCTCTGCCCACACCCCCATCCTCACAGGCTCTGGTGTCCATCACCTATAGACCCATGAGTCTGCCCATACGTGTGGCCCATACAGGGTCAGCCCAGCTATCTAGGCTTGTAAATAAAATTTCTGGCTCACAGACAGATGCCTGTGTGTATGTGCTCTGTCTGACCCTGAAGTGGGGGTACACTGTGGTACCTCTCCCCACACAGAGCCCTGTAGCATGAATAGCCGCACAGCCACAAACCTGGAGCACCTACTCTCTGCCTGACCATCTGCAAACCTTCTCTTTTGAGGGACCACCCCTGCACACCCATGGTGACCTAAGAGTCACTACTGAGTGTTACCCTTGTCCCCTCCACAGCACCTGCTGTAATAAAAAGGACTGGGATTCACTGATAAGTATATGTGATAACTATCCAGGTGAGTCCAGAGTAACAGATTTTAGCAGCACAAAACCCAGACGTTAGCCAAAAGAAAACGAGCAGCAGAGCACCAGAGCAGAAGGGAGACCTATGGTTGTATACATTGCTTGGTCCTTCCTGGGTTCTGACCATGTGCATCTTAACAAGTCTGTAGGATTTTGCACATACCACCGATTCCATCCCCAGACTCATTTTTCTATTCAATGTCTTGGATTTTATGGCTGGGTCATTGTTTGACTCCTAAGTTTGGTTAAAAAAAAAAAAAGCACTTATGGTCTGAGTGCAAATCTGGCCACATCGCAGAGTTTTATTTGAATATGTAGTAATTTCACTGAAAAAGCATTTTGAATATATGAGCAGCAGAAATATTTCTGGTTAGCTTCTGTTAGGAATTCTTTATTCAACTCTGGTCAGAGACTGTGGTTTGAGGGATATCTCCTGGCACTTGCAAAAGCCATGTGAGATTCTCTGAGTACAAGTGTGAAAATCATCACCAAATCAGTTCACAGGCCATGCTGCTTACATCTATATCCTTACAGTCTCATCTACCAATTCTACCAGAGGCTGAGCGTTTCTTTAAGTTTAGTACTTAAGTTTTAACTAATAACAGACTATGAGATGGCCCAATTCCAAAATCTTTTCAAACCTCCCGAATATACCAAATAATTAATGATGAATAAGCTCTGCTTACCTCAAGCTGTTTTTCTTCTTCCTTTTCTTTGCATTCTAAGTACTGGCAATGTTGAGACTGTAAGTCCTCCCGTAACTGCTGAAGAGCTATTTGGTGCTGAGTCTCCAGGTCCTTGAGAGCACCTGGAGAGCAGTAGAAAGTGCATGAAATTAGTTCACATAACAATAATGTTGACTGTTGTTAAGTGCCATCCAGTCACTTCTGACTTATAGCAATTCTACATAGGGTTTCCGAGGAGCAGCTGGTGGGCTTCAACTACCAACCTTAGAGTTTGAAGTCCAGCACTTACCCTACAGCATCACACCAGGATGTGATTAGCGTATCATAATCAATAACAAAAGTTCCATCCTAAGCACTTTCCAACCAGTTCCTCCTTCTTCAGCCTCTTCTTATAGGAGAACAGCCAGCCAGCCCCTGCTTACCCTCAGACACCTGTCATTCTCCAAGAGTAATGCCACCAGGGAAGATGCAATGCCCAGAGTGTAGTTGGCAATCACAACTTCATCTTTCTTGGGTTGTTGTTATTGTTATTGTTAAGTGCCAAGGAATCAATTCTGACTCACAGCAACTCTGTATAAGATTTCTGAGTCTTTAAATCCTCGCAAAAGCAGAAAGTCTCATCTTTCTCCAGCAGAATAGCTGGTGGGTTTGAACCACGAACCTTGTGGTTTGTAGTCCAATGTTTATCGTAGTAGTCTAATAATTAAGGTGACCTGGTGGTGCCATGGTAAAACACTCAGCTGATAACTAACAAGTCAGCCATTCAAATCCACCAGCCACGCTGGCATGAAAAAGACGTGGCAGTCTACTTCCTTATAATTTTAGTCTTGGAAACCCTATAGGGAAGTTCTACTCTTCCTTACAGGGTTGCTATGAGTTGGAATTGACTCTACAAGTAATGGATAATGTAGTAATTGAATATACAAAAAGCAGCTCTGAAAACTAAAGTTTCAGGGCCTCGCAGCGCCCAGATCCCAGATACTAAAGGGCAACCCCCACTCCCACCTCTGCCCTCACTCCACTCGCCCCCACACCCTGCCTTCCTATGTACAGATGATACTTAAAAACTCATTATCACAAGGTGTATTTGATTGCAAACCAGTGGCTTCCTGAAATCCTTCCCAGTATCATCCCAGCCTGTTCCACCCTCCTTTTACTCAGATGCTCACATTCAGCCTGATTTTTGGCTTGAAAAATCTTCTCCACCTTGGCTTTCTGCTCTGCCAGTTCCTTCTTAAACTGGTTCTGCAAACTCTCCAATTCTGACTGGTGCTTCTCAGACAATTCTTTGCGTAGATTTTCTAAACACAAGTCCCTCTCTGACTCGCAGTCTCGCTTCAGGGTCTAATTTACATAGGGAAAAGGAAGATTATGGTTAATGGTAGATTACTTGTGGTAAAGAAACTCACACTACAAAGGCACGCTCTCCCCAAACTAAGTATTACCCTAGAGATGGTGCCACGGTCCAGCCAATCCTCACTGACTGACTATGGCTGAAACAGACGCTACTACCTACCTAGGCAAGAGTGGCTGAAAGGGCCCAACAAGCAGAATCCTCCACACCTGGTGCCCGCAGCCACCTATAACCTCCCACCAGTGCATAGCAATCCTGCTGGCACCACCACCTGAGTGCCCCTACACAGCAGCCCTAGGAGACGGAGAAGGATGCAGAGAAATAGCATGAGAAACATGCTCATTCTATTGCACCAAGAAACCAGACTCCTCCCCCAGCCACCCACAAAGGAATGAACCATCACGAGGACCATGCAGATGTGTCAACCTGGACAAGGTCCTGCAAGTGGATATCATGTCACCTGACATCAATACAAACTCTGAGTACCGGACAGTGTTTCCATTCCATCATGCATGTACTAGTTGGGGTCAGTCTACCAGACTGATTTATCCTCATCATCGTCCTTTTCCCCCAGCCCTGCACCATGACACTATCTCCAACTTCACACCAGTGCCCATACACACGTGGCCTGTTCAATAGTTCAGTTTGTTTCCACCAGAGCATAGTGTGAAGTCTACTGAGCCCCTCAAGCAATTGTCCAGAGAAGGGGTGGGCACCTTCACCCTTCATATTAAATTAAATTAAATCAACATTAAACAGGAAAAAAGCTCTTCTGACAAATACAAATTGTACAAATAAAACAGTGCTTTGCCTCTGAAGAAAACATGATACATTTTTATCACCACATCCTGTCAAAAACTTTCACTGGATTTTGGTTGAAGACTTTTTTGAAGGTTAGTGGGTAGCACGGATAGGAGGAGGAACAATATACAAAGAAAACATTTTCTGATCAGTCAGTGTACCTCAATTATCTGGACGTTTTTCTCCACTTCGGATTTTAACTTCTCCTTCAGCTCAGCTGCAATGAAAACACAGTAGTAGTTCACAGCAGGCAGTGTCCAGCTTCTCCACACTTGGTCACCAGGGAGAGGCCCCACTGTCTACTGAATGCTCAGATGGTAGGATCTGGGATGAAGCAAACCACAGCAACATCTGACTTCTACAATACACCGTGTGCAGGCCAGAACAGAGGAGAATCCTGTCACCTATATTCAGTTGATGAGCAGGTGGGGTCAGCTTCCAACTCCCAGGACACAGCACCCACAACCATAAGAGACTTTGGTATCCCACTTCTGTCTGGTACCTACTCTGGGCCAGACTCCATGTTATTTGAAGCTGGAGCTGGAGCTGGAACAAGAAAAGACACTTCTAGGATCTAATGGCTTCTTACTCAAGGAGACTGGCACAAACACCCCATGGCACCACAGAATCCTGCAGAGTACAGGGTAAACCAGGGAGTGGTGGGCAGGGCTGGGCATGGACCAGGAGGCTAGGAATGAGCACCTGGAAGAACCCTATTCAGCAGGTATAAATGCCAGGTGAAACAGGAAAGGATACAAGGGAGCTGAGGGAGGTGCAGTTGGCCCAGGCAATCTGAGGACAGAGCAAATAGAGGCAGTACCCTCTACAGGGAGTCCTAACAAACCTCTGCTCTTACTCTAAGTAACAGAGGGATGACTGACTCCCCCAGCACCCACTCCAAAGCATGCCCCTCTACAAGCCCTGGAAGAGTATGTCCCAAGATTTCACAGGAATAAAGCACAGGATAGAAAGGGTACACAGTAAACATTAGTTCCTATTTTCTTTTAAAAATGAGAAAAAATATATGTGTATTTGCTTAAATCTATATGCATAAGGGAGTCCTGGTATGGCACTGCAGGGTAAGTACTGAACTGCTAACCACAAGGTCAGTGGTTCAAACCCACCAGCTACTCCTGGGAAACCCTACACAGGGTCATCAACAACAACAACAATATGCATAAGCAACAGGAAGCATCATAAGAAGCAAGGTGAAAAACAACAGTCAGTCACCTCTGGGTAAGGCAAGACTGGGGTGGGGCCAGAGCAGGGTTACAGCTTGTCAGCATCCTAACAGTTGGGAGTGTGGCTTCTAGTTATGAGATAAAAGTTGAGCAGAGTAGCACAGAAGCCAGCCTAGCACCCCCCAGGGAAGAAGGGTGATAGCTAATGGGCCTAAGAATCTTCTCAAGGCGAAGATGATATTCCCAATTAGGTGGTGGACACAGATGCACAGCCCTGTGAATATACTGAACTCCACTGAACTGCACACTTTAAAGGCATGAATTCATGGTGGTCCCACTCTGCCCAGTGCCCCCAAGGGCCAGGAACAGTGTTAAGTCAGACTTGATAAAGCTGAATCACAGAGAGTCCTAAGATAAATGTAAATAGAAAATGTAAATAGAAAAATGTCAGCATAGGAGTCAATCAGCTTGGAAGGATAAGTTTCAAACATTAACACTGGAGGCCTCAGCAGAAGATAGACACACAGCAGAGTAAAGGAAGCATGCCTGAACCCACTGCACCAGAGCAGAGCGCATATACAAACTCATGGATGCACAAAGCCAAAGCCCAGGGACAGAGTGCCCGAGCAGCTGACAGGCAGCTCCCAAAGCATGGGGGTTGCATTCCTCGTGTGGAGGTTGATCCAGTACAGAAATGTGTCATGAGGATCCATGGGACATAATCACCTGCTACCCAAAATGACAAACAGAAATTTGTACTTTAGAAAATGTACATGCAAACTTTCCAGAGAAGACTGCGCTGGAGGGGTGTTGTACCTGTCTCTTGCCCACACTGGAGTGCTAGTGCTTCTCTCTCATGCTCATGCTGCTCCCTGATGAACTCTAGCTCACTCTGGTGCCGATTCTGCACCAGGGCTAGATCTTGGGCATGCCGGTCATTGAGCATCTCACGCAGCTCAGTCAGTGCTGCCTCCTTCTCCTTTTGCAGGTTGGCCTGTGTCAGCTCCAACTGTGCCGTGTGCATGTTGTTCAGGCTCAAGCGCAGAGCTTCCAGCTCAAGGGCATGTAATGTCTAAGAGGTGAGACATATTGATAAGACCAGAGACTATGCAGCCCACATCCCTATCAGGGTAGGGCCTAGCTCAGGATTGGGGTTTGTCTTCATCCCGCCTTGCCAGTAGGATAGTCTGGGTGGCAGTCCCCTGGTCACCTGGGTCTGAAGCTGCGCCTGCTGCATCTCCGCTTCGTGGGCTGCAGTCACCTGCTGGAGTTCTGCCTGTAGCCGTGCCTTCTCATCCTCGTGTAGATGAGTCAGAGCAGCAATCTCCATCTCATGCCCTTGCTCACATGCCTGGGAAGGAAAGCAAAGGTCATGACCCAGCTCACTCATATGGGAAAGTAGAACTACTAAAAAATAACCATGGAAAAATGCACAACATGGTTAAGAAGTAGGTGTAGAGTTAAAAACATCAGAAAGAGTATGTAGTACAAACCTAATAAACACATGTAATATTAGGGAGCCACTCACCTGTCTGACTTATTTACTCATCATTAAAATGATGAGTGATGTGAAAGAAATGCATGTAAAACTGCCTAGAAAAGGTGAGTGTCAATAAAAACTACACAAGATGGAAGATTCCAATTTTAAGGATCATTTAATAGCCACTAAATTAGCAGAGTCCCGGTGTGGTGCTGTGGGTTAATGCGCCAGACGGCAAAGCTGTTTGAACTGCAAGGTCAGCGGTTCAAGCTCACCAGCTGCTCCTCGGAAACCCTATAGAGGGTCACTATGGGTCGGAACTGACTCCATTGCACAACAACAACATATCAGCAGAAGTGGGTGATAATACAGTTGATTTCATTGTTATCAAAATCCTGATGAAACAAATGTAATCAAACACCAATGACCAAGAAAGGACTTTTAAAAATCTACACACATTAATTAAGATTCACTCTTTGTAAAGTTCTACACATTTTGACAAATTCATGATGTCATGTATCTACTACTATAATATTGTGCAGAACAGTTTCACCATCCAAGAAAATTTCCTGTGCTTTACATCCCTTCCTTTTATCTCCTCCAAACCTCTGGCAACCACTTATTGTTACATTGTGTCTATAGTTTTATCTTTTCCAGAAAGTCATATGTTGGATTCATACTATATGCAATCTTTTCAGACTTCATTCTTTCACTTAGCAATATGCATTTAAGAGTCATCCATATCTTTACATCCTTCACGTATCTCGGCATTGCTTACCTATACTATATTTGTCCATCCATTCATTTATTAAAGGACATGCAAGTTGCTTCCATTTTTAGCAATTATGAACACAAATGTTATAAACATCCACATGAAGGCTTCTATTTTGGCATGTTGGATAAAGATCTAGAAGTGTGATTGCTGGGTTGTTATGATAAGACTATTAAGCTTTATAAGTAACTGCCAACTGATGATCGCTCCTGTGGCTTCACATCATTGCCAGCATGTGGTGCTGTCCATGCTTTGGATTTTAACCACTCTAATAGGTTTATTCTGTTGTGATTCATCAAGTTTCTATGTTTCACATGTTTGGTACAGTAGAGGGCCAACGAAATAAGGTAAGCCTTCAATGAAATGGATTCACACAACAGCCACAGTTAACACTGTACTCAAACCAACGTCAATCATGTGTAGGACCTGCAGCTGTGCAGCAGAACCAGACATCATTTCATTTTGTTATAACTGAGGTGGCCAAGGAGTCCTGCTGTGGCAGCACTAAACTGCTAACTACAAGGTCGGTGGTTCAAACCCACCAACTACTCCTTGGAAACCCTATACAGGGTCATTATGAGTCAGAACTGAGACAATGGCACGTAACAATAACAACAAGATGTCCATGAGTCAGAGCCAACTCAACAGCAACTAACAACAGATGATAAGTTACTTCAGATTCTTCTTTGCCATCTGTATATCTTCTTTGGAGAGATTTTCATTCAATCCTGTGCCCAATTTTTTCACTGGACTGTTTTAGTATTACTGAACTTTTAAGATTTCTTTGTAGACACAAATCCTTTGTCAAATTTGTGTTTTACCAAACACAAATGTGTCGTAACAGTGTCTTTCACAAAACAGAAGTTTTAATCTTAATCAAGTCTACCTCATTAATGGTTTTTATGAATCACACATTTAGTTTTATATCTAAAAACTGATCACCAAACCTAGGACCAGGTACATTTTCTCCTGTATTTTCTTCTGAAAGTTTGTGTTTGTATTTTATATTTAGGTCTATGATCAATACTGAGTTCATTTTTATGCAAGTTGTAAAGTCTGTGTTTAGGTTCTTGTTAATAACTTTTCAAAAAATGTTATGTTACCCTTAACATAAAGTTATATAGTATATAAACAGATATACAGTAAATCTGTGGTATCAATTATTTTATACCTTCACCTAAAACACAAAATATGCAAAATGAATAAGTAAAAACAAAAATAAACTCATCCCCACTGAGCCATTTCCATCCTATTTAGACAGGTCTGGTGAAAGGAGATGCGGACAAGACTCTCATGATTCAAAGTAATTATTATCATGACAAATTGCGACTGTCGCAATTGTAAAGGTAGAAGTTTTGTAGCAAAAAAGGGTGAGTGATCGATCTTACAATCCCGGAGCAGAGGACCCTGGGACCATCACAGGAGAGGAGTGGGAGCGGAGTGTGGGACCCTACCCAGAGAAGCGGCAATGCCTGAGATGAAGGCAGAGATGATGACATGGAGAGACAGAGCAGCTGAGGACTCTAGACAAGAGGGGCTGTGTGCTTGTGGCCAGGGGCAGGCTTGCAGGGTGTGCCCTTTGGCTGTTTAAATGACTGTCTGTCTATTCCTGAGTGTTTTGGTGCACATCCAAAAAAACGAAACAAAAAACCCCAGAAGGAATAGACACAAATACTGTAGAATAATGAAGCATGCAGGGGATTGTAATCATTGCAATGAAATTAATACAACAGGATGAGTATAAAACTGATGTTCCTCCATGTAAACTATCACTCAATTCACAATAAAAACTTTTATATATAATAATAATATATATATATCATGAGAAATGAAAAGTATTTAAAAATATGCCTGCCTCACTTGAATCCACATTGCTAAGAACCATGGAGGTTGGGTAAACCCCTGAAGCTACTGCCCTGATATAATCTTTATACCCAAAATAGCCCCTAAAGTCTTTATAAAACCAAGAACAACCCAAACCTAATCTACTACTGTTGAAGCAATTCTGACTCACAGTAACCCTATGTTGTTGTTTAGTGCCATCGAGTTGGTTCTGACTCACAGAGACCCTGTATACGGTAGGTTGCCAAGGAGTAGCTGGTGGGTTGAACTGCCGACCTTGTGGTTGGAATTCCAGTGCTAATTCTACAGCACCACACCACAATGTGCCGTTCACAATACAGTGCTTATGCTACAATGCCACACCAGGAGTCTGTCAAGTCGGTTTTGACTCATAGTGACCCAGGATAGGGTTTCCAAGTAGCAGCTGGTGAGTTTGAACCAACAACCTTGTGGTTCCAATTCCAGTGCTAATCCTATAGCACCACACTAGAAGTCTATAACCCTATTGTTGTTGTTGTTAAGTGCCGTGGAGTCGATTCTGACTCACAGCAACCCTGAACAGGAGTTCCAAGGAACAGCTGGTGAATTTGAACCAGCAACCCCTGTGGTTGAAAGCAACCTTGCATTGTACCAAAGGTGCCATAGCAGAACTCTTACAGAACAGAGTAAAACTGCTCCACTGATCTCTGAGGCTATAATCTTTCTTGCCTCGTTTTCTCCTTCAGAGTGTCCGGTGGGTTCAAACCACTGGCCTTATGCCTAACAGTCCAATGATTAATCAGGGCTGCTAACCAAACAATAGTTTAGCTTAACTAGAAAAGAACATTGTGCTCTTTTATAATCAGTCTATGTGATGGGGATAGGTCACTTGTGGTATAATAGTGAATAATTGTTATCAGGACTGACTGTGAGGGTTGGAAACATAAAGGTAGACATTTTGTAGCAAAAGGAGGGGAGTGAATGACTTTGCAGTCCCGGAGTGGAAGTCCCTGGGACCATAAAGGGAGAGGAGCAGAGAGCGGGACCCTACCCAGAGAAGCAGTGATGCCGGTGATGGAGGCAAAGGTGATGACATGGAGAGATGGAGTGGCTGGGGACTCTAGACCCAGAGAGGGAGAGGGGCTGTGTGCTTGCAGGGTATATACCCTTTGGTTGGTTGATGATGCATAGTGGAGATTGTAGCCATGGCAATGAAACAATATATGATAGTATGAATGTAAAACTAATGTTCTCCCATGTAAACAATCACATAATTCATAACAAAACATTTAAAAAAAAAAAAAATCAGTCTATATGGGAGCAAGTTGACAGCAGCAACTGATTAGGTAAAAAAAACATAAGGAGCGGTGAGTTTACATTAATGGAGGATGAACAATTCTGATAAGTGGAATAAAAATGTTATATAACTTGAAGAATGCTAACAATGTCATTGAATTATATATGAATAAATTAAATTGATAAACATTTTTAACGTATATTCTCCATAATAATAAAAAGTAAAATATTAATAAAAACACTCAAATAGGAACAGAAAGGAAACTACTCAGCATAATCAAGGTCATGTATACAAAATCAACAGATACTATCACTCTTACTGGAGAGAAACTGAAAAACGGTTACCCTTCCCAACAGGAACCAGACAAAGATGCCCTACATCACCACTCCTATTCAATACTGGACTCCTGGTGTGCTGCTGTAGGGTAAGCACTGGACTGTGAACCACAAGGTCGGCAGTTCAAACCCACCAGCTGCTCCCTTAGAAACCCTGTTACAGGGTCGCTGTAGTCAGAACCGACTCAATAGCACTTAGCAACAACTCAGTATTATGCTAGAAGTCTTAGCCAGAGTTATAGGGCAACAAAAGATAATTAAGGCCATCCAACTGGCAAAGAAGAAGTAAAACTCTCTTTGTAGATGATAGGATCCTATACATAGAAAATCCCAGATTCAGCAAGAAAATTATTGGAACTCACTGAAAGGTTCATCAAAATGGCAGGGTATAAGAAAAATATACATAAATCAGTCAGATTCCTTTAAATTTACAAAGAAACCTCTGAAAAGGAAATCAGGAAAACAGTACCATTGACAATAGCAACCCAAAAGATGAAAAGTTGTTAAGTGCCAGGTAGTTGGTTGACTCATAGCAACCCTATATAGGATTTCCATGGAGTGGCTGGTGAGTTTGAACCCCTGACCTTGTACTTCAAACTAACCTGTGGTCCAGTGCTTATCCTACAGAACCACAAGGTGAAATAATTATGAATATACCTAACCAGAGAAACAAAAGACCTAAACAAAGCAAACTACAAAACATTACTAAAAGAGACCTACAAAAATGGAAAAACACTATGCTCACGGACAGGAAAACTTAACATTATGAAAAGGTAATAACTACCCAAAGCAATCTATAGATATAATGCAATCCCAATTCAGAGTCCAACATCATTATTTAAAGAGATGGAAAAACTGATCATTAACTCATATGGAAAGGAAAGAGATCCCAGATAAGCAAAGCATTACTAAAAAAAGAAAAACAAAGCAAGAAGCCTCTCACTTTCTGATCTCAAAACCTACTACACAGCCATAGTAGTCAAAACAGCCTGGTAATGGTACAACTAAAAACACATAGATCAAGACACATAGATCAATGGAATAGAATTGAGAACACAAAGTAAATCCATCTACCTAAAGTCAGTAGGTAAATCCACTAAATGGAGATGAGACAGTCTTCAACAAATGGTGCTGACAAGACTGGAAATCTATTTGTAGAAAAGTGAACTAAGACCCTTATCTCAAATCATATATAAAAATGAACTCAACATGAATTAAAAACCTAAATGTAAAGCCTAGAACCATAAAGAGCATCAATGAAAAACTAGGGACAAACTCAGGGGTTCTAATACATAGCATAAATACAGTTATCAAACATAACTGAAAATACACAAACAGAAAACAAAATTATTGTCTATTAGGCAAATATAATGTATAGAATTTTAAATTAAAATGCATAGAATACTTCAATACTTCAACAGACAAATAATCCAATTAAAAAATGGGTAAAGGGCACCTGACCGAAGACATTTAGGCAGCCAACAAACATATGAAGAAATGCTCATGATCATAGCCATTACAATGATCATTAGCAAATCAAAATAACAAGATCTCATTTTACCCCAGCATTAATGTTGTTCATTGTTGTTGTTGTTGTTAAGTGCCATCTAGTTGGTTCTGACTCGTAGTGACCCTCTACAGGGTTTCCAAGGAG
>NW_006408872.1:987439-989010 GCF_000296735.1 Chrysochloris asiatica | reverse complement strand
AAAAAAAAAGAACAAGGGCTTCTTAAAGAAATGGCTGACTCTATAGCTGGAGCAGGAAAAGGACAAAATAGAAAATCCTGGCGCCAGAGAACAAGGAAATAATAAAAAATGAGAGGCCACAGAAGCCAATTTGAAATTGCTTCCAATGACCAAATCTATATATCTCAGTAGCAAAATAAATAATGATGATGTTAGATTAAAACTCACAAAGTAGCTATGACTCCACAATGATATAAATAACTAACTGAATAAGTAAACAAACTGAGGAAAAGGGACAGTTCTTCCTTTCAGTTGTTGGTATTATTGTTGTTAAATACAGCTGAGTCAGTTCCAAATAGACTACCAATTAATGTAGATGGCATGAGAGAAAGAGAAAGTGTGTTGCAGTGAACTGCTTTAATATGGCCCTTCTGATCATGGTCTTACAATTCCTACATAATGATTTGATGGAACTATGCAAATACATAACCACTAGTGCTAACTAAACTGTCAAGCATTTCAAAACCACCAGTTACTCCTTGGAAACTCTATACATGGTCACTGTGAGTCAGAGTAGACTCCATAGCACTTAACAACAGCATGCAAATTAGATGCTTGTGGCTCACTAAGGGAACTGGATAGTTTTGCTAATCCAAATACAGTGCATGGAGTCCTTGTAAGGGTTGTTGTTGTTAAATGGTGTCCTGTCTGTTCAACTCACAGCAACCCCGTATAGGGTTTTCCAAAGAGTGGCTGGTAGGCTTGAAAGACCAACTTTGTGGTTATAGTCCAGAACTTACTTTACAGCACACCAGGTAGGACCATGCAAATAAAGTACATTCAAACCTTAAGGGGATTGGTCAGTTTGTGCCATTCTGCAAGACTTTATAGGAGTCACTCTCAGAGGTTTGGAATGGAAGGGACTCACTATAAAGAAGAACCAGGAGTGGATCATGTCTTTTGGACCCAGTGTCTCTGCACTGAAAACTTCCAAGACCCAAGAGTCAAAGAGAGTTGTAAAACTTAAGACACTGCTGATGGCTGAAGCAGTGGCAAGCACAGCAGAGTCCAGTGGAGGAGAAATGGCTACAGTTGAACAAGGAGACCAGTGTGAGATGACCCAGTGTGAAGCACCTACAGTGGGCATGCAGACCCACAGAGCAAAAGAGCTGACTACCTTTTGGCAAGAGGTTTTCTGATGGAGTGGGGTGCCTCCAAGCACTCGCTGGTGGAGCTAAAGAGCTTTTTAATGTTTACTCAGAGTACAGCAGAGGCTACATCTGAGTGGGGACAGGGACTGAGGTCAAGAGTGAGCAGCCAGGAACTGATCTTTGACAAAGGGCCAAAATATATTGAATGGGGAGGAGACAGTCTCTTCAACAGATGGTACTGGCAGAACTGCATATCAATATGTAAAAGACTGAAACAAGAACTTTACCTCACATAATATACAAAACCCAACTCAGAATGGACTTAAGACCTAAAAGTGAATCCCAGAATTATAAAGGTCATCACTGAAAAAGTAGGAACAAATTTAAGGGCCCTAACACAGGGCACATACAGACTAACAAAACTATACAAACAAAAGACAA
>NW_006408872.1:971014-986569 GCF_000296735.1 Chrysochloris asiatica | reverse complement strand
TTGAATAATTATGGTGAAAGAATACAACCCTGTCACAAACCTTTCTTAATTTAAAACCATTCAGTGTTCCCATGTTCTGTTCAAACAACTGCCTCTTCTTATGATTCAATAGTAAGTAATTGTTATCATGACTAATTTCGACTGTCACAACTGTAAAGGTAGAAGTTTTGTAACAAAAACAGGGGCGTAGTTAATCTTGTAGTCCAGAAACAGAGGACCCTAGGACCATGAAGGGGGAAGAGCACAAGCAGAATGCGGGACCTTATCCAGAGAAGCAGCGATGCCAGAGACAAGAGTCAAAGATGGGGTCATGGAGATGGGGAGTGGCTGAAGATTCTAGATACATGGGAAAAGACGGACTGAAAGCCAGTGGCCAGGAGACAGATTGCGGAATGTGCCCTTTGGAGGTGTAAATTATTATATATATCTGAGTGTTTTTGTTTGTTTGTTTGTTTTTAAACTAAAGTGCATAGAGAGAGATATTGTTAACTGATGGTATATGGAGGGGAGTAAAATCATTGTAATGAAACAAGGTGTATGATTTGTTGAATGTTTAAAACTGATGATGTGCCCATAAACTTTCACTCAATCCGTGATAAAAAACTTAAAAAAAAAAAAAAAACAGGTATCATCTCACACCAGCAATAATAGTGAAGTTAAAAAAATGCGGAGTACAATAAATGCTGGGGAGAATGTAGAGAGACTGGTACTCTCCTACATTGTTAGTAGGAATGTAAAATGGTCCAACCACTCTGGAAAACAGTATGGCACTTCCTCAGAAAGCTGGAAATAGTATGATCCAGCAATTCCTCTACTTGGTATATATCCACAAGAAATATGAACCATAACACCAGTGGATACATGCACACCAATGTTCATAGCAGCACTATTTACAATAGCAAAAAGATGGAGGCAGCCTAAGTGCCCATCAACTGAAGAATGGATAAACAAACTGTGGTACATACACACAGTGGAATATTATGCTACCTTGAAGAATAACAAGGAAGCTGCAAGCCACTGCATAACATGGATGAACCTTAAAGACATTATGATGAGTAAAATTAATCAGTCACAAAAGGATAAATATTGCATAAGATTATTACTGTAAAAGCTTAAGAAAAAATACCCATACTAAAAAGAAAAAAATAAATAAATTCTTTTTTGTAGATTATTTTTTCCCTTCTTTCTTACTCTAGTAGAGTTCTGGTCACTCAATCATTGAAGCCAGATCAAATGGATACTATCCACAAGTATGGGTGTTCTTGTGCATCTCCCCTCACTTCATATCAGCTGGACCCCTCACTCTCCTCTGTGGCCATGTCCCTGTCCCTGGGCTCAGGAGTCCCCAGGTCTCACCATACTGCTGGTCAATCATGTCTCAAACCAAGTTGACAGGAGCCTATTGAATGTGGTCGAACTTAGTTCACAACTTCATTGCAGTTTTTCCTCCACTTTCCCTTATCGGTGACCAATGTGCTGCTCAGCAACAAAACCACATGCCTGCTCATGTATTCCCCTTGAATCTTAGTCTTGAAAAGGGGTTTGCCCTAAGGGGAACTGACTACTTGCCTTGATGGCTTCCTGGCAAACGACTTGCTTGTTCTTGTAGTAATCAGACTGCCGTTATTGTTTTTCATTTTTTCTGCTGGTCTTTCTTTCAAGAAGTAGCTTCTGTTTCTTTTAGCTGTTCCAGGCTGAACAGACAATACTTCTTGAAAGAAAGAGCAACAGGAAAAATCCAAAACAAAAATTGCAGTCTGACTGGTTACTACAAGAAGAAGCAAGTTGTTTGCTGGGGAGCCATCAAGGCAAGCAATCATGTACCTTCAGGACAAACCCCCCTCCAAGACTGAAATTCAAAGGGAACACATGAGCAGGCGTGTAGGCTTGCTGGCGTCCACGTTGAATGCCTGGTGAGTTTAAGAGGGGGAAAGGCAGCAATGAAGACATGGGCTGAGTTCGACCAAGTTCCATAGATTCCTGTTAACCTGGATATGTGAGAGAGAAGAGAAAGGGCTGTTTGGTTCAATGTGTGGTGAGATCTGGGGACTCCAGAGCCCCAAAAAAAGGACATAGCCACAGAGCACTAGAGCTGAGAGCTAAGTGTCCAGCTGATATGAAGTGAGGGGAGATGCACAAGAATGCCCAAACTTGTAGATAGTACCCATTCAACCTAGCTTCAATGGCTTGATGATCAGAACTCGACTAGAGGAAGATTAAAAATAATTTTTCTGATAAAGGAAACAAGTGTAAATTGCTACAATCTGATGAACTTGACCTATACTTATAGATGTAGTAGCTCAAAATACTAACTGAGAGGGAAAGGGTCTCCACATCAAGGATCAATCCTATCCTCTCTGTAGGGTTGATAGGGATGGGCAACTTAGACACTGGCTACCTAAAATGGGAGTGGCTATAAAGGCACAAAATAACTGGCTTACAAGTTTTCAAGAAAGAGTTTAGTTTCAGAGTGTGAGGGGGAAGGTAGAATCCCCACTGAATAGTATTCATCTTATCTAGATGGGTCTGATGAAAACAGATGGGGATAAGATTCTAATGATTCAATAGTGAGTAACTGTTATCATGAATAATTGTGATTATCACAACTATAAAGGTAGAAGTTTTATAACAAAAATTGGGAAGGAGTTAATCTTATAGTCCAGGAACAGAGGACCCCAGGACCATCAAAGGAGAAGAGCACAAGTGAATGAGGGACCCTATCCAGAGAAGCAGTGACACAAGAGATGGAGACAGATGAAGACATGGTGAAAGAGAGCCGCTTAGGACTCCAGACCTATGAAAAGAGAAAGGATAGGGACAAGGAGGCAGGCTTGTAGAATATGCCCTTTGGTTATTTAAATGATTATATATTAATGAGTATTTCTGGGTACATTCTCTGCCCCCTCCCCCCAAGAAAAACAGGGAATTGAAGCAAAAACTATTGAATGATGATGCACAGAGGAGACTGTAATCATTGCAATGAAACAACGAATATAAAACTGATGTTCCCCCATGTAAACTATCATTCAATTCACAATAAAAATTTCAAGAAAAAAGAGTGACTGGCCAGGTCTAAGCAGGAAAGGTCTGCCTGCTGTGGGCATGGGCATAGGTAAAAAGAAGCTGTCCTGATTGAAGAACTGTATCCTGAGCTATTGCTGTCACCTCTAAGTTGATCCTGGTCCTGATTTATAACCTATTACTTCCCTAACAAACCCTATAATCATGGATATAGTCTGGAAATACATGATTTCTTTGTGGTCAATGAAATGAATTGTGGAACCGAGTAGAGTCAATGGGTTCCATAGAAGAAGAGAGCCATGGGAGAAATGGCTGGTGTCAGAATAGGTAAAAAGTCAGAAAAGGGTGCCATCTTTGACCTCCACTTCATGAGAATCAACCTGGAGCTGATGCTGATCTTGATTTTTCTTTCCCCTCCTGAAGTTAGACAAGACAGTCTGACTACATGTTGTTACAGAAAGTCACCATTTGACCAATTGCTTAGTAATATTTTTGGCAGGCAAGACTCAATGAGAGCTAAAATTAATGGAAAACAAAAAACAAAAAACACCACATGAAACACAGGCTATTTTCCAGTGTGTGAAAGTATCTCCCCACAATTAATTATAAAGGGAAACAATACTGTCATTAGCAGGAGGTAGAGAATTAAGACACAGAAATAAATACAAGATCAAAGTCAGCATCGCTAGTAAGGAGTTATCAAACATCAACACTTGGGCCTCCCAATGTGACGTACCTACATCACTTCCATAGTGTTCTTGCCAAAAATGCACACAAGAAAACATCAAACATACCCCACTGGCAGGTACTCTACATAACTCTTCAAAAGAGTAATAATGTTAAAACACAATGCTGGCCTACCCCCTCCACACGCAGAGTAGACAGGGATGGGCAACTTGGACATTGGCTACCCAAAATGGGGGGTGGGGGGCTACAAAGGCAAGAAGTGACTGGCTTACAAGCTTTCAAGAGGGAACCTAGATCCAGAGGGCCTGGAAGAATCTCCAGTGAGTAGCATTCAATCTGACTAGGCGGGGCTGATGCAATAAAATGCAGAAGGGTCTCCAGTGATACAATAGTGAATAATTGTTATCAGGACTGATTGTGAGGATTGGAAATGTAAAGGTAGACGTTTTATAGCAAGGAGGGGAGTAATTAACTTTTCAGTCTAGGAGAGGAGGTCCCTAGGACCATCAAGGGAGAAGAGCAGAGAGCAGGACCCTGCCCAGAGAATCAGTGATGCCTGAAATGGAGCCAGAGATGATGACGTGGAGCGATGAAGCAGCTGGAGACTTTAGATCCAGAGAGGGAAAGCGACTGTGTGCTGAAGACCTGGGGGGCACGGGGGAAGGATTGCATGAAGGGGATTGTAACCATGGAAATGAGACGATATACAATAGAATGAATGTAAAACTAATGTTCTCCCATGTAAACTATCACATAATTCACAATAAAACATTAAAAAAAAAGAACCACAATGCTGGCCAGCTGCTCCCCTGAGACTGTGGGACCGCGATTGCAAGACTTTTAATTTTTCAATAGGGTAAAGTCCAGATTTGTAGGGAGAACATGCTGTCAATTTCCATGCTGTCAATAATCCAAAGTTTTGTTAGTAAGACAGGCCACACACACTATAACTATAACCAAATTGTCTCAGCCACCCTTTTCCTGCTTGGTCTAACAAACACCTACCCCAATGTCCACCTTGTTGCACACCAGCATGAGATGCTCAAGATTCAGGATTCCTCACTAATGAGTCACACAAAAAGCCTGAAGAAAGTCCTCCCAAAAGTAAACCTGGATGTACTAGAGACGCCAAGAAGGCCACATCCTCAGCACCCACATCAACTCACCTAGCTCCTACCACCCTTGTTAAAGGCCTCAAGTGACAATTGGCTGTCACACCATTCCTCTGACAGAAGTCACCCTCACCCTTCCTATCCTATATTCATTAAGAAGGTAAAGGACAAAAAACAGTAAGTAGATTTGCAATACCATACATGAATACATAGTTCTTCACAAAGAATTTATGTGTAACACTTGTATTACCAAAACAAATGATAATACTGAAATCTGCCTTCTAACAGTCCAATCCACATATTCTCAAAATTATATAATAAAGATAAAGTATTTACCAGGAACAAAACTATACAAATGTACTCACCTTTCATGAATTAAAATAAAACTCTCTTTCCCCACTTTTCAAAGGCAAAAATTGACTAAATTACCACCTTTGGTAAATTATGCTAGGAATAACTAGAAGAAAAGAAAAATGTTGAAACACAATTTACCTGAGTTGAAAGTGCTCCTTCTGCCTTCTCAGGGGTGTCACTGCATGATGTATTTTTCCAGAAGTCACTTTCTCCAATGAGACCAACATCCCCAGCAGCTACCGGACTCTCCTGCGAGACAGGCGCATTGACAATCGAGCCCTTCCTCTTCGCCGTCTTTTTCTTCGAATTCGTACCGTCACCTTTTGTTTTTCTCTGTCGGAAGTGAGCAAGCTGCGCAAAAATGTAGACAAGTAGTAAAGGCAAAAATAGGTAAGAAAAAAGTAACAGAACCACAGAGTCAAAAGACTCGTGGGGAACATGAGGCTCTGGGGTTGACTCTGTCCACACAGCCGCACCTGGCCAGACTCACATTAACCAACAGATAGATCACTTTCCCACAAGCACTGTCTCTCCATCGATATCTATAACACCAGGATTTAAGTTTAGAATTATACCCAAAGAGTCTACTAATGAGAACTACTAATTATGCCTCAACACAGACAAAGGAAAGCAATACGGCTGGTTGGCAGAATAGCTTTTCTAGCCTTTGGCAATGTACAGAAAAATAAATTTAAAAATACATCTATTGAAAAGACTGATAACATAATCAAGGCATACTTAAGATTTAAAATCACATCAAAGATAACTCTCTCCCCTTTTTGCCTCCATTTCTCCCCAATTGAGGAAATATGTACCCTAGCCAAAACTTCCTAACCATAGATTCTGAGTCAAGGTACAGAAATAGCAAAAAATTAATTAAGCCAGGTCAATCTAACATCCTCCTTTATGGCATGAGATGCTCTATTTTTCACGACACAGCTCATCAAAACACCAGGGACTTCCCAGAATGTCGCCCGTCAGAAGGCACAATCCAGCTTGGTTCAGAGTCCTATTAACACTTATTTAAGAGGATAAGATCTATCATCAGTTTTTTTTTCTCAAATGACAATCATGGTCCTAAAAGCAAATGCATTTAATAAGAACACTGATGTAAATGGTTATAGAAGTGCATAATTTCGTAGGCACAGGAAAAGTGTATAAGGCCATTTCAGTGAAAATTATATTCTCTCAAGGACAGACTGCTGTGAGAACCAGCCAGCCCAGTTTTCACTTATTTTATTACACTCCTCTCATCAAGCCTTGCCTCTGCCACAGAATGGTTTCTGAGACACGCTCTTTATTTCTGGCTTGGGCTAGCCCAGAAACAGGCAGCTTGCTTCTTCCTGAATGGATGCTAATTTCCCATCACCACCATTAATGCTTCTGGAGGCACTATTATACAACTGACTAAACACCTGCAAGCTCAGGGAACACACATGTTGACATTAAGTGCCAGGTTCATTTTCATCTCTTGGTCCTTGTGTTTGCCAGATACATACACATACAGAAGGGAGAAAAAAGGGTGCCAGAGCAGCATCCCGTCACATGCAACCAGCCAGGGCCACCCTGCGCTTGCCTGTTACCCTGTCCTTACACACTGTGAAGTTCCTGCCCCTACCTAGATAGTTTCCTCAGGGGAAAGAACTAGCACTGAGCACCTCCTGTTAGCTGATCCACATAAAATCACCAAATCTGAGCTTAAATACAAAAACATTGTGTGTTTCTGCTAAGACTCAATTGTGCTGGAAGAAACACTGTTCATTCTTTGATGAGGTGGGGCAGGCTTACATCCAAAATGTCCATGTTGTCCTCTCCATCTGTGGATAGGTAATCTATTCAAGCTGTCTTGTTATGCCATGTTGTTAGGTGCCACCGTCAAGTCAGTTCTGACTCGTAGCAGCCCTGTATAGGGTTTCTGAGTAGTGACTGGTGGCAAAGAAAGGCCAACCTTGCAGTTAGCAATCCAGTACTTATCCTACACCAGGACACCAGGACCCCCAACCTGTCTGAATCCCCACAAAGTACCCCTAAAACCATAAGTACCAAAGCAGTGTTTATGTAAAATCTGGGAGTGGAAGGTGAGCTCACTAAAGCACTAACAATCCTGCCCTGAGGGCTCTGGAACCCAGGAGGCTTGGTCTTGTTACTTAGAGATTCCTAAGGAATCTCAGCATGGCAGACAGTATGGGAAAGGGAGAACTCTTTCCTGGGGAAAGCATTGGCCTTTTCTCTCTCCCACCCTCACCTACCCAAAGGTTGCCACTGGTGCCCCAACTAGTTCCCTGGTCAGATCAAGAGGAGGGCCCTCAGGGAATGTTAGCTAGAGGAAAGGGAACTCCCAGGGTATAAGCAAACAGCACAACCCTGGAAGACTTTGTTGTTGTCTACCTTGAGTCCAGTCAGTTCAATCAGGACTTATCTTACCACCTCCTAGCCTCTACCATACAATGGATTCTGAGTCTTAGAAACCCCATAAGACACAGGGGAAATGCTCACTAGACTTTCCAAAACTGCAAGTCTATAGGAGCAGACAGACTCATCTTTCTCCCCTGAAGCCAGGCTAGTGGATTTGAACAATTGATCTTGTGGTCAGTAGCTCAGCACATAACCCACTGCGTCACCTGGGCTCCATAGTGACCCTGCATAATAAAGTACAACTACCCCATAGGGTTTTCGAGTCTACAGTTTTTATGGAGCAGATTGCCAGGTCTTTTCCTTCGCAGTGTCACTTGTGGGCTGGACTGGACCACCTTTCCATTATAAAGTTAAGCACTTAAACAGTGAGCCACCAAGACTCCTTGAATAACCAAGGGGCATATATTTCATATGCCAATAAATTGGAGAAATCAGTGGGAAATGAAAATCTGAGTGTATGGTGGAGCAGACTCCTTGTAGGCTGAGGCACGCCCTTCCTCAGACGAGCAGTGCTCCACCGCAGCAGGACTACAGTGGAATCACATACAATCGGACCATCCCAGTACCAGGAAGGCCTCAAGGAGTTGCTAGCTCTGGGAAGGTGGAGCCAGTAAAGTAGCTGTGCAACTAGCACTGGATTATCTCGCGCATGCTGTGGTCACTGTCCCTTTACTTTCTGTTTTCGCTTTCGGGTCTGGGTTTGTGGCTGGCAAAGACACTGTCGTGTTCCTAAATCATCTTTTCCTTCCTTAGGAAACACTAGCAAGCCCGCCCTAAAGAGGCGCCTTCAGAAAAGGCGGCCTGGGAGGACCCAAGCCATCCCTCGTTTCCAAGGAAACACAGAAGGGCAGGGCGAGAACCCAAACGAAGGCAAGAGAAGGGTGATTCCACAGACAGAGAATGCAGCCCAGAGTCTATCCTCTCTCACGAAAACGAGTTTTCCTTTCCCCATCCCTTTCCGGGTGGCCGACAGCCCCCTATCCATCCGGAAGATCAATTTCGCCCTCCCTTTTCGCCCCTCCCTAGCCCTGGAACAAGCTTAGTACGGCAGGTTCAGCCCCGACGTCCCCTACGCCCACTTCCTAGCGAGCAGCCAAACGTCCAACCGTTTATTGGCTGCGGTGGCGATGGAGGTGGGGCCAGGCAGAGGGCGGCGGATTCAAGATGGCGGCGGCGAGGAGGTGTCTGCCAGCTGAGCTGGTGGAAAGGGCAAGACCTTTCCATCCCATGAGTGGAGCCTGCACCTGCCATGGGGCAGCGGCGGGAACCAGAGCCTGTTCCTAGAACTCCAACCTGGGACAGCGGGAGAGGAAAGAGAGTACTGCCGCTTACCTTAGCTCTCCCGGCCTCCACCTTTCTCCGTCGCTGCTCTTGCTCATCTTCTTCCATCCCTCTGTGGGGCTCCTCGCAGACTATTTGGGAGGTGGCGGAGCCGATGCAACGCCTCAGTCGCTCTATTTACACTTCCTCCCCCTAGCCTGGGTTCACCCTCTCCCCCCGTGACAACTGTCGCGCAGCCTTGGACCCGCTCCGCCCCCAGGGGCGCACCCTGATGCCGCTGGCCACTGACACCAATCAGGGGGCCGCGTTCCTGATCTCGTGCTCTTGCACAAAGCCCCGCCCCTTGGTTGGTAGGGTGCTGTCCAAGCGGAGCTATTCTCACGCCGCCTTCTGATTGACGCAGTGGCGCTCCTCCTCCTTCTGGGTAGAACCAATGAGCGGACCGTGAAGCTCTCTGTGGTTGGTCGAATTTAAAAGACTTTGACCTTCCAATGGGAGGGCGACGGGCCCAGCTGCGAAGGCAAAGCGCAAAGGATAATACTGGTGAGTTCGCGCCGATTCTCCCGGCACGAGTTGGAGCGTGGCGCAGAGGATTTCACCTTGGCTAGTGGTTGATGGGCGCGGCCGCAGGCGCCGACCTGTCTATCCTGGTCGTGTGACAACGGCATACAGGCTCAGTGCTCCGTCCTCTCCCTTGGCTGCAAAGCACGCGCCGGAAATGGCCTTTCACCTACCCAGTGGACGCCACGAGGCAGCTGTCGAAAGAATGGCTGAAGCTGGCCACATCACCAGTTGAAACAAGGCCCGAGTCTTTTTTGCGCCCCGAAGGATCGCCAGGATGAGCCCACCATTGTGCCTTCTGCCCTACAATTCTGAGCTACAGCCTTTTCCGTGACCAAGTCCATGCACCAGGTTGCCCACTCCCGTTGCTGGTCTCTAGACTTTCTGGTTTACTGCCCTTTAGAACTGTCCCTAGTCCTCTCCTCCTGCCTACTGATGCCCAACTTGCTCGAATTTCCTCTTTGGCCCATGCCACCCATACTTGGGGACCGTGATAAGTATCCCCTGAAGGTGGAGGCTGTAGTTGTCCTTGCCTGCTAGGGCTGATAGAAGAGTTGGCACAGTGAGCATGTGAAGTGTGACCGGATAGGAAGACCAGAATGCTTTCCACACTGGGGAAGGCTGTAAGCATATAGTGCCAGGCACAGTTGTTTTGGGGCAAAATGGTCAGACATTTATACCATAGCCTAGATAATCAGTTATATGTGGGCCGTGCTGGGAAGCTGAAGCCAACCCCAAGGGAGCCAACAGATGGAGGCACTTGTTGACCCCACTCGGAACCACTGCTCAAGTCCTTTCTAGAAGGGGCTTCTAGGCAGCACATCTTGTCCACGTGAATCTATTCTATATACACTCAAAAACAACTCCAGAATCCTGGGGCCTCTGTGCCAGTAATATGTAGAAAAGACAGGTGAGCCTTCACCATTGCAGGTGATCTCAGGGCCTTACTCCTCACTCTCCTTATGGATTTCCCTTCACCCTCAGTTGGAACATCTGCTGGAGGCCTACCTGGTGGCTTGACTCAGACTCTCCTTCCTGAGGAGTCTGTCCCCTGGCCATCATGCTCTTCTCAAGCTGGCTTGTTTTGTTTGTCCATGTCACAATCACAACTCTGCAAAGGACTGCCAAGAGAAACTGGTATTCTATTGGTTTTCTTTTCTTTCTTTGTGGGGTAATGCCAATTCTACCTCCTCCTGTGGAGAAGTACCAGTTACCCCTGATATGCTGACTCCTTGATGCTGGCCCCAAAGTGCTAGAGACAGTAATAGTTATTAGTTCAATGGAATTCTTGAAGCCAGTATCTCCAACCCATAGCTCAGAATTGTAGGGCAGAAGGCACAAAGTTCTCCAAATAGACTGGGAGTGGGGCCACTCTGACCCATGTATTCCTTCTGTTGGGGACATGATGCTATGTAGAGGTCTTGATTTAATGCATATTCCCAGACTTGCTATTTCTGTGTGATGCTGAGTATGATTTGGCAGTGGGTCCCATGGTCGTGGGCCCACTCCTGTTCTTTTCCATAAAGCCGTCTCCTAGATTGAAGAGTATTATGTGAGATTCTGTGCTGGTGATTCAAACCCTCTGTGAGTCCCCAGAAGGGTATACAGGAAAAGCAAACTTATGCCTGCCATATGTATCTCTTCCTATTAAGACAGTCCCTGGACCACCTCCCACCCCAAGAGTAGAAGGGGCCCTATATGGTTGATTTGTTATCCAGTGCCCAGTTGTTCTTGAAAAATGTAACCATGATGGTGTTTGCATCCTTCTCTGTTGGTGGCAGGTTGGCTAATTGCTAGAGGCAGTACCTATATCTGCCTTGGTAAGTAGGCATTCATGTTGTTGAGACCATGTCTAACCTCCATCTCTGCCACTATGGCCACTCTGTTTCCTTGCTCAACACACTGGGAGTATAGTAGCAAATGAGCAACACAAGTGACTTGAGCTGGCTAGGACATTCTGTCTTGTGGTTGTTCAGAGCCTCTTCCATAGTGGGTGTTTGTGGTGACATTAACATGTTACAAGAATAATTTCTTTTAGAAGGATCAGCATGAGGCTGTTTCCTATGAGGTGGAGGTTAAAGATATCCCAAATGTTTGACTTTCCCCAAATCCTATACCACTCCATAATCCATAATATCAACCACCATTCCTCCTGTCAGTATTCTCCCTTATGTCCCAAGGTTCCAAAATTTGCTACAGTGTCTCACAGAATTTACGGACTGTCGAGGAAGTGGCTCTCACAATTGTGGATCTGCAGGAACCAACTACTGGAGACCATTCTTGGAAGAGATGGTACAGTCTGTGTCCACCAAACCAGGGTTATAATGTCTAAGAACTATACGAAAAATCAGGTTTTCTAGGGAAAAGGAAAATGGGATCAGGTATGCACCTTGTTTGCTTTTAAGCTGACACCAGGCAAGGAATGTGTGAATTACTATTTGGTTGCTAAAACAGACACAGTTTCTCCCACATTGTTCTTAAGCTGTAGACTCAGTTGCTCTTGGTATATCTAACAGTCAAACCCAAACCCTTTTTCATTAAGCCAATTCTAACTCATAGCAACCCTATAGGACAAAGTAGAACTGCCCCCATAGTGCTTGTTGCTACTGCTATTACTGCTGTGTGCTGTGAAGTCGATTCCAACTCAGCAACTCTGTTATAGGGCTTCCGAGGCCGTAAATCTTTGCTGTTGTTGTTAAGTGCCATCAAGTTGGTTCTGACTCTTAGCAACCCTCTATAGGATTTCCAAGGAGTAGCTGGTGAATTTGAACCGCTGACCTTGCAGTGCAAACCCACCTTGCTGTCCTGTGCTTATCCTATAGTGCCATACCAGGACTCCTGTAAATTTTTACAAGAGGAGAAAACGTCATCTTTCTTCTGCAGAGCAGTTGGTGCATTCAAGCTTCTCACCTTGCAGTTAACAGTCCAACATGTAACTCACTATGCTACCAGAGCTCCATGGGATTTGCAACGATGGTCTTTGTGGAAGCAAGCTGCCACATCTTACTTTCATGGAACAACTGGTGGGTTTGAATCACCAACCTTTCAGTAAGCAGGATAACTTAACCACTGTGCCACCAGGGCTCCTTGCATCCCACAGTTGTTGTTAAGTGCTGTCGAGTCGATAGCTACCCTGTACAGGGTTTCCGAGGCTGTAAATCTTTACTGGAGCAGAAAGCCTCCTCTTTCTCCCATGGAACAGCTGGTAGTTTCGAACTGCTGACCTTAAGGTTTGCAGCCCGATTCGTAACCACTATTCTACCAGAGCTCCTTTGCATACCACAGTACAAGAGGTTAAATTACACAGTACTTTCAATCATCTTCCTGATGGCCCAATTGCTTTGTAGAGGATTACTCCTAGGACATGTCATCAGACAACTGGTCCCTCACAATTTCTGGAACATACCAACCTAGTCATAGAAAGTCCTTATACATAGACCTTATACATAAAGGGTGAATGTGATTAGAAGAAAAAGAATCCCTCCAAAAATGCTTATTTCCTAATTCCCTGAACCTGTGAATATGTGGCCTCAGATGGCAAAAGAGTTTGCAAATGTGACTAAGGATCTTGAATTGGGGAAATTGTCCTGAAGTATCTGGGTGGGCCTAATGTCATCATTAGGGTATTTGTAAGAGAAAGTGGAGACAGGTAAATTGAATTTCACCCAGAAGGAGTCTGTGCGTGTCAAATGGTCTTCCAGGTGTGACATGAGGTAATGAGACTCATGCAGGAAGGCGGGAAGACAAAAAGAACTTAGTACTCACAGGTCTAAGTTGTAGGAAACAGCTTGTATCGGCATGCAGGGTTGGGAACTCAGGGTTACTGAGCTTTAAAGACTTATTGGTCAGTTGAAAAGTTTCTAGTTTATTAGTGTGGGGAAATGGGGAGAGTTTCTTATTCTGAGAAAACATGAGACATGACTGGAAGGGACAAGGAGAAACCACAACTGTTAAGAGACTGTGGCAGAATGCAAAGGGCCATGCTAAAAACTCCTGGGAAAGGTCAGCTAGGAAAAATTAATGGATACTGAGGCAGCAAACTATATAAGATGCATATTGACCTTAGGACAGTATGAGACTCAGAGAAAGAGACGTGATGACAAAATCAAAAGTTGAAATAATGGACTTTGAAAATGGAAGAGAAGACACCAGCCAAGGAATGTGGTGGCCTTTAGAAGCTGAAAAAGGCAAGAATCAGATTCTCCCCCTGGATCCTCCAAAAGGGATACAGCCAGTGAGAACCACTTTAAGCCTCTAGAACTGTGAGGTAATAAATTTGTGTTATTTTAAGGCCTCAAGTTTGTGGTCATTTGTTCCAGCAGCCAGAGGAACTCATGGGGGGTTGATTTCTCATTATTCCTTCTTCCTCCAGGTATGGACTTTATGACAGGACACCGCATCACTTCAACACCACCAGACCACACAAGGCTCCTGTGGCTTCTAATCTCAGAGGCTAACCTTTTCTTGAGGTCTCCCGGTGCTATGGCCAACAGAACTAGCTCAGATGAATGGGCAGAGGTAAAGACAATAAAAGAGACAGGCAGTGCAGTGGGTGCAATGGCAGAATCAGACAGCCTGCTCCCTCCTGAGCCTCTGCCTCCCTGCTGTGTTATTTTCCCAGGCCAGTATTTCCAACTCCATGCTCACTTGTCCAACTAATGGGTCCTGCCCACCCTGTTTCCCTTGGCTAGCTGCACCTTTCCTTTCATAACACTGTGAAAGTTGGACAATGAATAAGGACGACCATAGGAGAATTAATGCATTTGAGTTATAGTCTTGGAGAAGATTATTAGAAGTGCCATGGACTGGCAGAAAACAAATGGATCTGTATTGGAAGAAGTAGAACCAGAATGTTCCTTAGAAGCCAGAATGGTGAGACTTCGTCTCTCATACTTAAGAAATGTTATCAGGAGCGACCATCATGCTTGGTGAAGTGGAGGGTTAGTGAAAAAGAGGAAGACCCCCAACAAAATGGATTGACACAGTGGCAGCAATAACAGGCTCAAACATACCAACAATTGTAGGAATGGCACACGACTGGGCAATGTTTCATTCTATTGTACAGAAGGTTGCTATGAGTCATAACTGACTTAATGGCACCTAACAACAACAACCTCCCCACTAGACTCAGAGCTCTGAGGAAGTCTGTCTGCGGGATGGTCTCCCAAGGCCCTCTGCTTACTGAGGGTTCTGACCCCAGGACTCAGGTGCTGAAAGTGCTGGTTACAGCATTGAATTTGACAATGGTCGAGAGGCCTTCGCTGTGAGCTTGTGTGAGGTGCCACCACCAGGAAGCTTGAGAGGGATGGGAACAGGAGTTCACGGACCCTTTGGGGTATAGTGAGAGGGAGTAGAGTTACACCAGAAGAAGGCACCATCCTACCCCTACCCTCCTCCCTCTGTACTTGATTCCTTTTTCCCAGGCCCACCTCCAGCCTATCAGCCAGACTCCCATGGATCACAGAGGTTCACTTTCCTGTCAGCATCAGACCTGGGTCTCTTCACTCCAAGTTTAACCTCCAAGTATCAGCACCCACCTCCACAAGGTCCCCTACAAACCTGTTTCACCTTTCCCTCAAATGTGTACACACGTACATGTGTACACATGCCTCTATACAGACCCAGAGAGCAGAAGTGGCAATATTGCACATTGACAGACAAGCAAATCTGACTTTTGTGTTTTTTTTGATAGCTTTTTATTCTGAAATACTTTCAGGCTCACAAAAACTAGCAAAAATAGCACAGTATCCTGGTGTAGATTGAAACTTCATTGAACATGATTTGTTGGAAAATTCTGGTTTGTTTTACCAGAGGCATAATTCTTTCTAGTAAACAGTAGATTATCTTGACATCAAAATGGTTGAAGATTGATTCTTAAAACACATTTATAAGAAACCAGAAGAGACCTACAAAAATGGAAGAATGTACCATGCCCCTGGATAGGAAGACTTAACACTATGAAAATGTCAATACTGCCCAAAGCAATTTACACATATAATGCAATCCCAATCCACATTCCAACAACATTCTTCAAAGAAATGGAAAAACAATTACAAACTTTATATGGAAAGGAAAGAGACCCAGGATAAGCAGCACACAGCTTAAGGAGAAGAATAAGGTTGGA
>NW_006408872.1:959818-963288 GCF_000296735.1 Chrysochloris asiatica | reverse complement strand
AGACTGAAGAAGTTGTTAGACTAAGTCATTGGCTTTACAAAATTCTATCATGCAATCTCCAGCATTGTTTCTATCACCATTGTTTCTATCACTTCATCATGTTTGGCTTTAGTGGTTGATGTGTAAATTTGTATAATAGTGGTATTAGCTGGTCTTCCTTGGAGATGTATGGATATTATCCTATCATAGACAGTATTGTACTCCAAGAAAGATCTTGAAATGCTCTTTTTGACAATGAATGTGATGCCATTACTCTTCAGCTTGTTGTTCCTGACATAGTAAACCATATGGTCATCTCATTCAAACTTTCCAATACATTTTAGCTCACTAATGCCTTTAATGGAGTCCTGGTGTGGCGCTGTGGTCTAATGCATCAGACTGCAAAGTCGTTTGAACTGCAAGGTCAGTGGTTCAAGCTCACCAGCTGCTCCTTGGAAACCTATACAGGGTTGCTATGGGTCAGAATCGACTCAATGGCACTTAACAATAACAAAAACAATGCCTATAATATCTATCTTTATGTGTTCCATTGAATTCTTGATGACTTCCAATTGTTCTAGATTCATAGGAATCTATGTTCCAATTAATAGATGTTTGCAGATGTTTCTTCCCATATTGAATTGTATTCCAACAGCAAATGAAAGTACCAAAAGTTTTGCTCCATCCACATCATTAAGGTTATGTTCTTTGAGGAGGCAGATCGTACCCAGTCATATTTTGCGTGCCTTCCAACCTGAGGGGCTCATCTGTATCCGACAATGTTCTGCTGCTATTCATAAGGTCTTCAATGGCTAATCTTCCAGAAGTGGTCCACCTCGCCTTCTTCCCTATTCTTTCTTAGACTGAAGATCCACTAAAACCTGTCCACCATGGTGATTCTTCTGGTATTCAATATACCAGTAGCAAAGGTTTTGGCATCACAGAAACACAGAAGCAACCACCGTGAGACAAACTGATAAATAAGTGGTAGAGTTTGGTTATAAGTATTTAAAAAATGTGCCATGGTCTCAATGGGAATCTGTGATCTCATAAAGTCCTTGTTTGTTTCTTGTCTCCCTCTGAACTTCACTTGAGTCTATGCACTGGATAAGGTAACAAGGGAGGGTATTAGTAATCACTCATAGTGTTGATTACCAAATACTTTCAGAGCATTCATGCTCGTGCTTATCCTACAGTGACACCAGGGCTCTTTAAAAAAAAAAAAAAAAAAGCATAGAGAAGGCTTTAATATATGAATCAGGCTGCAAACCTTAAGGTCAGCAGTTCGAAACTACCAGCTGTTCCATGGGAGAAAGATGAGGCTTTCTGCACCTGTAAAGATTTACAGCCTCGGAAACCCTATACAGGGTCGCTATGAGTCAGTTCTGACTCCACAGCACAAAACCACCACCACTATACATGAATACATGCATGTATATAAATATATCCTCAAAAACTTTAAAACAGGTTTGCTTTTAGTTGGAACCGACTCTACAGCACTTAACAACAGCCTCTCTGTGTTAATAATATATATATGTTTGTGCACAAATATACAAGAGTGAGTCAAAAATTATCTGCACTCCAATTATATGAAAATTTTTGTTAGCTGCACTGTGTTAGCAGCACTTTCTGTTCAAGGTCAATGCTGTGCAGGTATGAACATGGACATCTGTAATAAAGATTTGGACTAATGCTTGAAGGAAGGCAAACGTTTCTTTGAAAAATTGTTATTGGTGATGAGACATGGATTCATTACTATGAGTCTGAGAGTAAACAGCAGAGTATGGAATGAAAACATCCTCAATCACTCACCAAGAAAAAGTTTAAAAGTCAACCATCAGCTGGAAAATTGATGCTTACAGTTTTCTGGGACTCACAAGAGCCAGTATTATTGGAACACTATCAGGAAAAAGGTTCAACAATCAACAGTGCTCATTACAGCGAGATGCTCACTGAAAAGCTGAAGCCTAAACTTTGGATTAAACACAGAGGACTGCTATCCAAGGGCATTATGATCTTGCATGACAATGCATGTCTGCCCACCTATGCCCACTCTGTTAACACTCTGCAAAAACTTTGTTTTGAGGTGTTAAAGCATCCTCCCTGTTGTCCTAATCTTGCTCCATCGGACTCTTACCTGTTTGGTTCCCTCAAAACAGCCCTTCAAGGATGAAGATTCACCTCTGATGATGAAGTGAAGACAGCAATTCATTCGTGACTTGCAGCTCAGCCTAAAACATTTTTAAATAAGGGAATACAAAAGCTTGTGGACAGATGGACAAAGTGTATTGAAAAGCAAGGAGATTATGTCAAAAAATGATGCATTTGTTTTTTCTAAAAGTTGATTAAAATAAATTCTGTTATCAGAGTGTGGATAATTTTTTACTCATCCTCATGTGTGTATGTGTGTATGCCAACATACTTATTATGTTGTGTGCTGTCAAGTCAGTTTTGACTAATAGCAACCCTGTGTAGGATCTCCAAACATGGTCGGTTGGAACGGCCGACCATGTGGTTACCAGTCCAGTGCTTATCCTACAGCCCCACCCCAGGACTCTGACTTCATGATTACTGGTGGTGGTAGATATGTGACATTGAGCTGACTCAGATATACTGACCCTGTATAGCTAGGGTTTCTGAGACTTTATCTTTATAGGAGTAGAAAGTGTCATCTTTCTCCCATGGAGTGACTGCTATATTCAATCTGCTGGCCTTGAGGTTAGCAACCCACTGGTGACACACTATCCTACCAGGGCTCCTTTAATGAATGATTAGGCATTTTCACCTTAAGCATTGATCACTGTCTTATTCGTGGATAATTTATATGCCTGAGGACCATAGTAAAAACCACTAATTAGGTTTTTTGAGGATGTGTTTTAGCAATTACTCTATTATTGCCAGTTAGCAGTTCCTAAGAAGACTGGGCCCTTCAAAATGACCACTTATATACTAATCTTCTGCAGTGCATTATGTTCAAACAAAAACTCATGGTTCTATTGGCTGATAGTGTTTTTCCACAGTAAAAAATTAATTAATTAATTACAGTACACCAGCCCCAAAGCACAATTTTATAGAATACAAACACTTTCTAATGAAATATTATTGTTGTTGTTGTTGTTGTTGTTAAGTGCCTTTGAGTCTGTTCCAACGGAAAGCGACCCTGTATAGGGTTTCCAAGGCTTTTTAAATCTTTGCAGGAGCAGAAAGCCTCATCGTTTCCTGTGGAGGGGTTGGTAGGCTCGAACCACAATCCTTGTGGTTCACAGTCCAGTGCTTCTTGTATGGAGCCAGATTAGCATTTAATAAGTGAAACAGAGCTGGAAAAAAATTGTTTAATTATATATGTATATATATGTTGTTGTTGTTGTTGTTGTTGTTATGTGCCTGGAATTGGTTCCAACCCATAGTGACCCTGTACAGGGTTTCCGAGGCTGTAAATCTTTACGGGAGCAGAAAGCCTCATCTTTCTCCCACGGAACAGCTGGTAGTTT
>NW_006408872.1:958805-959381 GCF_000296735.1 Chrysochloris asiatica | reverse complement strand
ATGCTTAAGCCCATCCAGAGGTGCTTTGGAAGAAGTGCCTGATGATGGATTTCAAGGAAAATAACAAAACAGTTGTTGAAAACTGTGGAGCAAAGTTCTACCCTGACACAAATGAGTTGCCATGAGTAGGGTGGGTGGGATTGAATTGATGGCAATTTTTTAATTTTTTTAAATAATGAATACTCAGTTGACCTACAATGGACCTCTTGAAAATATTAAAAAGTGAAGATGTCACTTTGAGAATTAAGGTGCACTTGATACTTTTTATTGTGCATTGAGTGAAGGTTTACAAGATCATCAGTTTTACACTCAACAAATCATACATTTGTTTCACCTAAATGATTGCAACCCCCTCCATATAACTTTCTCCCTGTGATTCTATTTCCCTTCCACCATCCTTCCCAGCTCTTCTTAATTTTATTTAGATATTTAAAAAATATATTTAGATAAATATTGCCCTTTTCATCTTGAATGGTTGACCATTCCATGGTGAGTATAACTTACTAGTGTTGTTGCCCACCCCACTGCCCCCAATCCTTAAACCTATCTACTGCTTGTCTGAAAATTGGGCCACCA
>NW_006408872.1:952922-957255 GCF_000296735.1 Chrysochloris asiatica | reverse complement strand
ATGGGAGTCTACCTCTTTTTCATTGACTCTCTACCAAACATGATGTTCTTTTCCAGGTACCAGTCCCTCCAAAGTATTTGATAGAAGTCTCACCATCATTGCTTTCTAAGGAGCATTCTGGCTATCCTGCTTCCAATACAGATTTGTTTGTTCTTTAGGCAATTCATGATATTTTCAACATTCTTTACCAACACCCTAATTATTCTCCTTACAGACACGTCTATTATTTGTCTGAAAATTGAGCCAGGTGGGTAAGTTCATTTCCACACCTGAAGAGTGGCTAAGGACCATAGTCTCAGAAGTGCTACCAGTCTTTTTCCCACCAGTAAGCCTAGTCTTTTTTTATGATTTTGAGTTTTGCTCCATATTTTTCTCCCACTTTATCTAGGACCTTCTAATGTGACCCTTTGCAAAGCCGTTGGTAGTGATAGCTGGGTACCATCTGGTTCATCTGGCTTCAGCATCTTGGAGGCTGATGTTGGTGTGGTCCATTAGTCCAGTGGACAAGTGTTTCCCTGTGTCTTTGATTTTCATCACTCTTTTTTCCTTTGGACAAGGAGAGACCAGTAGTTGCACCTTAAATGACTGCTGTTGAGCTTTTAAGACATTCAGGGAATATTTTTGGTTTAAGGTTTAAAGATTACCTCAGGGAAATAGTTTCAGGATTTTATCCAACCTTCTTAGCTCCAGAAAGTCTAGAGCCCATGAGAATTTGGAATTCTATTCTGCATTTCTCCACTTTTTATCAGGATTCTTCTATAGAATCTTAGATCAAAATGTTCAATAATAGTAGCCAGGCACCATCCAGTTTTTCTGGCCTCTTGGCAAAGGAGACAGTCATTTATGGAAGCAGTTACTGACACATTCCACACCCTCCTCCTATTCCTGACTCTGCTTCTCCCTCTGTTGTCCCAGGTGAGTAGAGACCAGTTATTTACCTTAGATGGCTATTTGCAAGATTTTAAGACCTTACTCACTATGCAACAAGCTAGGAGGCAGAACAGAAGCACTAGCCCTGTAATTACATCAATTAACTGGAATGTCCCATGGAACCATGACCCTAGAAACTAAGAAACTAAATCCCACAAGGTTTCTTAATTTCCAGTCTCCACAACTATGGTTTTTGTTTTTGTTTTTCCTTTTTATAGTAATTGTCAATATACTTATCACACTTTGCCAATTCAACTTTTTACAGATGGATAGCTTATTGACAGCAATTGCAATAATCCACCGTGCACCCCTACTCTTAGTCAATGTAATTTCCATCTCCATTAACTTCCCTCCTCTCTCCTGCCCCTGGTAACCATAATAAACTCTGTTGTCTAATTATTTGTCTTTTCTTGTCTTTTATGTAAGTGAGGTTATACAATATTTGTCCTTTTGTGAATGATTTATTTCACTTAGCATAATGCCTTCAAGATCTATTTGTATTGTAACATTTATCAAGACTTCATTTCTCCTACTGACTAAGTAGTATTCCACTGTATGTATGTACCACATTTTAATTTATGCATTCATCTATTGATGAGCATTTAGGTTATTTCAACCTTTTGGCTATTGTGAATAGTGTTGCAATGAATAGTGGTGTGAAAGTCTCTGAGTGAAATTGCTGGGTTACATGGTAGTCCTATTCTCAGTTTCTTGAGGAACCATCACACTGTTTTCCACAATGACGGTACCATTTTGCATTTCCACCAGCAATGGGTAAGGGTTCCAATTTCCCTACTTCCTTGCCAACATTTGTTATTTTCTATGTTTTGCTGTTTTTTGTTTTTAATCTTAACCATCCTATTGATGTTGTTGTTGTTAAGTATTGTCCAGTCAGTTCTGACTCATAGCGAATCTGTATAGGGTTTCTGAGGAGTGGCTTATAGGTTTGAACCTTGTGGTTAGCAGTCTAGTGCTTTTTCTTTAGCATCACATGATAGTGAAATAGTATCTCATCGTGGTTTTGATGGTGCTGTAGGACAAACACTGGACTGCTAACTGCAAGGTCAGCAATTCAAATCTTTCTTCATGGGAGAAGGATGAGGCCATCTACTGCCCATAAAGATTTACAGTCTCAATTCGTAACCACTACATTGCCAGAGCTCCTTAACCGTTTGATGATGACTGTGAGACAATTCCTCTTGAACTGATCATTTCTGGCATAGTAAATCATATAATAAGGAGCCTGGTAGCAGTGGTTGTATAACTTTAGTTAATAACAATGTGTCAATATTGATTCATCATTTATAGCAAAAATTCCAAACGGAGTGACAGATGTTAATGATAGAAGAAATAACACGCTGGGAAAAGGGTATATGGGAACTCTGTACTTTCTTCATAATTTTTTTGTAAACCTAAAACTACTCTAAACAGTAAAGTGCATTTAAAAAGGGATCTCCCCGTCACACTGCAAGGAGCCAGAAGCTCACAGATGGAGAGTATGGTCTTCAGTTCTCCTGAGGAACTGAGGTGCCCAGCAGCCAGGTTGGGCTCTGCACAGGAAGTGAGCATCCTGAAGTCAACCAAGGCTATGTGTCTGATTTCCTGGTCACCCAAAGCCCTTGACAAGCGTGCTTCCAAGACGTTCAAACATGACAAAGATAACCTTGTGAGATTAGAGTTACAGAAGCTCATCACTAGAAGTGCTAGTGCGCCCTTGCCCACATTCCGATCACCAGTAATTATCAATGCATAGTGATTGCATGTTTAATCTATTTTAGACTGAAGAAGTTGTTAGACTAAGTCATTGGCTTTACAAAATTCTATCATGCAATCTCCAGCATTGTTTCTATCACCATTGTTTCTATCACTTCATCATGTTTGGCTTTAGTGGTTGATGTGTAAATTTGTATAATAGTGGTATTAGCTGGTCTTCCTTGGAGATGTATGGATATTATCCTATCATAGACAGTATTGTACTCCAAGAAAGATCTTGAAATGCTCTTTTTGACAATGAATGTGATGCCATTACTCTTCAGCTTGTTGTTCCTGACATAGTAAACCATATGGTCATCTCATTCAAACTTTCCAATACATTTTAGCTCACTAATGCCTTTAATGGAGTCCTGGTGTGGCGCTGTGGTCTAATGCATCAGACTGCAAAGTCGTTTGAACTGCAAGGTCAGTGGTTCAAGCTCACCAGCTGCTCCTTGGAAACCTATACAGGGTTGCTATGGGTCAGAATCGACTCAATGGCACTTAACAATAACAAAAACAATGCCTATAATATCTATCTTTATGTGTTCCATTGAATTCTTGATGACTTCCAATTGTTCTAGATTCATAGGAATCTATGTTCCAATTAATAGATGTTTGCAGATGTTTCTTCCCATATTGAATTGTATTCCAACAGCAAATGAAAGTACCAAAAGTTTTGCTCCATCCACATCATTAAGGTTATGTTCTTTGAGGAGGCAGATCGTACCCAGTCATATTTTGCGTGCCTTCCAACCTGAGGGGCTCATCTGTATCCGACAATGTTCTGCTGCTATTCATAAGGTCTTCAATGGCTAATCTTCCAGAAGTGGTCCACCTCGCCTTCTTCCCTATTCTTTCTTAGACTGAAGATCCACTAAAACCTGTCCACCATGGTGATTCTTCTGGTATTCAATATACCAGTAGCAAAGGTTTTGGCATCACAGAAACACAGAAGCAACCACCGTGAGACAAACTGATAAATAAGTGGTAGAGTTTGGTTATAAGTATTTAAAAAATGTGCCATGGTCTCAATGGGAATCTGTGATCTCATAAAGTCCTTGTTTGTTTCTTGTCTCCCTCTGAACTTCACTTGAGTCTATGCACTGGATAAGGTAACAAGGGAGGGTATTAGTAATCACTCATAGTGTTGATTACCAAATACTTTCAGAGCATTCATGCTCGTGCTTATCCTACAGTGACACCAGGGCTCTTTAAAAAAAAAAAAAAAAAAGCATAGAGAAGGCTTTAATATATGAATCAGGCTGCAAACCTTAAGGTCAGCAGTTCGAAACTACCAGCTGTTCCATGGGAGAAAGATGAGGCTTTCTGCACCTGTAAAGATTTACAGCCTCGGAAACCCTATACAGGGTCGCTATGAGTCAGTTCTGACTCCACAGCACAAAACCACCACCACTATACATGAATACATGCATGTATATAAATATATCCTCAAAAACTTTAAAACAGGTTTGCTTTTAGTTGGAACCGACTCTACAGCACTTAACAACAGCCTCTCTGTGTTAATAATATATATATGTTTGTGCACAAATATACAAGAGTGAGTCAAAAATTATCTGCACTCCAATTATATGAAAATTTTTGTTAGCTGCACTGTGTTAGCAGCACTTTCTGTTCAAGGTCAATGCTG
>NW_006408872.1:892383-950829 GCF_000296735.1 Chrysochloris asiatica | reverse complement strand
AGAGAAATGGATTTATTTGAAGCAGTTAGTTCTCATGCTCATGCTCCATGTTTTCCCATCACCTCCCAACAGGCTGGAAACTTCAACAAGTCAATACTTCTTCCCCGTTGTAATTGGTATTTTGTTGGTTGTTTTAAGGGTCAGCACATAAATACTATTAACTATTTGTAGATAACTTTTAATGTATGTACCAAAAATCGAAAAGCCATGTATTTATAATTCTTTTCTAAATTCCAGTGATATTTAAATTTGGGACACATTTTCCTTAAGAGGATATCAAGTATCAGTATTTTCAAATGCCTACTTTTCTTAATTTTATTTTGAATTGAGTGAAGGTTTATAAAGCAACAAATCATACTCTTCGTTTATGATACCCTCAATGTCACTTCATTACCCCACTGCTCCTTGTGTTGCTTGTTGCCATTCCTCCTTCTTTCTCAACACTTCTAAATTTTGTCCTTAGGTAAATGTTGCCTTTTTTATCTTGAATGGTTAACCATTCTATGCTGTGTGTATCCCACTAGTAGTTTACCCCACCCCTAATACATCTATCTGGATTCCTGGTGTGGCACTACAAATTAATGCACTGGACTGCAAGGTCTAATTGAACCACAAAGGTCAGCAGTTCAAGTTACCAGCCGCTCCTCTGAAACCTTATACAGAGTCTCTATGAGTCAGAACTGATTCTATAGCACTTAACAAGAACAAACATACCTAGCTGGACTTTTGGTGTGAAGCTGTAGGATCATCACTGGACTGCAAACTACAAGGTTGGTAGTTCAAACCACTAGCTGCTCCTTGGAAACCCTATACAGGTTGCTATGAGTCAAAATTGACTCCATGGCACTTAACAACAACATATACCTATCTGGAGTCTGGTGTGTGGTGCCATAGGATAAGCACTCAATCTCAAGGTCAGTTTGAACTGCAAGGTGAGCAGTTAAAATTCATCAGCCGCTCCTCGGAAACACTACACAGGGTTACTATGAGTCACAACCGACTCAATGGCACTTAACAACAACAACATATACCTATCTATTGCTTGGCTGAACATGGAACCACGGAGGTGAATTCAATTGCAGACCTGAATTGTGACCATAGTTTTGAGGTTCCACCAGTTTATCTGACCAGTAATCCTAGTCCTTTTTTGTTTTATTTTTTAATGATTTTTAGTTTGGTTACACATTTTCTCCCACTGTATATTTCCAGAGCAGTTGGTAGTGGTACCCAAGAACCATCTAAGTCTTCTAGTCTCAGGGTCATGGACAATGGTGTTCCCATGGTCCATTAGCCCATTGGACTAATTGTTTCCAAGCAGCTTCAATTTTCACCATTCTTATCTCCCAGAAGGTCAATCTTTCAAATACTTTTCTCTCAGGAAACCTCAATTTTGGCTATTACAGCCTTCACCTGGAATAGACCCACTGACAATGGGGGGCGGAAATAGCTGCTCTACCTCAGATGAATTCATGTTTGACTAAATAACTGGGGGCCACAACCTGGTCATATGAACACATGAAATCAATCACCACACTGATACATAGTAGCGGTAACTCTAGCAATAACTTGGGCCTTGTGTCACTCACAGGATTAAGGTGCTGGGGTATGTGCACCAAAGAAGGCAGCAATGCCTACCTGGACAGTGTGTTCTCGTGTGCTCTCATGTGCCCTTGCATGTTCTTGTGTGTGCACACGTGCTCTTGAACATCCTCACGTGCTCCCCCATACTCTTGTGTATCAAGTGTCACTGGGCTAAGTGGGTTCAGTATTTCCAGTCACATTGTCATCTCTCATCAACTTACAACCTCCTATTTATTAGAAGGAGAGTGAAAGAAATCCCAGAGTGTGGAAACAGATTGCACTGAGTTCCAGGGGCAGGATGAGCAAACAGAGTGCAGACACAGATGCTGTGGGCATGGGAGAATGCTGCCATGTCAGAGTCGATGCGATGCTGAGGGTGGGGTTTGCTGTGGAGTTGGGAAGTGAAGGGAAAGCATCCAACAGCTGTGCCTGCATATCGCCGTGTGAAAGGGTGAACACCATGAAAGCTGCCTCTGCTGCAGTCTAGGATGCTGAAAAGCTGAATGGGATGGCACAGAGGCAGGAGGGAAGGCCTTGGCAGCAACCATGCAGAACTCCTCGTGTTCCAGTGTGACATGGTCATAAACTAAATAAGCAAGGGGTGAGACAATCCAGTAAAAGCTATCCCATGCTGTGGAGAAAATTAGGACCTTGTCCTTCCCCCATCCCAGCCTTCCCAGGCAGCCCCTCTGACCTGGACCCTTCTGCAGCCCAGGATTTCCTGAAACCCAAAGGTTAACATTCCCTCTTAGTTCTCCCCACTCTCAGGCTGTGACCTGCTATGGGTCCTAAACTGGGGTTGGGGAGTGAAAGGTGGTGAATGGTGAACACACCATAGGATTCTCCTTCGTTCTTCACACACATGGAGTGGTCCTTCTCCCTCCAACCCTAGCTTCTACCCACTGCTGCTTTTCCAAGGAGCCCAGCACTGCCACACCTGGGGATCACTGTTTATAGGTAACACCCACGTGGCAACGGACTGGGCTGAGGGACAGCTCTCAGCAGAAGCCTAGCAACTGGGACTGCCCCTCCCTGTCCTGGGGCGTCTAGCAACTGCCCAGGCACAGCTGGTTCTGGCTCACTGGCACTGGAGTTTGAGAAGGAGGAGGAATGTGACGGCCAGGCCAGTATACCGCCCCCCACCCGGCTCGGCTCTGCCCACCTGGCTGTCCCTGGAGGTAAACAGGCAGAGTCTGGTGAGTTCTGCAATAAATTCAGTGATGCCACTTACTTGTTCTTTCCTGCAGATAACTGAGGATTGAGGAAGACATACGGCCCTGCAGAAAGTGCCTCACAAGGTCTCTGCCATGGTGGACTCATTGGTGGCCGACCAAATGACTCGCCTGACACTCAAACTCTTGGAAAAGGTAGGAAGACCTAGGAAAAGTCATGTTTCTAATAATTCCCTTAAACAAACTCTACCCTTATGTTTTCAAAACAAGGGACAGTTCAAAGCAACACACCTTTGCTTTCTGCCTCTCGCAAACTGTCTGCAGGGGCGCTCCTGCTTCCAAAGTAGAGCCTTTCCCTGGTTTCATCCTTTGGTAAATTGATTATAGGTTTCTCAGTTCATACAGAACCTGGTAGGTTCTAGCACTTCCTGAGTCACAAGGTAGACATGGCTGCTGCTATGGAGACAGACTCAGGTGGACTTGCTTCAGGTGCCGGGCTACCTGGGTGGTCAGGCTGTGACCTGATGACCTGTGTCAAACATATTCTTCTCACTCTTTCTGAGGGTCTTTGGGACTGTGTGGGACCTAGGCCTGGTGGCTCCTCACATGCCTACCTGGCCTCCTTCCTCCTCATGGGGGAACCAAGTCTCCAGAGCTGCACCTGGCCCCCTCCCACAGGAGGGCTGTGGGGGAGGGGGGTCTCATTGGTTGAGGCAACCTGAGCCCTGCCCAGCTCAGGGCTCAGTAGGGTCTACAAAGCTGCAGGGCCACAGGTGGATCAGGGTAGAGGGGGCAAGTCAGACTGCACACCGGCAGGGGTGACTAGATGGTCATTGTGAGTCATCCTGCCCAGGACCACGCCTCAGAAAACTGTCCAAAGGAGGACCCATCAGAGTATGCATCCTCAGATTTTAAAATGGGAAATGCATGCATGATCCTGAGTAGTATGACCGAGGCAGTGCCTGAGAGAACCCAGGTATCACTGCAACCTTCACATGGCACTGCATACTTCCAAACACTGGGTCCAGGTCACATGGAAATACTCTTAGTTGTTCCTACAGCCCATGGACTAGATGCTTACAGCCAATAGCTCTGCAGGGTAGGCAGCTGGGGAGGGCAGGGCAGGTGGGGAGGCCCAGCTTCTGCTCACACTAAGCTGGAGCCAATGCCCACATCACACATGGTCTCTTGTCCTCTCAGAAGCTGGAGTGTGAGCGTGAGAACATGGAAGGGGAATCTGAAGTCCCACATCTTGTGGCAGGTAAGAGTCCTGGGCTGCTTGGAGCTGGCTCAGGTGGCACAAGATCGGCCATTCTGAGTGGAGGTAGGGACAAACAGTCTGCAATAGGAGTCCTCACCCCCTGCTCGGTACTTCTCGTCTTCCTGTTAGTGGCATGATTATCCTTAAGAAATTTCCTTGACGGCTTTTGTTTTTGTCTTTAAAACACTCATACACATGCATACATACACACATGTCCCAACACTGTGGTGCCCACACTCACAAGTACTACCGCCTTTAGACCGCAAAACCCAAAATGGGGTGACGGTTCCCATTTATCAAGTGAGAAAAGAAAGGCTGAGAAAGGTTAAGTAACCTACCCAGGCCACTGAGGTTGGAAGAATTAGCATCACAACCAATTGCTGAGTCCAGAGTCCTGAGCTTGTCCTGAGGGTGGCAGTGGAGGCAGTCCTGGACCCACCCTCCCCATGGTCTCCAGTCAAGTGCTCAGGCTACATGGAACCAGGGCAGGGACTGCATTCCTGATGAGGGAGTTGGGGTCCTGAGACACTTGGCAAATACTAAGAGACCCAGAGGAACATTTCTTGTTATGCAGACGTGGACCGGGGAGGCCACTGGCTTGGGCAGTGGGACCCCTGAAAGGCCAGTGGGATGCCGGACAGCTCTCAAAGGCAGCAGACAAGAGTCCTTATTGAGACTGAAAATTCCAAACTGTGTTACCTGATTGTGACACTGAGGGACTGGGAATCCTTGGCAGCTCACAGCCCCCACAGCTGGACTCAAGCAAGGAGCCAGTGGGCAGGTCCCCTGGACCCAGAGCAAAGAAGCCAGAGTCTGGCCTGGATACAGATCCGTCCAGAGCCTTCTCCTGAGTTTGGGCTCCTTTCCCAAGAGAGACATGGACAGAAGGGAGCTGCAGACGGGACTTCTGGGAGTTAGTAGACAGCGCTATGGCCCTAAACAAGTTGAAGTCACTGGTGGCTCCAGGTGGCTATGCTGTGAGCTGAGGCCCTGATACTAAGCCCTGGAAAGAGGATCCTTCCCTGCCCTGCCCATGGTCAGCAGTGCTAATGGAACTTTCTATGAGGTTGTTGCAAAAGCAGAGAGTCCTGAGCCTGGGTAGGAATCGGCTCTCTGTGACTTCCCAGGGGTCAGATGACCCATAGACTCCAACAAGAAGGCTGAGAGTTTGTGTTGTCCCAGTACCTGAAGATGACCCCTGAGCCCTCTTCTCTCTACACACTGGTTCAGTCCCAGCAAGCCCAGTTTTGCCTTTAATACCATAGCCACAAATCCCATAAGCAATGGGGTGGGGTGAGGGCAGAGCTTCTAAGAAATGACCCACTTTAACAGCCCTACGGCCCTCTCCCCGACGGAGCCCTTAGAGACAGGTACTTGCTGGAGGCTCCAGGTCACCCTGGTCCCAGAGCAGATGTGTTGGGGGCATTCCAAGGTGTGCCTGGCTTTTGAGTACATGTTTCCTTTCCAGGAGAGGAGGCCAGGCCAGATGATGCCCTCCAGATTGCCCTGAGGAGAAGGAAGGAGCTCCTGCAGAGACTCTGGGTAGGCCTGACCCTCCCAGCCAGCCTGGCCTGAGCCCACTGCAGCTCCTATCAGCCAGGCTGTTGATCTAGTCAGTGGGCTGTGATAATCAGTGGTCTCTGAGTGCTTAATGCTGCTTCTTGAGCATCTTTGACTCACTGATGATAACTGGTGACTCGCAGCTCCCTAGATAAGACATTGTATGCAGCCAAGAGGTGCTCAGGAGTTCTTGGCAGCTGAAGAGCTTGTGTTGGTTATATACATCAAAGGCAGAATATTAAGGAAGGACCCAGATCCTGCATGAAAAGGCAACTCTAAGACATCCTGGGCTTCATCCAGATTAGACTCAGGAATGTTGTGGGACAGAGGTCATAGAATCCAAGGTGGTAGTAAAGAGTAGCACTGCACTGGAGCTGAGTTTAGGAAGCTCTTCCTTCTAGAATAGAACTCTTCCTAGAGGGAGTGAGCATTGAGGCATGCTTGAAAGAGAAAACAGACTCTTTCTGCTTGAACAAAACAAAACAACCAGAAAACAATTTGGTAAAATTATAAAGAAAAAAGATTTTCACATGTGCCCCTCCAGAGGTCCCCAGGACCCCTCTCTATACTGGTTCAGTCCCAGCAAGCCCAGTTTGCCTGCAACCCCACAGCCACAGGTCCCATGAGCAATGAGGTGGGGCGAGGGCAGAGCCTCTGAGAAATGACCCACTTTAACAGCCCTATGACCCTTTCCCCCATGGAGCTCTATTTCTGAGGATTTGGATATTGTCACACCAGATGTGGCTCTCTGCGCATTTCCTTTCCTGGCTTCTGCAGGAGGCCAGCAGGTTCTGTATGTGTTTCAGGAACAGCACCTCCTGGAGGAGCTCTCTCGGGCCCACACCTGGAGGGGGACAGAGAGACGGGCCTGGGGGTCAGAGGTGCCCCCTGTGTTGGGCCACCCTGCCACCTCTACGCTACCGCCCCCACCAGGCCCAGAGCCACCCCGGATCATCCAGCACTCAGTAAGAGACATATCTTCACCAAACAGACATGAGAACAGCATGTCTGACTTGCAAGTACCCACGCAAGTGTGTATTGTGTGTGTATCTGTACTAAATATGCAATCCCATTCCAACCACCTCCTTATGCCCACAGTTTGTCAGAAGTTTTAGGAGAACAGTATGCTCATAGAAACATGTCATCTAGACAAAGAGATGATAATTGATTTATCTCTCTTATAACTACCCATTTCAGGGCAAACCCACCAGTGTTGTGAAAGTGCATTGAAGAGGGCTGATGGACTAAGAGCCAATGGTGCAAGGACCCTGCAGATCAGTGGAAGAGGGGATGGTTGTACCCCTTGTTGCATTTGAGAAACTAAGGTTCCAACTCCATCTTCCTAACTCCAACTCTGCTCTTAGTCTTTGCTCTAGGAGTGGAGTGGTTGGGAAGTTCAGCATCAGGAAGGAAGAAGTATGTCAACTCTTTCAAAACTTCATAGTGATCGGGGAAAGCTTAATACCTTAATTTTAAGGACTAAATTTAAAGGAGTCCTGGTGTGGTGCTGTAGGATAAAATGCAGGACCACATATTGTTTTGAACTGCAAGTTTGGCAGTTTGAACTTACCTGCTGCTCCTCAGAAACCCTATACAGGGTCACTATGAGCCGGAACTGACTTGATAGCACATAGCAACAAAACTTCAAGAGGTAAATGAGTGTCCAAATTTGAGAACTTCAAACTTTATTCAGCCTTCAGGTTTGTACGCAATGGAAAGCAACTCTGACTGGCTTAAGCAAAAGAAGATGTATTAGAGGGCAACTGTTGTTGTTGTTAAATGCCTTTGAGTTGGTTCTAACCCATAGTGACCCTGTGTAGGGTTTCCTAGGAGCAGCTGGTGAATTTGAACCACCAACCTTGCAGTTCAAACCAACTTTTCAGTCCACAGCACCTCACCAGGACCACCCAGAAAAGGGAGAGAGACCTGAGAAACTGCCAGGTTGAGTCTCCACAAAAAGTTCCATGTGACTCAGGTGCAGAGTATGGGAGAAGGGGAGAAAAGGAGGCCAAAATTGTAGCAGGACCATGTTAAGAATATTCTGGATTAGCTGGTCAAGAAGTTTGATGGTGCCTAACTGACTGGATTCATGACTAGGAGGGCTTTTGTTCTTGGGGAGGAGATCCTAGCTACACATTGTGGATGGAACCATGTGTGAAGGGCAACCTCAAAGGGATCCATGCTCACATAAACCCTAGAGTCCCTTTTTGTTGTGGGCTGCCTACTGTCCAGGTTCTAGATATCCTAGACTTTCCCTTTCAGTCTTCCAACACCTGGAATCCCTGAGACTTTTCTGGTCTCCCTTTCAGTTATCATAGGAATGGTGGGGGTCCTAGAGGAACTCAGGACCCCTTTCCCAAACCAAAAAGGCCTACCTTCACTGCATCTTTATCAGGGCTCAGTCATGCTATGTGATCCAATCTCATCCTGTAAGAGTGTGCGCAGTGGCCCTTGGTCACTAAACTGAGCTCGCCATCAGCTGGACTCAGGGATCCTGAGGTAGGAGGTCCTATTGGCCAGGACAAGCACAGCCATTCTAAGAATGCCTCCAGGAGTTGACAAACTATGACAACAGGCCAAAGTTGGGTTATCCTGTTTTTGTACAACCTGTCAGCTAACAAATCAAAAGAAGAATATTTTATAATATGTGAAAAGTATACAAAATTCAAAATTCAGTGCCCATAAATAAAGTTTTATCGACACACAGCCATTTGTTTATATATTCTCTATGGTTGCTTTCATACTACAACAGCAAATTTGAATAGTTACAGCTGAGACTGTATGACCTGAAAGCCTAAAATATTTATTATTTGGCCCTTTACAGAAAAAGCTTGCCAACTCTTGGGGTATGGCATACTTTCTGTAAGTGGAAAAATAAAGGACAAGGTCATGCAGAGCTTGTGTATACCAAAAATTAGAATAAAAGGTCTTCCTGCCCCTCTATCTACACCTAGTGCTTTCTTGAAGTTGCTGAACAATGACTTTAACTCAGCAGAGAAGCCAAGGGATATTTTCATGATAAGAACCTGATATATTTCTATTCTACCACTCATCTGTCAGTTTGTTGTATTGTCTTATGATTATGAGTCAGAACCTACTTGATGGCAATTAATGTATTTCTATTCAGGCAAACATAATGCAGACAGGCATTCACTTAGCTTGAAAAAGACAGAAAATGTAGGAACATTGAAAATGCCAACTCCTAAAGTGCTGTTGTTGTGGTGGTTAGGTGCCAACTCATGGTAACCATATATATAAACAGAACGAAACACTGCCTGGTTCTGCATCAGCCTCACAACTGTTGCTATATTGTAGCCCCTTGTTGAAGCCACTGGTCAATCCATCTCATTGAGGGTTTTCCTGTTTTTCACTGACCCTGTACTTTATCAACTATGGTGTCCTTTTCCAGGGACTGGTCCTTCATGATAAAGTATATGAGATAAAGTCTTGCTAGGCTCACTTCTAAGGAACATTCTTGTTGTAGTTCTATCAAGACAGATTTGTCCATTCTTCTGGCAGTCCATGGTTGTCTTAGTTATCTAGTGCTACTATAAAAGAAATATCACAAGTGGATGTCTTTGACAAACAGAGATTTATGATCTCACAGTTTAGGATCTCCTCCCCCAGGCCTAGCAACCCATTGCCTTAAGATGTTTTTGTTGTTAAATGCCACTGAGTCAGTTCTGACCCATAGCAACCCTGTGTTTCCGAGGAGCAGCTGGTGAGCTTGAATCACTGACCTTGCAGCTCAAACGGCTTTGCAGTCTGGCACATTAACCCAGTTTGGTGGTTATGTGCCGTGGAATCGGTTCCGACTCATAGCAACCCTGTACAGGGTTTCCGAGGCTGTAAATCTTTATGGGGAGCAGAAAGCCTCATCTTTCTCCCGTGTAACAGCTGGTAGTTTCAAACTGCTGACTTTAAGGTTCGCAGCCCGATTTGTAATCACTATGCTACCAGAGCTTCTTTTAACCCAGTTTAGGAGGCTAGAAAGCTGAATTCGGAGCACTAGCTCTTGTCTCCTTTTAGTATCTGTAAGTCCAGCATTCTTTAGAGATCTCCGTATGTCTAGAGCCTAGGAGCTTCATAGTGCAGGGATGCAGGTCCAAAGGCCACACTCCATTACTAGATCTTTCTTGGTGGTAGAAGGCCCTTCTTCTCTGCCTTTTACCACTTCTCTCTCCTTTTATCTCTTGTAAGATCTAAGGTGTTGCATGTCAAACTCTTGGGAATCTCCCTTACATTCCATCAGGGTCTTGATAGGATTAAGTGTGATGTATTGTGCTGTTGGATAAGCACCGAATTCCTAAACATAATGTTGGTGGTTGAAATCTACCAGCCACTCCTTTGAGAACTCCATACAGGGTCACTATGAATCAGAACTGACTCCATGGCATTTAACAACAACAACATCCCACCCTTAATCTTCTTATTGGTTTATCACGTCAGATCACATCATAGAGGATCATCACATAACTGCAAAACCATTGAGAATCATGGCCCAGCCATGCTGACACGTATTTTGGGGGACACAATTAAATCTATAACACTGATATATTTAATATTCTCCACAAACAGCATAATTCAAAGACACCACTATTCTTTGGTTTTTCATATTCATTGTTCAACTTTTGCATGCAATTGAGGCAATTAAAAATACCATGATGTGAGTTAGGTCCACCTTTGTCCTCAAAATGACATGTTTGCTTTTTAGAATTTTTGCAACAGACTTACCCAATGCAATATGCCATTTGATTCCTTGATTGCTGCTTCCATGAGTGTTGACTGTGGATCAAGTAAAATGAAATCTTTAACAACTCCAATTCTTTCCTTGTTTAATATGATGTGGCTTATTTGTCTAGTTGTGGGGATTTTATTTTCTTTACATTGAAGTGCAATCCATACTAAAGGCTGTAGTCTTTGATTTTCATCAGTATTTAAAGTCCTTTTCAGCAAGCAAGGTTGTGTCATCTGTAAATTGCAGGTTGATAGTGAATCTTCCTCAACTCCTGATGCCACATTTTCTTCTTTTTTCAAGTTTTATTGTTAATTGAGTGAAGATTTATAGAGATCACCAGTTATATTCAACAAATTATACACTTTGTTTCATCTCAATGATTGTAATCCCTTCTATGTAACAAAAGTTATCCCACTTCCTCCCTGTGATTTGTGTTTCCATTTCACCCTCCTTCCCATCCCTTCTCAACTTTGGTCTTAAGTAAATGTTGCCTTTTAAAAAATCTTGAACATTCCATGATGAGTACACCCTACTAGTGTTGTTGTCCTCCTTTCTTGTCTTTTACTTTCTTGTTCTAACTAAAACCCACAAGCATATATCTATCTATTCAGCCATCTATTCTTCTTTTAGGGCTAATTAAAGTTCCCTTTTGATCAGTGAATGGTGGGTAGGTAGGTGGATGGATAGGTGGTTGGATAGATGAATGGGGATGGAAGGATGGTGCATAAATGGGTGAATGAATGGATGGTTGGATGAATACGTAATACATGGAATGGTGGATGTGTGGGCGGGTAGATGGATAGGTGGATAGATAATTGAGTGGATAGATGGATGAATGGATAGGTGGGTAGGTGTATGGGTAGGCTGGTGTATAGTTGGGTGGATTCTATAGAACACACTTTTCTGGATGCATTCAGATAGCTAATTATTTGCCTCACCCTAGGTACCCCAGCCACCTGCCACCATCATTCAACAGCTACCTCATCAGCCTCTCATTGCACAGATTCCTGCCCCCCAGACCTTCCCCACTCCTAGGTCTGGGAGTATTAAGGAAGGTAAGTATTCCATATTATGATGAGTTTATAAAATCCCAATTGAAAGAAAAATATTTTTGTAAGCGGGATAGTTATATAGGGTCAACTTTGAGCTCCCCAACTGATGCTATAAATTTACTAACATGAACATAATGTTAACTTTAAGAAATCTTTATATGAAGGACAGCTCTTAAAGAAATAAGCAAGAGACAAAAGAAAGGGCACTGGACTAGGAGTCAAAAGAATTAGAATCTCATCTCAAAACATCCACTTATTACTGATACAACACTCTTGTTACATTGCTTCTTCTCTTTAAAGAACTTGTAGGTATTTCATTTTCAAAACAGATTTATTGCGATATGTGACATATCTTATATGTGACCTGTAAATACTTATTAAAGTGTGCATTTGATAAATTTTGACAAGCCATTACTACAATTAAGATAATAAACATAGTAATCACCCCAACAGTTTTCTTGTGCCCCTTTCACTTTCTCCTCAAGCAACTGCTGATCTGCTTTATGTGTTATAGTGACAAAAAGCAGATTAGCAGGTGCTTGAGGAAGCAGACAGGCAGACTGGCAGGCTGCTAAGGTCAGAGCATGAGTTAGATGGAAGATCTAGATCCAGTAGAAAACAAACAAGCTGCCTTAGTGTCTAATATATTGGAAGCAGACCACACCCCTGAGGAGTGTTGTTATTGTTGAATGCTGTCAAATAGGTTCCAACCCATAGCGACCCTATATAGGGTTTCCAAGGGGCAGTTGATGAGCTTGAACCGCCGACCTTGCAGTTCAAACCGACTTTGCAGTCCAGCACATTAACCCACAGCACCACACCAGGACTCTCCTGATATATCCTTTCAACTGTTTGGCTCATAGCAGATTAATCAGAAGAGTCCATTACATTATATGAGATCTCATTATGGGGATAACTACATCTCAAATGCCAAACCACTGAGAATCTTGTCCCAGCCAAGTTGACACAAAACCTTACCTATCACATATGGTAGGAACTAATTTTTATCTAGCTTTTTTCACTAAGCATATTTTTTTCAATCATACTTACGTTTGTTATATTAATACTTTGTTTCTTTTCATTACTGAGTAGTATCCCATTGTACAGATGTGCCACAATTTTTTTATCCATTCACCCAAGATAGACACTTGGGTTGTTTCTCTTTGTCTTGTTTGTTGTTATTACCAAAAGACTGATAAGAACATTTATGGTGTCTTTTTGAAGACATATGTTCTCATTTGTCCTAGGTAAATACCACCTTCTGGAAATAAGTTTTCATCAACTTGAAACAGATTTTTTACAAGTTTCTTTAGGGCAGTCTCTTTAACATAGTCTCTGAAAAAAGTTTTCTTTTCTATAAATGTTTTTATTTGCCCTTGTTTTTTTTTTTGCCCTTGTTTTAAATACTAGTTGCTTTCTGATATCTATTATTGTTGATGTATCTGCTGTCATTCTCTGAATTCCCTTCTAGATGAGCTAGGATTTCTTTCTGGCTATTTCTAAGGTCTTCACTTTGTTTCAGATGTTTTACAGTTTTACACTAATATATCAAGGTGTGGATTTATTTTTATTCTTCTTGGTTTGGATACAATATGTTTCTTGTATCTGTGAGGTTATTTATTTTTTAATTTAATTTGTTGTTGATAATAAACACACCAGAGCATAAACCAGTCCAACTTATTTCTACATTCACAATTCAGTAACATTGATTACATTCTTCTAGTTATGTAACCATTCTCATTCTCTTTTTTTGAACAAATATTCCCACAATAACATAAATTTACAGCTCTCTAAATTTTCTATCTAATCTTTCAAGTTGCGGTTGTCAGTATGATCTCATGTAGTCCTGGTGTGGCGCTATGGGTTAATACACTGGACTGTAAAGTCGGTTTGAGCTGCAAGGTCGTGGTTCAAGCTCACCTCAGAAACCCTATACAGGTTGCTATGGGTTGGAACCGACTCATTTGGCACTTAACAGGAAATTCTTGAAATAGGCCAATGCTCAAAACAGATAGATTCTCTACTAGTTAAGCTATTTTCTTTTAATTTGAAGATTAAAGGATATTTTTGGTTTAATGTTTAATGCCTAAAGATTATCTCAGGCCAAAAGTTTCAGGGACTAATCTAGCATTCCTGGGCTCTGAAATGCTGGATTCCATGAGAATTTTACATTTCATTCTGCACATTCCCCTTTTTATCATCATTCTTTTATAGGAGCTATGATCAAAATGTTTAGTAATGGTAGCTAGGCACCATGCAGTTCTTCTCATCCCATGGCAAAGGGGGCAGCTGTTTAAGGAGGCAATTAGTTAGGTGTTCCATTTCCTTCTCCTATCTTGTCTCGCCTCCTTTTGTGAGATTATGTTTTTGTTAGTTCTGGAAAATATGCAGCCACTATCCTTTTCAATATTGTCTGTCCTATTTCAATATTGTCTGGGACTCCGATCTGAAATTGTCAGTCTCTCTTTTTCTACTCCAAGTCAGCGAACCTTACTTCTATATGTTGTTTTTTTTCTTTCTGATGTATTCTAGAAAAATTCTTTGAATATATCTTATAGTTTTCTGATTCTGTTTTTAACTCTATTTTACTATTCTATTTGTCCACTTACTTTTTTAAATTTCTGCAAATAATTATTTCAAGAGCTTCCATTTTTAAGTCTTCCTGTTCAATACTAACAGTTTCTTGTTATATGCTCATTTAAAAAATTATCCTTCTTTAAACATCTCTTTAAAAATTTTATATATCATTCTGTACAATACAGACCTTGGAGGCTATTTTTTTCTGGCTTTTAATCACAGTTAGCTTTCCTTCCCTTGCATTTGGGAATCATGTATGTGTGAGTGTTGGATTGTGTGTGAGAGAGAGAGCGAGATCATGAATTTTTAAATGCTTTATTGAAATATATATACAGAGAAGCATACTAATCATAAGCACACAGCTTGATCAATTTTCACAAAGTAAAGATGTGGACTAATGTGTCAGACTGCAAAGTTGTTTGAACTGCAAAGTCAGTAGTTCAAGCTCACCAGCTGCTCCTTGGAAACCTTATACAGGGTCACTATGAGTCGGAATTGACTCGATGGCACTTCACAACAACAACAACAAAGATACCCATGTAAAAAGCCCTAGGCCCTCATCAAGAATCAGAAACCATCCCTCTCCTTCCCTGCCTATACCTCATTCCAGTCACTCCTCTCCAAATAAAACAGCAAAAACAGAGAAATCACTAATCCTTACGTCTATCCTGAAATCTACCTGACCTCCTCACCACCTGGAACTCTGTAACTTTATTTTTTCCTCCCTTTGCTTTGTAGTTGTCTTGATCATATACTGACATCCCAGATTCCTTCTTTTTAGTCTTATAGTTTTGTTCTACTCTGTACACTTCCATGTCTGGACTGAATGCCATATGGTATTGCTATATATATCAATCTCTGGTTGCAGTCTGCTCTTGTTGGTTCACAGTCCAAAGAACTCCGTTTAGTATATTTTGGAGAATTTCCTTGCCTTTTACAATGCCCTTTAATTTGTGTTTATCCTGAGATGTTCTAATTTCACCATCATATTTGACAGACAGCTGTGCTGGGTATATGATTCTTGGCTGGCAGTTTTTTCTTTCAGAGTTTTGTATATGTATCCCCATTGCCTTCTTGCCTGCATGGTTTCTGCTGAGAAATCAGACTTTAGTCTTATTGGTTTTCCTTTGTAGGTAACATTTCATTTTTCCCTAGCTGCTTTCATGATTCTTTTCTTAACTTTGATTTTGGAGAGTTTGATTATGATATGTCTTAGTGATTTTCTTTCAGGGTCTATCCTGCCTGGGGTCTGTTCAGCTTCTTGAATGCTAATCTTTTTATTCTTTATGATGTTAGGGAACTTTTCTTCCAGCATCTCTTCTACTATCTTTTCTGTGGTTTTCCTTGTCTCTTCTTATTCTGAAATTCCAATCACCCTAGGTTATTTTTCTTCATGTTGTCCCACATGAATCTTAGGCTTTCTTCATATTTTTCCTTTTTTTTCTGATTGTTCTTCTATTTTACCAGTACTAAGAGAGTTCTCTTTAAGCTTGCTAATTCTAGCTTCCAATAATTCAATTTTATTCCTTTGCCATTTCAGTGAATTGTCCATTTCTAATATTTTAGTATTGATCATCTGAACCTCTGTTTGGAGATTTTGTATTGTCTCCAATGTTGTTATCTATTTTGTTTGATTGTTCCTGCAGCATTTTTTTGAATTCTTCCTTGACCTTTCTGTGAAACATTTGGATGTACCTCATTATCATGCTCCTGAATTCTTTTTCAGGTTGTTCCAGTGCCTCTCTTTCCTCAAAAGTATTTTCTAGCTCTTCCTCTTGGTCGTTTGTTTGAGCTGCTCTGTCTTGTTTTTGTGTGTGAATAGAAACTACTTTCTGCTGCTTTTTAGGCTTTGTGATGTTGTTATATTTATATTAAATTGATGAATGTATGTTGGTGTATTTTTAGGCACTCACCAGTTGCCTCTGTTCACTGTTCATATGGTTAAATTCATAATGGCTTTAGCAAATGTTGGGTGTAATCACTACTCTGGTGTTAGCAGCTGGTATGGACTCTTGCCCAACTGGTAGGGTTGTAAAGGGTATGACTATGGCTTGGATATATGGTTACATTTGCTGTCTTCTGTTGTGTGATGCAAGAAGAAAGAAGAGAAAGAAAGAGAGAGAAAGAGAAAAAGAAAGACAACAATAAAAAATCCCTTACAGCAAAAAGGAAAAAAAAAAGGCAAAACAGAAAGTCAATGGCTTTCTCTCCACCAGCAGATAGTGTGCTCTGCCACCTACTGGCCTCTTGCCTTCACAGTCGCCTGGAAAAGTTCAAATTGGCCATGCTGTGTCTGGAGGGCCTGCCTAGATCATTTGCCTTTCCTTCCTTCCTTTTTTTTTTTTTTTCTCTACCCCATGCATCCGTTCAGCCCCCTCTCCTAATGAGAGCCAGACCAGAGTTGGCCAGGGTTGACTTTGCAGATTTGGAGCTTAGCCTACCCTAGTGTGGTTATTGTATATAACGCCTCCCCAGGGCTTAAAACTTCCAAGTGGTTCTGACTGCCTGAAAAGCAGGAGATTCCCTGGAATGGTATGCTAGAGGAAAAAGGAAGAATAAATATATGAATAAATCACACCTTTGTCTCCATGAGCCACAGGTAGGTTTCTTCAATAAAAATATGCTTTCTCATCTCTAAAGCCATTCATGAACTTTCAAGATGCCTATGGTAGGTTTTGTCTGCAGCAGCTGCTTGTCAGTCACCTGTGTCTTGCTGTGTCTATTTGACTCTGTCTCCCAGTAAGCACTCGATCCACTTTTCTATTAGTTTCAGGATGGTCCATGTTGTCTGTCTTGTCTGGTTTTCCATATCCTTGCTGCAGAGAGCCTGCACAGCCTTTATGCCTAGTCTGCCATCTATTTCTGACCCTCTCCTTACTTCCAATACTATAGTTTTGCTTATCCTCAAATTTCATATCATGTAAATCTTACAGTATATACTTTTTCCCCCAGTATATACTTTTTGTAGTTGGCTTCTTTCACCCAATATTACATTTGTGATATTTTCTATATTCTTGGAAAGAGTTGTAGCTTGATTAATCTCGTTGATGCATACTATTTGTATTAGTTTCCCATTGCTGCTGTAAATCATCACACATTTAATGGTTTAAAACAACACAATTTATTATTTTACACAAGATCAGAAGTTGAAAATGGGTCAAAAGCTGTGTTCATTCTGGAGGCCCTAGGGAACATCTGTTTCTTTACCTTTTCTACCTTCAAGAGGCTGCACACATTTTTTAGTTCATGATTCCTCCTCCTTATTGCTCCTACCTCTGTTCCCATGATTACATCCCCTACTCCTCTGACTCTCCTGCTTACCTCTCGTAAGGATTACTGGATTACATTGGGCCTACCCAGATAACCTTGCAATTAGCAGCCTAATGCTAAGCCCTGGTGGTGCTTTGGAGGAAGATGAGGCTGTCTGCTCTCCTTGAGGCTGTTGCTCTCAAAAAGATTTAGTCTCAGAAACCCTATGGAGTAGTTCTATTCTATTTTATATAGGGTTACTATGAGTTGGAAATGGAGTCCTGGTGTGGTGCTGTGGGATAAAGCACTGAACTGCAAAATTGGTTTGAACCACAGGGTCAGCAGTTCAAACTCACCAGCTACTCCTTGGAAACCCTATACAGGGTTGTTATGAGTTGGAACTGACTCTTTGGCACTTAACAACAACAATAATGAATTGGAATCAATAGATGGTTTAGTTTAGACCCAAACAATACAGGATAATTTTCCCAGCTACAAAGATCTTTTGCCATGGAAGGTAATGTATTTTCAGGTCCTGGGGATTGTTATTGTTGTTGCTAAGTGCCATTGAGCCAGTCTGACTGATAGTGACCCGATGAGTACAACAGAATGAAACACCGACTAAGTCCTATGCCATTCTCACAAATGCTGCCATACATGAGCCCACTGCAGCCAATCCATCCTGTTGGGGGTCTCCCTCCACTTTACCCAGCATGATGTCTGTCCTTCTCCAGGAACTGATCCCTCCTGATAATACGTCCAAAGTATGAGTGATGAAGTCTAGTCACATTGGTTTCTAAGGAGCATTCTGGTTATACTTCTTCCAACACAGATTTGTTTGTTCTTCTGACAGTCCATGGTACGTTTAGTATTCTTTGCCAGTGCCATAACTCAAATGCATCAATTCTTCTAGTCTTCCTTATTCACTGTTCACCTTTCACATGCAATATGAGGCTATTGGAAACACTGTGGTTTGGATCAGGTATGCCTTAGTCCTCAAACTGGCATCTTTGCTCTTCAACACTTTAAAGAGGTCTTGGGCAGCAGATTTGCCTTATGCAATATGTCATTTGATTTCTTGACTGTTGCTTCCATGACTGTTGATGGTGGATCCAAGCAAAACAGTCTTTGACAACTTCAATCGTTTGAATTTTCCCACTGCTATGCTTCTTCAGGGATCAGCTCTGATTGCCCTCCCTCTCTTCTCCTGTAGCCCCCTTGGCTCACAGTCTTGGCCTGGCAGCCCAGCCCCAGCTCCTGATGTTCCTCTCTGAGCCCAGTCCCCAGACTCTAGGATTTGTTGTTGCTGTTGTTGTTAAGTGCTTTTGACTCTAGTGGTCACATTATTTGTTTGAGAGGATAGTCTTAGGAGACCTCTCCTTCCATTGTACAGTCGACAAAGCCTCCAGGACAGTACGTTTCCGGGATCTAGGTGCTGTGGAAAGTACCAATGTTTACCTGTCATGTGGGCAGAAATTAAAATTTTGTAACTCTCAGTGTTGGTGAGTATACTAGTTTCCTGGAACTGCTGTAACAAATCACTACAAACTATCTGGCTTGCAATAATATTTACAATTCTGGGGGCCAGAGGCTGAAATCAAGGTGGGAGCAGGGCCTAGGAGAGGCTCTAGGGGAAGACCCTTCCTTGCCTTGCTCACCTTGCTCAACAGTCCCTTGGCTTGTGGTTCTAGTACTCTAGTCCCTGCCAGTGTCCACACAGATTTGCCTCAAATCTCCTTCTGCATTTCTCATGTAGGAATATTTGTCATTGCATTTGGGCCCATTCAGATCATTTAGAATAATCTCCCATCTCAAGAGCCTTTAGTTTAATTACATCTGTGAACAAGTCTTTTTCCAAATATCCCATTCCAGGGTCCCCAGGGTTAAAATATGGACATACCTTTTGGGTCCACCTGTAACCCATGACAATTATGATTTGAGGAGTGGAGCTCGTGTTCATCATTGTTGTTGTTGTTGTTGTTGAGTGCCGTCGAGTCGGTTCCGACCCATAGCGACCCTGTACAGGGTTTTCGAGGGTGTAAATCCTTACGGGAATAGAAAGTCTCATCTTTCTCCCGCGGAGCGGCTGGTAGTTTCGAACCGCTGACCTTAAGGTTCGCAGCCCGATTCGTAACCACTATGCTACCAGAGCGTCCTCGTGTTCATCTTTAGCAGAATGAAAATTGGGGTCTCTTAAAACACACATACCTTTGACTTAGATGTTTTATCTCTCAGAAGGTATCTCACAGACCTGCACAAAGACAAAAGTGCCAGATGTTCTGCTGCTTGCTAAAGCACCATTGTAAACAAATACTTATAAACACAAGTTTTGTTTCTAAAGTAGGCCCCATAACTGGCACCTCTCCACAGGCATTCTGAGTCCTCTCTCTCCTTTCAGACATGGTGGAGATGATGCTGATGCAGAACGCCCAGATGCACCAGATTATCATGCAAAACATGATGCTCAAGGCTCTGCCACCTGCTGCACTGGCTGCCCCAGGGCCACAGATCACCGCCCTGCACCCCACCCCACAGGTAGGCCAGGCAGGAGCAGCTTGGGGTGGGGGACAGTGGGGACCACCCAATCTAAACAAGAGCACCTGGAATTGTTTTCCTTCTGGAAATATTTATAGCTATAGGCCTCTAAAAGGAGTTGTGGTGTGGTGCTATGGGTTTATGTGTTGGACTGCAAGGTTAGTTTGAACTGCAAGGCTGGTGGGGGCTCAAGTTTACCAGCTGCTCCTTGGAAGCCCTATACAGGGTTGCTCGCTATGAGTTGGAACTGACTTGATGGCACTTAACAACAACATGCCTCTAAAAAGGGGCTCATAAAGTTATTGTCTAAAGTCAGGCTATAGTCAGTGTGGTTCCTGTAGTCCGTGTGGGGCTGGCACTCCTTGCCCCTCTCAAATCTGATTCAGGATTCTGGGGGACTACAAAGAGGGTGGGGTCCTCACTTGAAACGTTCTCACTTACCTGTGTCATTTCAGGATCCGCAGTGGGCACACCCTGTCTTCCAGCGAGCAGAAAAGCAGAGGCTGGCCTCGGTGCACCACCATCACCACTATGCACCCCCAGCCCCACTACAATCCATCTCCACACCTGGGACCCCTATGAGCTACCCCATGTGGCCATCAGTTGTTGCAGCCACGGCACTCCCACAGGCCGCCAACTTTCAGCCCACAGTGCGCCATGTGGCTGGCCCTATGGCTGCTGCTACCCTGCCCGTCCTTAATTCGTAAGTCCTGGTTGGGTGAGATGTGAGCTCACTTTGTCAGGCAGGGGTGGGAGGATGGGGTGGTCACAGCTATGGACCAGTATGTGTGTTGTAGCTGTCCCAAGGTCTAGATCTCCTCCATATACTCTCTGCTGAAAAGCCAGACTTTAGAGAGGTGCCAGGGAAGGATAGAGGATGGGGTTTAGGGAATTCTCATCCAGTGTAGCTGCTCCAGCCACACATAGTCCACCACCTGGCTGAGTCTGAACCTCATGCCACCTTTTGGGAGAAGCTTACTGCTGGTTCTGGTCATTTGTCCAACCAAGGATGAGTATACAGTACAAGTGGTCTGTGAGAGTCTTTCTACTCAAGCCTAGAGCATCCCTCTCAGTATGACTCACCTGCATTTTGATGTTCGAAGCAAAGTCAGAACCTCCTCCTAACAGAGGTATCCTCAAAACACCTTTTCCTTTCCTCTAGGACTACATCTGATGGTGTCCTTACCACACAAGCCCCAGGATTGTGAGCCCTGCTTGCTACAGATCTGGTAAGCAGAGGGACATTGGTTTGTGTTCACGCACCTCAGGTACAGGTATGCACTGTCCACTTTAGGGAGGCTGAAAAGGTCTGAGCAGATGGAATCCCTGCACCTGGACTCAGAACATGTGAAACTACTTGGTTTAACAGAGATTTTAATCAGGAAGGAATTTAAGAAAACTATAGCTCAGAGCTCTGGTAGCATAGTGGTTACAAATCGGGCTGTGAACCTTAAGGTCAGCAGTTTGAAACTACCAGCTGCTCTGCGGGAGAAAGATGAGGCTTTCTACTCCCGTAAAGATTTACACCCTCGGAAACCCTGTACAGGGTCGCTATGGGTCGGAACTGACCTGACGGCACTTAACAACAACAACATAGCTCAGAAACGATAATAGAAAGATGAACAAATTTAGTCACATTTTAAACCTTCATACAGGATGAAGCACCACAAAGTACAAGGGCCAATAATGGTAATTCAGGGATACCCGATTGCTATGTTTGTGACAAACAGATGGCCCTTATTTTGTCACAACTACAGAATGGTATTTAATTGTGTATCTATAAATATAGGCAGGTGTGCCTGCTGGTTTACATACCTTTTTCCTACCTGGAAATAAAACACAAGAAGCTGCTAAACAATGACTCCTAGAGGGTAGATTAGAGGCAGAGGAGGCTCTCTCGTTCATTTTGTTAGGTTTTCTGGTGGCACTGTGGGTTAGGCGTTGGGCTGCTAACTGCAAGGTTGGTTGTACTCTGCAGAACGATAAGGCTGCCTGCTACCATAATGACTGGTGTCCTGGGGTGGCGCTGTAGGATCAGCTCTGGGCTGCTTACCACAAGGTTGGGGATTCAGACTCACTGGCTTCTCCTCAGAAACCCTATGCAGGGTTGCTGAGTCAGAATCAATTCAATGGCACTTAACAACAACAACTATAATGATTTACAGTCTTGGAATAGACGATGCAGTGGGTTTGTAGTATATGTTACCTTTTTCTCTATTTATTTATTTATTTTATATGGGAATTATATGCCTTGTCTGTTTTATTTAAATTCTAATGGTGTAGTTACAGCCCTTGGCTGCTAACTGAAAGTTCTATGGTGAACCCACCAGCTGCTCCGCAGAAGATGTGGCAGTCTGCTTCTGTAAAACATTCAGCCCTTGGAAACCCCACAGAGCAGTTCTACTCTGTCCTACTGTAGGGTTGCTATGAGTCACAATCACTTGAAGACACTATGTTTGGGTTTTGTTTTATTATGATGGATGCTATTTTAAAGTACCACTTGTAAGTTTTTGTTCTCCCCCTTTTGGGACAAACCATTTCACCCCTTAAGTTCCTCAGAAGTAGGAACATCGTCCCTTATCTTTGTATCCTTAGAACCTCACAGTCACCAAAAGGCTTGTAAAGTGAAGAAAGATGACGTTTCCTGAGCCCATGAGCTGACCTGGCATGTATGGCAAGCTCCTGAGTGATGAGCATGATGCATGGGTAGGTCTGAACACAGTGGATCCCCTGTGGAGCCATGGTGGTACAGCCACAAATACACACACAGTCAACTGTGACTCCAAAGACTACGTGCTCTTATTACACACATGAATTAAAGGTCTGATATTGAGTTCCTGTGTTCATGTCAATTTTTTCTAACAAGGTTTTTCTTCTCAACATAATGATTAAATTATTTAGCAGGAAAAGACCTGGCCATGCCAGGTTACAGGGATGAAAGAAAGCATTTTTACCCTAGGGCCATCAAGAAGGAAGAGCATGAGAGGAGTGAGGGACCCTAACCAGAAATGTGGCGACAACAGAGACAGAGGCAAAGGTGATGGCATAGAGAGAGCAGCAGAGGACTCTAGGCCCATGGACTAAGAAAGGCAGTGTGCCTGTGGGCAAGAGGCTAGCTTGATAAATGTGCCCTTTGGACATTTAAACAAATATATATATTCAATGTGGTATGTGTACATCAAAAAAAAAAAAAAAAAGGTAATGGAGGTAAACTGTTAGCTAGTGGTACATGGAGGGGATTGTAATCATTGCAATGATTTGCTGGATATAAAGCTCTGTAAACCTTCACTCACTCAATTCACAATAAAAGCTTTACAAGAAACAAAACAAGAAACATTTTTCATTCGGAAATGTAAGATCCCAGAACGATTTCAGCCAAACAATAGCTATGTTGTTGTTGTTAAAGTGCCAACAAGTTGATTCTAACCCATAGCGACCCTGTATAGGGTTTCCAAGGAGTAGCTGGTGAGCTTGAACCACTGACCTTGCAGTTCAAAGACTTTGCAGTCTGACGCATTAAACCACAGAGCCACATTCATTTCATTTCAATACTTGCTTCCTTGATACCTCAGTGTAATATCACTTATCCCTCTTCCTCCATGTGATTCTTGGTTCCATTCCTCTTTCCCAAACCTTCTGAATTTTGTCTTTTTAATTTCAAACGGTTAAGGAGCTTTGGTAGCGTAGTAGTTACAAATTGTGTTGCTAACCTCAGCAGTTTGAAACTACCAGCTGTTCTATAGGAGATAGATGGGGGAGGGGGGGCAATAACACTAGTGAGATATGCACACCATAGAACAGTCAACCATTTGCGATTGGTGGTGGTGGTTATGTGCCGTGGAGTTGGTTCCAATTCAGTGACCCTGTACAAGGTTTCCAAGGCTGTAAATCTTTACAGGAGCAGAAAGCCTCATCTTTCTCCCACAGAACAGCTGGTAGTTACAAACTGTTGAGATTAGCAACACAATTTGTAACCACTACGCTGCTATAGCTCCTTAACCATTTGAGATTAAAAGGACAAAATTCAGAAGGTTTGGGAAAGAGGAACGGAACCAAGAATCACATGGAGGAAGAGGGATAAGTGATATTACACTGAGGTATTGAGGAAGCAAGTATTGAGATGAAATGAATTGTATGATTTGTTGAATGTAAAATGGATGATCTGTTGTTTAAATTTTCACTCAATTCACAATAAGGTTTTTTTTTAAATGGAAGAAACCAGGACGAAGGCATCATTGGCCTGGCCTGGGGCTGCATTAAAAGTGGGGGTACCTCACAGGGTAGGGCACTGGGGCTGATGATCCCTCCTATGCACAGCAGCACCATTTGGGACTAAGTATGTATAGTCTACTCTGGGGAGGCTGAAAAGATGTGAGTAGACACTAGAAGTGGACTTGGGATGACTTGAGCAGGAGATTTCAAGGTCTATTTGCCTGGAGTGGTGGGTGTTATGGGTTGAATTGGGTTCCTCAAAAGATATGCTGAAATCCTAATGGTTTTCATTAATCCTGCGGGTTAATGCATTGTACTGAAAAGTCTTTGAACCTCTAGGTCAACAGTTCAAGCTCACTAGCCGCTCCTGGGAAACCCTATACAGGGTCACTATGGATCGGAACCGACTTGACAGCACTAAACAATAACAACAAGGTAACTGTGTAAGAGTCCTGGTGTGGTACTGCAGGTTAATATGCTGGACTGAAAGGTCGATTTGAACCTCAAGGCCAATGGTTCAAGCTCACCAGCTGCTCCTTGGAAACAGCACAAGTTGGAAATGACTCTATGGCACTTACCATCAACAATAGCAGCTGTGTAAGGAACACTGGTAGGGTAGTGAGTTACCCGTTGGGCTGTTAATTGCAAAGTCAGTAGTTCAAACCTACCAGTTGCTCCATGGGAGAAAGAAGAGGCTTTCTGTTCCCATAACGATTTACAGCCTTGGAAACTATATATAGGGTCACTATGAGTTGGAACCAACTTGATTTCACACAGCAGTAGCAGCAGTAACAATAGTACCTGTGTATGTGATCCGTGTTGGTAGTAGGGTATTTGAAGATGTCATTAGTAAAGTGAACATAGGTCATACTGGAATAGGGTGGGTTCTAGTACAATGACTGCTGTCCTTATAAAAGAGAGAGAAGATATATAGAGAAAATGTCCTTGTGAGGATGAAGGCAGTGACTGGAATGATGCATCTATATACCAAAGAACACAAAGACTGCCAGGAACCATGGGAAGAAGCAAGGAAGGACCGCCCTCGTGGAGACCTCACAGAGAGCAGATAATATTGTGATTTTGGAATTCTAGCCTCTGAAACTGTGAAACAATAAATTTCTATTGTTTGAAGCTCCCCAGTTTGTGGTCCTTAGTTATGGCAGCCCTAGAAAACTAATATAGGGGTCGGGGGCCCTTCCTTGGCTCCAGGGGTGAGGGAGGTAGCCCAAAGGGAGTGAGAGCAGTGCAACAGGGAGAAACTCCTCTTGCTGGGGTCTGTTTGTACTCCAAGTGAGTTTCATAATTTGACTGCTCTTTGCCCGAGGTCCCAGTTTTATTTATTGGAAAACCCAAGCATTGTTTGTGTGACCACAGCTTGAATCCCTACAGAGCTTGAAAGTGAGGGAAGAAAATCCAAGAAAGGGTTAATGAGAGGAAGTCCCTGATTATGCACATAAACTGTTCATATCTCTGATTGACCCCTGAACTCCTGAACTATGTATGAGCAGTTCTAGAATGAGCAGGATAGACTCCAGCTAGCCCGTCTAAGTTTAAAATAGTGAAAACTGATTTCAGCTTCTGCCCTTCTAAAGGGAGACAAAGTTTGGTTTCTATCAAGTTAACACGTTGTTAAAATGAAAATCATCACTCTTGAGAATTTCTACAATGTGTCATTACAAGTCCAGAATACAATGCAAAGTTACTATACAAATAAAGAAAAGGAAACTGAACTGTGCTCAAGAAAAAGGGCAATTAATGCATATAGACCTTGCAGATGTTGGAAGAGCAAAGCATCATTTATAAAATCTGTTATCATAACTATATTCAAGGATGTAAAAGAGAGCAAGTTCACAATGAACAGAAATTGCAACAATAGAAACTGTTTTAAATTTTTATAGCTGAAATGTGAGGTCTTGGTGTGGCACTGTAGGATAAGCACTGGACCGCTACTGCAAGGTTTGCAGTTCAAACCCACCAGCTACTCTTCAAAATCCTACACAGGGTTGCCAAGAGTCAGAATTGATTAGATAGCACTGCTGTGAGTCAGAAGGAACTGAAATGTACACTACTCAAAGTAAAAATCTTACTGGATGAGCTTCAGAACACATTAGAGGTAAGAGAAGGAGTAAGTTCACAGTGACCCTGTAATAGGGTTTCTGAGGAGTGGCTGCTGAGTTAAAGCAGCTGACCTTGAGGTTAGCAGTCCAGGGTTTATGTTACAATGTCATACCAGGACTGTAGAAAATATGTTAATAGACATTACTGATTTTGAAAAAGAGAAAAAACATTGAAAACAATGACCAGAGCATTAAGATCTCATAGGACAAAAAGAAAAGCTCTAATATGTGCAACTGAAGTCTGGGAACAAAAAGGATTTTTTTTTTTTAATGATAATGTCAAGTTTAATCTGTTACACATGCAAATTGAATTTGTGGAGCATGTTTACCTGGGTACTGCACAGTAAACAGGTTTCTTGCAATGACTGAAGGGGCAGGTTATAAATGGATCCTGGCCAGGTGGGTGGGAAGGGGGTGAGAAATGATGGAAGGGAGGCCTCAGTCAAGGGACTGGCTAGGGCTGAGACCCAGGGTACCAGCTCCCAGAGGACAGCCCCTTTTGTGAATCTGCACCCAAGCAACACAGACTGAGGTTGGGTGTTACTAGCTGGTAGCAGCCACCCAGGTACAATTCCTAACTACCAAGCAAAGCTACTGGATGAAGAATAGTTCTTATTACACCTCCCAGCATCCCTCAAGGGCTCCGAACTCCACAAAAAGCAAAAACATTCAAATGGTTACACAGGGAAAAGTTTGCTGGAATCTTTCTGTCTCAAAGACAGTAGCAGCTTCCTCCCCTCAGCCCCTTATCACCATCCCTCCAAATAATTTCTGTGCCAAGGTGATTAGCACGTCCTCAGCCTCTGGGGGGTGGGGGCAGGGGTAGGGGTGGGATGGCTCCTAGCCATGAGGGGTTGCTGCAGTGACTCTGGGGCACAGGGTGGTGGGCCGCACACAGAGGTCGACAGCAGGCTCTGTCGCTGGGACCGCCTCTCCCTGCGGACACCTTCAGGGACAATAACTGCATTCATTTTCCTGACAGTCATGTCATCTTTTGCTTTCCTCTCCTCTTCCCTCTTCCTGGTGGCCTTCTCCTGCTGCTTCTGGATGATCACCAGCAGAGCCAGGTTAGGCTTGGCTTGCTCTGTCTTCCAGGTTAAATGCATTTTCATGTGCTACTCTTTTGCTTTCTGCTTCTCAATTTTGTCCCATTCTCTCCTGGTTATCTGTGCCACCGGTTTGGGTTCTCCGTGTTGATAAGCCCTTCCACGCTTTTGCTGATAGTCATTGTTCATCCTTCTTGCTCTTGTCTGAGTCTAGAGATTTCTTCTCCATCTTGAGGTGACCAGTAGCCCCATCTACACCTTCTTTTGTGGCTGTCTGCTTCTCAGCCTGGAGCTCGGCATTGGTCTCATGCGTACTGCCATGCATAGCCTTTGTGGTAGCCCTTTCTCCCTCTTTTAGGCATTGTGGTTCTGGTGGCTGCTGAGGAGGTGCCTCCAACTGACCAAGAAATAAATTTGTTGTTCTTAGGTGTTCTTGAGTCAGTTCTGACCCACAGTGACCCTATGGACAACAGAACAAGATGCCACCTGGTCCAGTGCCATTATCACAATTGCTACTAAGCTTGAGCTCATTATTGCTGCCACTGTGACAGTGCATCCCATTGGGGGTCTCCCTCTTTTTAGCTGTCCCTCCAGTTTACCAAGGATGATGTCCTTCTCCAGGGCTGGTCCCACCTGATAATATGTCTAAAATATGAGAGACAAAGTCTGGCCATCTTGGCTTTTAAAGAGCATTGTGGTTGTACTTCATCCAACATATATTTATTTGTTCTTTTGGTAGTCCATGGTACTTTTAACATTCTTCTCCAACACCATAACTCAAATGCATCAATTCTTCTATGGTCTTCCTTGTTTACTGTCCAATTTCATATGCATTCGAGGCTACTGAAAATACTAAGGCTTAGGTCAGGCGCACTTCAATCCTCAAACTGATACCTTTGCTTTTTTATTTTATTTTAATGTTTTGTTGTGAATTATGTGATAGTTTACATGGGAGAACATTAGTTTTACATTCATCCTATTGTGTATTGTTTCATTGCCATCGTTACATATCCCCTCCATGCATCATCAACCAACCAAAGGGTATACACTACAAGCCTGTCCCCCGGTTGTCAGCACACAGCCCCTCTCCCTCTCTAGGTCTAAAGTCCCCAGCTGCTCCATCTCTCCACATCATCATCTCTGCCTCCATCTCAGGCATCACTGCTTCTCTGGGTAGGGTCCCGCTCTCTGCTCTTCTCCCTTCATGGTCCCAGGAACCTCTGCTCCTAGACTGCAAAGTTAATCACTTCCCTACTTGCTACAAAACGTCTACCTTTACATTTCCAACCCTCACAAGCAGTCCTGATAACAATTATTCACTATTGTATCACAAGAGACCTATCCATTTTATTTCATCAGCCCCGCCTAGACAGATTGGATACTACTCAGTGGAGATTCTACCTTCCTTTACGCCCTCTGAATCTAGGTTCCCTCTTGAGAGCTTGTAAGCCAGTCACTTCTTGCCTTTGAAGTCCCCCCATTTTGGGTAGCCAATGTCCAAGTTGCCCATCCCTGTCTACTCTATATATGGAGGGGTGGGAATGATCTTTGCTGTAAGGATTTCTTCCCTCTTTTGAGCTACTGCATCCATAGGTGTAGGTCAAGTTCATCAAACTGTGCCAGATTACGCTTTTATTTTCCTCTTCTTTCTTCTTCTAGTTGAGCTCTGATCATCCAGTCTTTGAAGCCAGGTCAAGTGGATATTATCTGCAAGTGTGGGTGATCTTATGCATATGCCCTGTCTTCTTATCAGCTGGACGCTTCACTCTCCACTCTAGTCCTCTGTGGCTATGTCACTGACTCTGGGCTGAAGAATCCCCAGGTCTTGCCACACTAATACCTTTGAACACTTTAAAGAGGTCTTGTGCAACAGACTTGCCTAATGCTATATGTTGTTAGATTTCTTGACTGCTGCTTCCATGAGTGTTAATGGTGGATCCAAGCAAAATGAATCCTTTGACAACTTTAATCTTTTCTCCATTTATGTTATTTATTGGTCCAGTGGTGAGGATTTTTGTTTTCTTTTATATTGAGGTACAGTCCATACTAAAGGCTTTTCTTTGATCTTCATCAGTAAGTTCTCTTCGCTTTCAACAAGCAAAGTTGTATTATCTGCATATCTCAGGTTGTTAATGAGCCTTCATCCAATACTAATGACACATTATTCCTCATAGAATCCAGCTTCTCAGATTATTTGCTCATCCTACTGATTGAGTAAGTGGGGTGAAAGGATACAAACTTGGAACCTACCATTCCTTGTTTTCAACCATTCAGTGTCCTCTTGTTTCATTTAAACGACTGCCTCTTGATCTATGTACAGGTTCCTCATGAGCACTATTAAATGTTCCAGAATACTCATTCTCTGCAATGTTGTCTATAGCTTGTCATGATCTACACAGTCAAAAGCCTTTGCATGGTTTATAAAGCACAGATAAACTTATTTCTGGTATTCTCTGCTTTCAGACAAGGTCCATCTGACATCACCAATCATATCCCTCATTCCACAACCTTTACTCCACGACTCTTCTGCCAATTTGTTGTGGCTTGTGTGTTGCTGTGATGCTGGAAGCTATGCCACTGGTATTTTGAATGTTGGCAGGGTCACCTATGGTGGGCAGGTTTTAGATGAGCTTCCAGACTGAGACAGTCTAGGAAGAAGGAAAGATGGACTACTTTTGAATGTTTCGCCACTGAAAACCTTATGAATAGCAGTGGAATACTCAGGTAACACCACAGTACTGAATATTGAAACATGAAGACTAGCTCCAGAATATTATTAGAAATAGTGCCAGAAGATGAGCCCTTCAAGTTGGAAGGCACTCAAAATAAAACTGGGGAAGACTTGCCTCCTCAAAGTAGAGTTGACCAAGATGACATGAATGGATTAATGCTTTCACGACCTTCATTTGCTGATGGGGCACAACTCAAAATGAGGAGAAACAGCTGCAAATATCCATTCATAATTGGAACATGAAATGTACAAAGTATGAATCTACAAAAACTGGAAGCTGACAAAAATTCAGTGGAATGCACAAACACAAATACCCTAGGCATTAGTGAATGAAGTGGACTGGTATTGGTCTTTTTGAATCTGACAATCACATTGTTTACTATGCCAGGAATAACAAATTGAAGAGGATTGGCATTGCATTCATCATTAAAAAGAACATTTCAAGATCTGTCTTAAAGTACAACAAAGTCTGTGATAGAATAATATTCATACACCTACAAGGAAAACCAGTGAACACCACTATTACTCAGACTTACGCACCAACCACTAACTCCAGTGATGATGAAATTGAAGAATTCTACCAACTTCTTCAGTCTGAAATTGATCAAACATGCAATCAAGATGTATTGATAGTTACTAGTTGGAAAATATGGCCATAGTGATAGAATTGCTGCAGATCACACGTTAGTATTTTCCAAGACCAATAACTTTTTCATTGCAATTACCTTTCTGAAATTTAAAAGATAACTACACACATGGATCTCACCATATGGAATACATAGAAATCAAAGTGACTACATCTGTGGAAAGACAGTGGAAAAGCTCCATATGATCAGTCAAAACAAGACCAGGGGCAAACTGTGGATCAGACCATCAATTGCCCATATACCAATTCAGGCTAAAGCTGAAGAAAATTAAACAAGTCCACTGTTAGGGTCAGAGACCACCACCCAATAAGGAGACCAAGAGACAAAAATAATGCAAAAGCAGGCAGGCTTTATTCAAGCTAGCATGCTAGGGTCGAGTGGCGGCTGGCAGTGTAGTGTTCAGTAGTGTTCAGCAGTGTTCAGCAGTGTTACAGCAGTGTTACAGCAGTGTTACTGCATCAGCTCACCAAAGCTCGACCCCAAGCAGTTCACAAACCGCACCTTATATAGGGTTTTGGGACACACCATGGGAGGGGGATATGCAAACTAGGATTACAACTTTTACCCAATGGAGCATTCAGAAACCGCAGGATCCAATAGATTTAAACATAACATCACATAAGTGACCTATAGTACTAAAACTTTTTCCAGTCCTACCGGCCTCATCTTATCTGTTACCTGTTCCGGCCATCTGGCCTGTGAGTCTTCAACTGTGACAGTTTTATGAGTGTGCTGTTTACCCTGCATATGTGTCTCTTGAGACATTCTGTTGGGGACTTGCCTAGCCATGCCTGGTTGTCCTTATGGCCCCAGCCTGAAGCAGGTCTCAGAGCAAGCTCTTATGCCTGAAGCAGCGATTCTTGCTCTGAGCCCTACTCTCAGCCGTCCACTTTCATTCTCACACCACGAGAGCCAAAATATGACCTTGATCATATCCAACCTGAATTTAGAGGTCACCTCAAGAACAAACTTGATGCATTAGAAACTGAAAACCATAAGACTTGTGGGATGATGTTACAGACCGCAGGTACCGGAGTGCTGAGGACCAGTGTCATGGACGAAAATTCCAGCACGTGGCCACGCTGCGACCTGCTGGCCAGAGACCCTGTGGGCCCAAGGAAGTAACCTCCAGACGTCCCGGGTCATTGACTTTTACAAACTCACTGTGGGGCCAGCTCTGTATAATTCTCTTTAGTTCTCTTAATTCACTCTATGCTTCGAACCCCTGTAATTGCAGCTTCTGAGAAAATGGTTTCTTAATGTGCCTCTCTCAATGTTTCCACTGTGTTAGTGTGTAAGGTTCCAAGAACAAATCTCTCTGAGGAACAAACTCTGGCCACCGCGCAAGCTCGTCCAAACTGTTCTTTATCAAATTATTCAGTTATGTTTGATATTAACTTATACATGAACCCATGATACCCATGGACAAATATTAAAACAAAAAACTGCTCCTAAAGCCGAGACTGTAATAAGTTCCAAAAACAAGTTTGCTAAGAAGCTCTGGAGACAAGTTTCCGGGGCTGTATCTAAAGAACAATAGCGTCAGCCTTCCCAGATAGCCTTCAGGTGCAAACCATTCAGCTAGGCGTCTTGCTTCCTCCTGCAAACCAGGCCCAGGCAGCCAACACAGCGGGATTCCTTTCAAACCTTTTTGCACCTTCCCCCATTCGAGATTAGGTGCTATAGGTATGTTAATTAGCCTGGAGAAACCGAGTTGCTGCCCTGGGATTCGAACCTGAAAAATACCATGTAATAATTTGCTTGAATTTCTGGAAAATTAAGTATGTTAGATTATCAAGACAATTTGTAATGTATGTTCTAGAATTTGATTCCTGTAAATCATTGTGTCCTGTGTTGAACGATTAATCACATTTCACTTCTGTACCTCGTCTTAACAAATCCCGCCTTCCTTTGTGTAAAGCTCCTCCCTGAAATAAAATGGAGGCGCAGACCCAAGCCCGCATGCGTTATGATTTGCAGGCCATGCATTATGGCTGGCATGCGAGGTGTTACATGTGAGGCATTACAGCTGGCAAGGCATGCGTTAAGGTTTGCAGGGCGGTGCTTTACTGCCTGCAGGGCGGTGCTTTACTGCCTGCAGGGCGGTGCTTTACTGCCTGCAGGGGCCACGATGCCGGTAGTCCAGGGTCTGCCCGCCAGTGTCGCATCCACTCTGGTTTCGGGGTGTCTTCTTATCTCTCTCTTTGCGTCTTTGTGTGTCTTCTTTATCTGTCACCGCCAGATCTCCCTCCTTCGTGTGTTATGCCCAGAATTCAGGGTCCCCAAAGACCACCCAGGAGCCGTGTACCGATGCAAATACATAAGGGTTGTTTAATCAAGCTCGAGCCAGGTCTCTAACCTTATCCGACATTTCAGAATAGGGAAAGAGCCCCGAATTCATTGTCTGCAGGGTTTTTATAGAATTTTCAAACAGCTCAGGTTTCTCAGCTTTACAATCTTTGGATTGGTTAACAATTGGCAAACTATGAGATGTTACAGTTTAATTGGTCAGGACTGGTGGTCTTTGTTCTTAGGCTAGGGTAAAGGAAAACATCTGGCCTCTGGCCTTGAGCTGTCTGGCTATTTATGCATATATCATATTCTTGGAGCTAGAGTACGTGTTCAGGCTAATGTACAGGATGGAGATTGACCTTGCCTCTGGAGGGAACTAATAACTGAGGCCTTGTCTATTTAAAATGCTTTCCTGAGCCTGACTAGAGTTTAGTCAAGCAGTTTCTAGGTAGGCAAAATCAGTTTGGTCCTTACACGTGAACCGAACCCCCATGTCGAGGCCGGCTCCCGACAGGATGACATCAAGTACATCATACAGGAAGAAACAAAACATCATTAAGAAGACATGAAAGAAAGATTAAAATAGATGCCAGAAGAGATTATGAAATTGTATTACAGAGTAGAGATGCTAAAGCATATGGAAGAAATAAGGAGGTAAAAGAACTGAACAGAAAAACTTCAAAGGTTAGCTTGAGAAGACAAAGTCAAGTCTTATAATGAAATGTGCAAAGACCTGGAGTTAGAAAACCAAAAGGGAAGAACACACTCAGCATTCCTCAAGCTGAAAGAACTGAAGAAAAAAGTCAAGCCTCAACTTTCGATAATGACTCTATGTGCAAAATACTGAATGATACAGAAAGCACCAAAAGACTGAGGTAACACACAGTCACTGTATCAAAAAGAAATGGTCAATGTTCAACTATTTCAAGAAGTAGCACAGGATCAATGGTCAATGGTACTGCCCTGGTATGATGCCATCCTGCACGGCTGTTTTCAGTAGCAGCAACCCAGTTCTCTCCGGCCTTCTTCTCTATCACCTAAGTGCACACCACATCACTCCATGGAGGATTTGATAGATATGGACATGAGCCCTCTGAGACCCCAAAATGATCTCTTCAGTTGTGAACTAAAAGCTGATAGATTATCAATTTAAGGTGGATAATGATGCAAATGAGCACCAGTTATCTTTAAGAACGGTCAGTTTAGGGACTGGTTCCAAGGATGAATTACACATTGTTGAAGCAGAGGCAAAGAATTATGAAGGTAGCCCAATTAAAGTCACACTGGCTACTTTGAAAATGTCTGTACCACCAAAGGTCTTCCTTGGAGTCTTTGAAACAACACCACCAGTAGTCTTATGGCTGAAGTGTGGCTCAGGGCCTGTGCATATTAGTGGACAGCACTTAGTAACTGTGGAGGAAGATGCAGACTCAGATGGTAGAGGAGGAAGACATGAAACTCTTTAGTGTATCAGGAAAGAGGTCTGCCCCTGCAAGTGGTAACAAGGTTCCACAGAAAAAAGTAAAGCTTGCTGCAGATGCAGATGATGATGATGACGATAATGATGAAGATGATGATGAAACCGAAGAAAAAGTTCCAGTGAAGAAATCTATATGGGATAGTCCAACTAAAAATGCACAAAAATCAAACCAGAATGGAAAAGATTCAAAACCATCAACACCAATATCAAAAGGCCAAGAATCCTTCAAAAAACAGGAAAAAACACCTAAAGGACCTAGTTCTGTAGAAGACATTAAAGCAAAAATGCAAGCAAGTATAGCAAAAGGTAGTTCCCTTCACAAGGTGGAAGCCAAATTCGTCAATTATGTGAAGAATTGTTTCCAGATGACAGACCAAGAGGCCATGCAAGATCTCTGGCAGTAGAGGAAGTCTCTTTAAGAAAGTAGTTTAAACAGTTTGTTAAAATTGTCTGTCTTATTTCATTTCTGTAACACTTGATATCTGGCTGTTCTTTTTTATTATGCAGAGTGAGAACTTTCCATACCATGTCTGATAAATGTTGTCCAGGTTCCTTTGCCAAGAATGCGTTGTCCAAAATGCCTGTTTAGTTTTTAAAGATGGAACTCCACCCTTTGCTTGGTTCTAAGTAAGTATGGAATGTTATGATACGACATAGTAGTAGAAGTGGTCAGACACATGGAAATGGTGGGGAGACAAAAATACACATATGAAATAAATTCAGTATTTTTTTTATAAAAGAGTCAGTGGTACTAAGGAAGAAGTCCAAGGTGCACTGAAGACATTGGCAAAAGACAAGGCTCTGGAAATTGATGGAATACAAACTGAAATCTTTCAACAAGCTGATGCAGCACTGGAAGCACTCGCTCATCTAGGCCAAGAAATCTGGAAGAAAGTTAATTGGCCAGATGATTGAAAGAGATCCATATTTGTGCCCATTCTAAAAAGAGGCAACCCAACAGAATGCAGAAGTTATCAGAGTATATCATTAATATTGTACACAAGTAAAATTTTGTTAAAGATAGTTAAAAAATGGCTGCAACAGCACACTGACAGGGAATTGCCAGCCATTCAGTTGGATTCAGACAAGGATGTGAAATGAGGGATATGATTGCTGACATCAGGTGTATTTTGGCTGAAAGCAGAGAATACCAGAAAGATACTTATTTGTGTTTTATTGACCACACAAAGGCTTTCGACTGCATAAATCATGATGAGCTAGAACAACATTTTGGAGAAGGAATATTCCAGAGCACTTAATTGTGCTCATGAGGAACCTGTACACAGACTAAGAGGCAGTGGTTTGAAAAGTCATGGGAACACTGAGTACTTTAAAATCAGGAAAGGTGTTCGTCAGGGTTGTATCCTTTCACCATACTTAATTCAGTCTGTATGCTGAGCAAATAGTCTGAGAAGCTGGATTCTATGAAGAAGAATGTGGCATATTGCAGGCTAATTAACAACCTGCAATATGCAGATGATACAACCTTGCTTGAAAACAAAGAGGACTTAAAATACTTACTCATGAAGATAAAACACCACAGCCTTCAGTATAGGTTGCAACTCAATGTAAAGCAAACAAAAATCCTCACCACTGGACCAATAAATAACATTTCACAAAGAGAGAAAAGATTGACGTTGTCAAAGACTTCATTTTGTTTGGATTCACCATCAACACTCATGAAAGCAGCAGTCAAGAAATCAAACTACAAGCTCGCCCAGGAGACATCAAGGCAAGTGGTCGGGTCCCCTCAGAGCAAACCCCATTTCAAGACTAAGACTCAATGGGAATACATGCTCTGATTGGTGACCACATTTGTCACCGATAAGGGGAAGTGAGGGAAAAACAGCAATAAAGCTATGAGCTAAACCCTACAACATTCAATAGACTCCTGTGAAGCTGAGTGGAGACCTGGTTGGCCAGCAGTGTGGCAAGACCTGGGGACTCTCCAGCCTAGAGTCAATGACATAGCCACAGAGGACTACAGTGGAGAGTGAAGTGTCTAGCTGATAAGAAGAGGGGACATATGCACAAGAACACCCACACTTGCAGATAATACCCACTTGACCTGGCTTCAATGGCTGGATGATCAGAGCTGAACCAGAAGTAAAAAAAAAGAGTAATCTGATACAATTTGAGGAACTTGATCTACACCTATGGATGCAGTAGCTCAAAAGAGGAAACAAAACCTTACTGCACTGACCTGGCTTCAATGACTGGATAAACAGAGCTCAACCCGAAGAAGAAAGAAGACGAAAAAGTGTCATCTGATACAATTTGATAAACATGACCTACACCTATAAATGCAGTAGCTCAAAAGAGGAAACAAATCCCTGCTGCATGAACTATTCCCACCCCCTCCACACAAAGGGTAGACAGGGATGGGCAACTTGGACATTGGCTACCCAAAATGAGGGGAGGGATACAAAGGTAAGAAGTGACTGGCTTACAAGCTTTCAAGATAGAACCTAGATCCAGAGGGCATGGAGGAAGGTAGAGTCTCCAGTGAGTGGTATCCAGCCTGTCCAGGAAGGGCTGATGAAACGAAATACAGATGGGTCTCATGATGCAATAGTGAATAATTGTTATCAGGACTGATTGTAAGGGTTGGAAATCTAAAGGTGGACATTTTGTAGCAAGGAGAGGCGTGATTAACTTTTCAGTTTAGGAGCGGAGGACGCTAGGACCATCAATGGAGAAAAGCGGAGAGCGGCATCCTACCCAGAGAAGCAGTGAGGTCTGAGATGGCGGCAGAGAAGATGACGTCAAGAGATGGAGTGGCTGGGGTCTTGGGATCCGGAGAGGGAAAGGGGCAGAGGACTGTGGTGGGGGGTGTGCAGGCTTACAGGGTACATACACCCTTTGGTTGGGTGAGGATGCATGGACAGGATGATAACTACGCCAATGAAACGATAGAATGAATGTAAAACTAATGTTCTCCCATGTAGACTATCACACAATTCACAATAAAACATTTATTTAAAAAAAAAAAAAAACCCTTACTGCAAGAATCATTCCTACTCCCTCCACACACAGAGTAGACAGGGATGGACAACTTGAGACATTGGCTACCCAAAATGGGGGGGGGGGGTCTACAAAGGCAATAAGTGTAAGTGGCTGGCTTATAAGCTTTCAAGAGGGAGCGTAGATCCAGAGGGTGTGGAGGAAGGTAGAATCTCCACTAAGTAGTATCCAATCTGTCTAGGTGGGGCTGATGAAAGGAAATGGGGATAGGTCTCTTGTGATACAATAGTGAATAATTGTTATCAGGACTGATTGTGAGGGTTGGAAATTTAAAGGTAGACATTTTGTAGCAAGGAGGGGAGTGATTAACTTTGCAGTCTAGGAGTGGAGGTCCCTGGGACCATCAAGGGAGAAGAGTGGAGAGCGGGACCCTACCCAGAGGAGCAGTGACACCAGAGATGGAGGCAGAGACGATGACATGGAGAGATGGAGCAGCTGGGGACTTTAGACCCAGAGAGGGAGAGGGGCTGTGTGCTGACGTCCGTGGGGCGGCCTTGCAGGGTGTACTCTTTGGATGGTGATGATGCATGGAAGGGATTGTAACCATGGCAATGAAATGATATACGATAGGATGAATGTAAAACTAATGCTCTCCCATGTAAACTATCACATAATTCACAATAAAACATTGAAAAAAAGAAAAAAGAAATCAAACTACATATAGCATTACACAAGTCTGCTGCACAAGACCTATTTAAAGTGTTCAAGAACAAAGATGTTAGTTTGAGGACTAAGATGCGCCATGGTGTTTTTAACAGCCTCATATGCACATGAAAGTTGGACAGTAAATAAGGAAGACTGTGGGAGAATTGATGCATTTGAGTTATGGTGTTGGAGAAGAATATTAATGGTACCACTAACTATCAGAAGAACAAACAAATTTGTGTTGGACGAAGTAAAGCCAAAAGGTTCTTTAGCAGCCGGATAGCCAGACTTCTCTCATACTTTGGACATGTACAAATGTATGTACAATATGTATGGAGAAGGAAATCATGCAAGATAAATTGGGGGGGTTAGTGAAAAAGAAGACTCCCAATGAGATGGATTGGCAGTTGCAGCGGCAATGGGTTAGCATAGGACTAGGTGGTATTTCATTCTGTTGTGATCAGGGTCACTATGGGTCAGAACCAACTCAACAGCACCTAACAACAACAACAACAGGCCTTTTTTAGGGAGTGCAGTGGCTTCGTAGGATAAGCAATGGACTTCAAACAAAAAGGTCAGCAGTTTGAGCTCACCAGCCACTCTAGAGGAGAAAGATGATATTTTCTGCTCTTGCAAAGACTGTTGTTGTTAAGGCCGTGGAGTCGGTTCCGACCCATAGCGGCCCTGTATAGGGTTTTCAAGGCTGTAAATCTTTACAGGAGCACAAAGCCTCATCTTTCTCCTTCTCTTGATTGTATAGCTCATGATAAGCTAGAACAACATTTTGGAAACGCTGATAATTTCAAACTGCTGACTTTGATGTTAGCAGCCCAACTCATAACCACTATGCTCCCAGAGCTCCTTTTACAGCCTTGGAAACCCTATATAGGGTCACTCAGACGGCACTTAATAAGAGCAGGCCTTCTTTTGTGCCCTGTGAGTCATGGCGCATAATAGAGGCCTAAGACCATCAGGTTGAGTTGGGAGGCCTGGCTACCAGGTGGGATGGAGAAACTCCTTGGTACGGAACACATGAAGTCCTAGAGTGACCCAAAGAAAGTGGGGCTTATATGCTCATCTCTCAGTTCTAATGGAATTAGAAATAATTTTATTTCAATGACACAAAACAAATCTTATATAGTTAATAGTCATGTTGCACTTTTCTGATTTAAATCCAACTGGGCTGGCAACTTCCGTGACCCCAGAGGGCGGCAGCAGCTCAAAGATCCTACGGTAGATTTAAGGTGGAGGGGCCCACCTTTGCTGGCCTGGCCTGTCCTTGCTGGAGTCCCTGGGTCCTAGGTTGTCTCTCACTCCTAGAACATTGTCAGAAGAGGCCCTTGCTCAGAGGCTGCAGCCTGGTGCCCATGTGCTGGTTCAGCTCCTCCAGGACAAGCTTCTCCTTCTGGAACATCTGGAAGAGGTAGAGGAACTTGTTACAGTATGTCCAGGTACCAGCTCCTGTGTATATTGGGGCGGGGGGAATCCCACTCTCTCTTTGTAGCCAGCATCCCTGGGTTGGTCCCTGCCATGGACTGCTTGTGTCCCTTTAGTATGATTCTGTACCTGTGAACGTGTCCGGTTTGGTATTAGGTTTTGTTTTGTGATGTTAAGGAGGTCATATCAGAGTATGGTATCCTCTAAACCAAATTCCTTCTGAGTTATAAAAAAAATAGACACAGATATACAAGTGGAAAAGGAAGACAGGCAGTGAGGCAGATGCATCTACAACCCAGGAATAGCAAGGATTTCAGCAGATACTAGAATTTGAAATAGACGAGAAAGGACCTCCCCCTAGAGTCACACCTGAACTCAAACTTCTGGCCTTCTGAATATTGAGAAAATAAATTTCTGTTTTTAAAAGACACCCACTAGTGGTTATTTCTGTTATGGCAGCACTAGGAGACTAAGGCAGTCCCTTCCCAGGGAGGCCTGTCCCTGCTGAGACTCAAGGCCACTTGTGCACAGAGAATAGATCCATCTGGTAGGAGAGGGTCATAGGGAGATATGGGGAAGGCTGGCCTGCCTACAGTGGGAGGAGCTTACAGAGGTGGGACCAGATGGGTATAAAGTGGGGTATGTGAGGAGAGCCAATCAGTGGAAAGTGTCAGATGCCTCTTGAGAAATAAGGTGCTGGCCTAAGCTGGGGCTTGCAGAGATGAGATGGGAAACCCAGGGAGTACTATGGTCTCAGAGGGCCTGGCCTTGCTAGAGGCAACTTTCTGAGCCTGGTTCATAGTGGTTGCTTTTCCTGAGATGCTCCAGCTGCCATGTCTGTACGCACGGGGACTGAGACATGGGAGCAATGGGGATGTGGGAGCTGAGGACATGCACAGGCAGGCTGACAGCCAGGGTCAGGAGCTCAGTTCATACCTTCTGCCACTCGGTCTCTGTGTCATGTGTAAACCCCAGAAGGTGGCAGAGCCCATGGGTGGCTGTCACCTGTCAAAGTAATTTTTAAAAAAGATTTAGGAGACAATCTGGCAATATGCAAGCCCTTCAGAAATTACTTCCAGTTGCAAGTAGACCCCACTCACTCTCTGGGGTGATGGGAGCCAGGTGTTACATGATTCTGTTGTCCATGGCTGTGTATTTTTCCCAACAACTCCCCCTTTATACCTGTACCCCATAGGTGTGCACGGATGCTGGTATGGTGGTCACGGTGCATGTGTGCATGAGTGTCCACTTCAGTAATCAGGACAGACCATTCAGCATAACACTTACAGTCAGGAGATCATAGTAGTCTTCATTTTCTTTACACTGCTGGAAGATATACTCCACTCCTAAGAAGATGTCTCCCAGGTTATAGTCATCTGGCAAGGCCGGCCGGGGAATTTCACCTGCTTTCAGATTCTGAACATGAAGAAATACAGACTTGGAGAATACCACATCAATGACATCAGTAACCTGGTCACAGGCTGACAGATTTCACTTTGTAAAACCCTGTCTCCTAAAAAGCTGAGAACAGAGGACTCCCCTTAAGGTAGACAAGAGCTCCCTCTCTGTGCTGAGCTGTATCCCCACATTCTGTCCCACAGGGGGAGTCTCAGCGCACTCTGTGGAGGATGCAATGATACTCAGCCACAGCACTCAAGTGACACGTGACAAGCTTAAAATGTTTCCATCTCGGAAATCGAATTACTTTCCATTTAGTTAACCTTCCCAGTGTGGAGTCACAAGGATTCTACAGAGTAGCATAGTGGTTACGAATTGGGCTGCAAACCTCAAGGTCAGCAGTTTGAAACTACCAGCTGTTTTGCGGGAGAAAGATGAGGCTTTCTGCTCCCGTAAAGATTTACAGCCTCAGAAACCATGTACAGGGTTGCTATGAGTCGGAACCGACTCCACGGCACATAACAACAAGCATCTCATCGACTCAAATATTTCTTTCTGTTTGGTATTCTGCCCTCCATAACCAAAAAAAAAATCCATTGCCATATACTTGAGTCTGATTTGTAGTGACCCTATAGAACAGAGTAGAATTTGCTCTGTTGCGGAGACTGTAAATCTTTACTAGAGAAGTCAGCCTCAGCTTTCTCCAATGGAGTGGCTGCTGGGTTTGCAGCCCAATGGAGTGACTGATCTTTCAGTTAGCGGGCCAATATGTAATCTATTGTGTCACTAGGGCTCCTTTCCCTCAACAACAGTCTTCATAAAGACCATCTCATTCTTCTGGGAAGACACGTCAAGCCAGTCATACATGGCTGGGTACTCAGGGTGTTTGCATTTTTTTTTTCCTCTTACAAATACCAAGTAAATGTTTTTATATAATTATCTTCTTTCTTCTTCAGTTTTTGTAGGTGTGGTATTAGTGGCTTAAGTAGTATCTACAATAAAACCTGCTAAAGCCAGAACTTGTATACAGCATTAACCAGCTAGAGAAGAAAACTCAAATATTTTCTACTAATTGCAGAGCAATTGGAGTCCTGGTGTGGTGCTGTTGGATAAGCATTGAGAATCATAAAGTTGATGGTTCAAACCCACCAGCCATTCATCGGAAGCCCTATACAGGGTGACTATGAGTTGGAACTGACTCGACACAATGATAGCAATAAAAAAATGGTAAGACTGCACCCAGTTAAACACTACTGAAATATACTGCCAAACTGCTTTCCAAAAAGTTGTTCTAAATTTATGCTACTACTAACGGCATGTGAGGCCTTGGCCAAGTCAATTAGATAAAGTAGATGAGAACCTGACAAGAGTTGCTATGAGTTGTTATACATTTGATAGGCATAGGATAACTACCTGGTAATTATCACATCTTAATTGCCAAAAATATTTACCCCAGTCTGTTATTGTAAATTTTAAATCCATGCATATTTATTACTGATGCACCCTTAAAATTACTGAAGCATTTTCCTTCTTTTTAAATGTATTGGTAACCTTAAGGAGCTAAGAGGTAGAATTCAACCACCTTTCCTTTTCCTGTCTTGTACTGTAACCTCTGGGTGTTGGAAACTGATCAATGGGAGCTGATCAAACTGTTCTCTTTACTTTTGTATATATTTGAAAAACTTCAAAATAATAATACAAAAAAAAAATCACTGGACTGCTACCTGCAAGGTTGGCAGTTCAAATCCACCAGATATGTATCTGAAACCACTCAACAGCACTTAACTACAACAACAACATTAAATAGAAATTTCGTAATTAAAAAAATCTTAAAACAAAATGTTATTCAGGCTTAGAAATTTGCTCTGGAAGCTAGGCTGAGTAAGAGGAGGATAATATTTTTTACCTCATGAAATGGAAAAGAAAGCACATCCGTAGGAACATTTTTCTTTCTGTAGATTCGATTAATGTGCTGAATATTCTTGTTGTCAACACAGATAACTCCCAGGTCAAACTTCTGTACTCCTAAGATGCTCCTCAGGATCTCAATCTTCTTGCGCAGAGGGACTCTCCTAATGGGAACTGCGCGCTGTAGATTTCTCAGTACCAAACTCATCTCAACAAAGTCCGGGACCTTGCAAAGGGATCTGTGGTCAAAGCTTAAAAGAAGACGAATCATCACTAGAAATTGGTAATAAATTCTGCAGAAACACGGCCCTTAACAACAAACACACAGACTACTTTATTTGGTAAAACTCACTGGGATTTTACCGGAATTTGCATTTTACCATAAGATATAAAAAAGGGTACAGAGGTTGGAGGGTTGGTATCGGGTGTAATGAAGTGGATGAGGGGATTGTTAAATGCCCTCGAGTCCGTTCTGACTCATTGCTGTGTGCCGTGGAGTCAGTTCTGACTCATAGTGACCCCGTACAGGGTTTCCGAGGCTGTAAATCTTTACGGGAGCAGAAAGCCTCATCTTTCTCCCGCGAAACAGCTGGTAGTTTCGAACCGCTGACCTTGCGGTTCGCAGCCTGATTCGTAACCACTACGCTACCAGAGCTACCCTGTATAACGTTTCCAAGGATCGGCTGGTGAGTTTGAACCACCAACCTTTAGGTTCAAACCGACCTTGAGGTCCAGTTCTTATCCTACAGCGAGGTGTATAAAGGCAGGAAAGGGGCGAGGAAGGGAGGCTGAAGTGCGGTAGGTCTCTGGGACTTTCCAAGGGACGGCTCAGCGCGGGTAGTACGCCAGGAGCGTGTTCAGTCTGCATTCTGGGGACAAGGAGTCCTTCGCGTTCATACCGACGCCAGACGACCGCCGGGCCAAGGGCCGGCCATAGCGGGTGGGGAGACCGCAGGCTGCTCTCGTTTCACCGGAAGCCGAGCCGTCATGAAAGCCCGCCGGGAGAGCGGAACCTGAGCGCTGCGGACCTAGAGTCAAACGGACCGGAAGTTCGTTCGTTGCATTTTTCTGCCCGCCGAGCAGAGGGGCGTGCTGGCTCCGGCCGCCGCACCCCATTGCCGAGTCCTATCTGCACTTGGCACCAAAGGGGCTCCAGGCAGCGGCAACAACGGGCCGAGGTGCCCTTGCGGCTTGACAGTGAGCGCAGCGCCGGAGGATCGGGCGCGGCTCGGAGTCCCGCTTCCGCCTTTTCCCTGATCGCTAACGGAGCGAGTTGGGGAGCGAGCGGCCGCAGCGAGACCCGGCAGCAGGACTGGTCGGGGCAGCCCCAGCCGGCGCGCGGCCTCGTCCTTCGGCGATTTTTCCGGACGTGTTGGGTGAGATTCCCCTGCCTCCAACCCCTCCCCATCTAGAGACCGCATCTCCGTGAGCGCGCTCTTGTCGTTGAGCCAGTTCCTGGAGTAGTTGCCAGGATGTTAAAAAACAACAAAAACCCACTCAAAATATTTCCATTCCTGGGAGAAGAATTTAGTGTTCTGGTCATTAGGAGGAAAATTAGAAGGAAATAATGAAACACTAATATTCTAATAGTGTTACATTGTAATTCTTAGGCTATGGCGATTAAAAGGAATCAGGAGAAAGCCTTCCTTTAAGTTGGAAAGTGTAATGGCAATTGTTATTGTTTGAAGTTTTTTTTTTTTAATTGACCAACTCAGTAAAATGATCGAAGTTTTTTTATTTTTAAATCGTAAAGGGCTACACTTTAAACTTACCTAATGCATAAGGTCGCTATAAGTTGGCACCGACTGGATGGCACCTAACAATAGCAACAAAGTTCTTTGCACCCCTTCTCCCTCTGCCCTCTAAAAAAAGAACTGTCTTTCGAAAAAAATAAGAATTCTCAACCCCTCCCTTTGCCCTCTTTCTAAATGATTATCCTTAGACTATGACATCTGTTTTCTTTTTTTATTTTACTTATTCTATATCTGTAGTGGATGATATGAATTTTTGTCTTTCAGTTTATTGTGAAGATGAAGGCGAGCTTCCTAGCTCAACAGACTATTTAAGGAAAAGGACTGATTTTGCATACCGAGTACCCATTAACCTTTCAGTAACAGGGCTAGAAGATGAACCCTCCAAATCCTTTCAGTGGGCAGCAGCCTGGAGTGTTTTCAACAACTTCCAGCAGTTCCTTAGGAGCATTTAATGCCAACCCACCATTCCGATTTGGTCAGCCTTCTCTTTTTGGACAAAGCAATACAGTACTTGGGCAAAGTTCAGGATTTTCACAAGTGTCAAGCTTTCCAGCATCTTCTGGAGTAAGTCATTCTTCTTCAGTGCAAGCATTAGGATTTTCCCAAACACCAAGTGTTGGACTCTTTTCTGGACATGAACCCACTTCCACCTTTGTAGCTACCTCTGGGCCTTCAAGTTCATCTATGCCAGGAAACCCAGGATTTAATTTTAAATCACCCACCAACCTTGGGGTTTTCCCAAGTACTTCTCATTTTGGACCAGAAGCTGGAGAAAGAGCAAGCTCTGGCTTTGGAAAAACAGAATTCAGCTTTAAGCCTCTGGAAAATGCAGTGTTCAGACCAATACTGGGGGCTGAATCTGAGCCAGAGAAAACTCAGAGCCAAATTCCTTCTGGAGGTTTTACATTTTCCCACCCAATTAGTAGTGGATCTGGGGGACTGGCCTCTTTTTCTTTTCCTCAAGTGACAAGTAACTCATCTACCAAATCAAAATTCACCTTTTCAAAGCCAGTTATTAGTAGTAATTCCTCATCTGCTTTTGCACCTGCTTTGTCAAACCAAAATGTAGAGGAAGAGAAGAGAGCCCCTAAATCACTGTTTGGAAGTTCTAATAGTAGCTTCACTAGCTTCCCCATATCATCTTCAGGGTCTTTAGGTGACTCCTTTGCAGGAGGCAAAATAGGTGTCAGACAAGGGTGCCAAGAAGCTGTCTCACAGATGGACCCACTTCCCAGTCTTACGAAAGGACTGAAAAGGAAGGAGGACCAGGACCGCTCCCCAAGGAGACATGACCGGGACACAGTGGAAGACTTGGATCCTCTGTCCCGGGGTGACCACCCTCCAGATAAGCGGCCTGTTCGCCTGAACCGGCCCCGGGGAGGCACTTTGTTTGATCGAACCTTACAGGATGTCTTGAAGAGCAATAAAGAAATAAGTCGACTGGGTAACAAAGAACCTAAAAAGGAAATTGGCTGTGTTGAGTATGAGGAAAAGGACCACATGGCCATGCCAGGAGGGAGTCCGTCTGTTTTGGCGCTTTCTAGGCATTCCGGTGTGAATAAAGAAGAAGAAACTGAAGGTAGAAATAAAAAAGAAGGTGAGCTCTAAAAAGCATAAAATAGAATAAACCTTGCTGATAGGTTTTCTGTTTTGCTGGGCGCTAGCTTGGTGTTCTTTGTAGACTATAAGGATCCTCACATTTCATAGAGTTTCAGGGGTCTTAAACCCTTCCTTTGCTTTCACACAGCTGTTGCCTCCTGTTAGACAGCATTGCATCTGATGCTGGTTTTCTGATCCCCCAGATTCTCTGAGACTTGGAACACCTGTGCGTCAGAGTAAAAGAAGTGAGAACACCGACAGCCTTGGGGGTTTGTCTCCCACTGAATTGACGGCCATCCAGTGTAAGAATGTACCTGATTATCTCAATGACAGAACCATTTTGGAGAACCACTTTAGCAAAATTGCCAAAGTGCAGCGTGTCTATACCAGGCGCAGCAAAAAGCTTGCTGTAGTATGTTTTTTTGATCATGTGAGTACCCCTGCCTTGTCACTGTTAACCTAAATTTGAACATTATCATGTAAAGGTTTTTTTCCTGCATCTATCAGTTATTTAAGGAGTCTTGATGGTGCTTGTGGCTGTTAACTGAAAGATCTGTGGTTCTAACCCACCAGCTACTCTACTGGAGAAGGATGTGGTAGACTGCTTCCATAATGATTTATGGTCTTGGGAACCCATTTCTACTTTATAGGGGCACTGTGAATTGGAATTGATGTGATAGCAATGGGTCAAGTGGGCCAGTTATTTGCTTGCTAGAAATATAGGAAAAGTACTTGACTATCTTAATTTGGAAGATCTTGGGATAAAACCCACTGCCATTGAGTCAATTCCAACTCGTAGCAATGCTGTAGTCAAAAGAGTATAACTGCCCCACAGCATATCCAAGATCGTAAATAATTAAATTGAAACAGACTGTCACATCTTTTTCCCATGTATTCTGTGATTGTTGTTAGGTGCCTTCGAGTCAAATCTGACTCAGCGACCTTATGCACAACAGAGTGAAACATTGCCTGGTTCTCTTCCATCCTCACAATTGTTGTTATGCTGGAGCCCATTGCTTCTTGCCACTGTGCCAGTCCATCTTGTTCAGAGTCTTCCTGTTTTTCACTGACCCTCCATTTTCTAAGCATGATATCTTTTTCTAGGGACTGGGCCCTCCCTATAACATGTCCAAAGTGAGACCATCCTGGATTCTAAGAAGCAGTGCTTTCAATATTCTCCAACACCATAGCTCAAATGCATCAGTTTTTCTGTGGTCTTCCTTATTTATTGTCCAACTTTCACATAACTATGAAAGCGTTGAAACATTTTCATATTAATGTGAAAGTTGGACAGTGAATTATTGAATTGATAATACCATCCCTTGGGTCAGGTGCACTTTAGTCCTCAGACTGATTCCTTTACTGTTGAAAAGAGGTCTTGTGCAGCAGATTTGCCTAATGGAACACATCGTTTTATTTCTTGGCTGCTGCTTCTGTGAATTTGATTGTGGTTCCAAGCAAAATGAAGTCTTTATCAACTTCCATCTTTTCTCCATTTATCATGATGTTATTTATTGGTTCAGTTGTGGGGATTTTTGTTTTCTTTACATTGAGATGCAATCCATACTGAAGGCTATAGTCTTTTACCTTCATCAGTATTTTGAGTCATCTTTGCTTCCAGTAAGCAAGGTTTTATCAAATACATATTACAGGTTGTTAATAGGTCTTCATCCAATCCTGATGCCACATTCTTCTTCAACCCAGCTTTGCAGATGATTTGTTTAGCATACAAATTGAACAAGTATGATGAAAGGATACACTTCTGGTGCACACCTTTCTTGATTTTAAACTATGTTATATCCCTTTGTACTGTTCCAATGTGCCTCTTGGTATATGTACAGGTTCCTCATTAACTCATTTAAGTGTTCCGGAATACTCATTCTCTGGCATTTTGTTCATAGCTTGTCATGATCCACACAGTTGAAAGTCTTTGCATAGTCAAAAAAGTACAAGTACACATCTTTCTGGTAGCCTCTCCTTTTAGCCAAGATCCATCTGATATCAGCAGGATAATCCTAATTCCATGTTCTCTTCTGAATTGGCTTGAATTTCTGGCAGCTCCTTATCAATGTACTGCTTGTAACTGTTTTCAAATTATCTTCAGCAAAGTTTTACTTGCAGGTGATATTAGTGATACTGTTTGATGATTTCTGTATTCTGTTGGGTCCCTTATCTCTGGAATGGGCACAGATATGGGTCTCGTTGAGTTGGTTGGCCAGGTTCACAACCTTAGTCTTTTCTCTATTTTTCATGATGTTGGTTCAGTTGTGAAGATTTTTTTTTCTTTATGTTGAAGTGCAGTCCATACTGAAAGGTGTAGTCTTTGACCTGCATCAGTATTTTGAGTCCTCTTTGCTTCCAGCAAGCAAGATTTTATCATTTACATATTGCAGGTTGTTAATAGGTCTTCGTCCATTCCTAATGCCAAATTTCCAAATCCTCCAAATTGTGTAGTCTTCTAAATTTCTTGACATAGATGAGTGAGCACCTCCAGTGCTGCTTCAGTTTGTTGAAAGATTTCAACTTGTGTTCCACCAATTTCTGGAGCCTTGTTTGTTGCTAATGCCTTCAGTGCTTTGGGTACTTCTTCCTTCACTACCATTGGTTCTAAAACCATATGCTGCCCCTTGAAACAGTTTAACATTGACCATTTCATTTTGGTACAGTGACTGTATTGTTTCCATTTTCTTTTGATGCTTTTTGCGTCATTCAATATTTTGCCTATTGCTGTTGAGTGCCATTGCATTGGTTACAACAACATGAACACTGCTTGGCCCTGTGCTGTCCTCACAATTGCTGCTATACTTGAGCCCATTGTTGCTGTCACTGTGCCAATTCATCTCATTGGGGGTCTTCTTCTTTTTTGCTGCCCTTCCACTTTATGAAGCATGATGTCCTTCTCTGGGGACTGGTCCCACCAGATAATATGTTCAAAGTATGAGAGATGAAGTCTTGCCATCTTGGCTTCTAAGGAGCATTCTGTTTGTATTTCTTCCAACACGGATTTGTTTGTTCTTCTGGCAGTCCATGGTTCCTTTAATACTCATCCCAGCACCATAACTCAAATATCTTAATTCTTCTAAGGTCTTCCTTTTTCATTGTCCAACTTTCACATGCTTATGAGGCTATTGAAAATACCATCGCTTGGATCAGGTGCCCTTTTAGTCCTCAAACTGCCATCTTTGCTGTGGAACACTTTAAAGAGGACATGTGCAGCAGATTTGCCTAATGGAATAGGTTGTTTGATTTATTGACTGCTTTTTGCCCATTGTTGCTTGCCGGGAGCCAGCCCCAGAAAACTTATTCCAGGGTTCCCGAAGAGGTGTATGGCGTCGGCGAAAAAGAAGGAAATCACACAGTTGATAGGTCCTGATGAATTCAAAATCTTCTTCTTACATGCTTTATTATCCTATCATTCTTTACCCTTCTGCTCATTCTTTTCTCTCCTCCCCCCCACCTCCATTCTCACTCTTTACTCCATTGTCTACTTCCCTTCTGCCTCCTTACTCTACTTTCATTCTCCTTCTGCTTCTTTAATCTCCTTCTATTTCTTTACTCCCCCCTCTCCTGCTTTACCCTTCTCCTTTTACCTTCTGCTCTTTCATTCTCCTTCTCCTCTCCTGCTTTATTCTTCTGCCATTCTTTTTCCTTCTGCTCCTCTACTTACCTCTACTTTTTCCTTCTGCCTTATTCTGTTTTACAACCCCCTTGTATACCATTACAAAAAACATTGTTTTCATAGTCATTAATGTCCTCAAAATACAGTCTGTTACAAAAAAACATTGTTTTCATAGTAATCAATATCCTCAAAATACAATCTATTCTGGGGCACGTTCTTCATGGTTTATGACCCTTAGATTTACAACAGGGATGAGAAGTTACAGCAAAGAAACATTGCATCAACACATACGAGACATCCTGGCACCTTAAAACCTTTTAGTTAAACATTTGTTCATAAATAACTTCTATTCTTTTCTCTGAGAAGCAAGTTAACCTTCACATATGTTTCTTGAACTTTGTTAAGTCTTAAGTCATCAATCCTAATTGTTGGGTGCAATTAACACTTCATTAACTTCCTCCATACACTATCTGTTTATTGCCTACAAAAACATCACTTATCAGAGAAACTGAGGCCATGAAAACAATTCCCCTATTTTACTGATCATTAATTTAAGAACGTCTAAGTCAAACTTTTTATTTAGTATCTGGTCTAATTGCTTTTAAGGATTCTTTATTGTCCCAAACTAAGGCTACAAGGAAGAATGTTTACAATCACTAAGCCTAAACTGGTAGTAATTCAATTGACAAATCCTGTCTCCTAGCAATCTTAAGAACATTGTTAATATAAGTATCAAAACTACCCATGATTACAAGTAGAATAAAATGTAGCTAATATATGGCTTCTAACTTGTAATAAAAATATACTAAAGTGTAGGAAGGAGCTCTGGTAGCGTAGTGGTTACGAATCGGGCTGCGAACCTTAAGGTCAGCAGTTCGAAACTGCCAGATGCTCCGCGGGAGAAAGATGAGGCTTTCTACTCCCGTAAAGATTTACACCCTCGGAAACCCTGTACAGGGTCGCTATGGGTCGGAACCGACTCGACGGCACTTAACAACAACAACAACAACAAAGTGTAGGAGAGTCAATCTAAAGTAAAGGGATACTAACAAAATCATGAATAAATCAGAATGATTCAAAAAGAAAAAAAATTAACTAGGGGCCTATGCATAGAATATTTTTTTCCTTGTAGCTCTGCTATCCAAGGAAAACACTCATTGTCGCTCTGCTAGAACAATGAGCTCTTCATGCGCAGGGTCCCCCGTGTCTCATTTCTTTATTTCAATTCCTTGATTAATATGTCTCAATTCCTTCATTTTAATTCCTTAATTAATATGGCGCCTGTCAGTTGTTGTTAAGTAAGTGCCTTTGAGTAGATTCTGACTCATAGTAACTCTGTATAGGGTTTTTGAGGAGCGTCAGGTAAGCTTGAACTGCCAGCCTTGCAGATCAGACCGACCTTGTGGTCTAGCGCATTAACTCACACAGCGCCACACCAGGACTCCTTCAAATTGTACGTCACAGCTTGAATTTTTTCTTCAGTTTTTTTCAGCTTGAGAAATGCTGAGTGTGTTCTTTTCCCTTTTGGTTTTCCAACTTCAGGCCTTTTCACATGTCATTATGATACTTTTTTTCTTCATCTGCCCTCTGAAACTTTTTTTTAGCTCTTTGACTTCCTCATTTCTTCCATTTGATATAGCATCTCTATGTGGAGAGCAAATTTCAGGGTCTCTTCTGATACATTTTGGTCTTTTCTTTCTTTTCTGTGTTTTAAATGATCTATTGCATTCCTCTATGATATTCTTGATATAATCCCACAGCTCATCTGGTCTTTGGTCATTTGTATCTAATGCATCAAGTTTGTTCTTGAGATGATCTCTACATTCAAGTGGGATATGTATAAGGTCATATTTTGACTCTCGTGGACTTGTTTTCATTTTCTTCAGCTTCAGCCTGAACTTGCACATGAGTATTTGATGGTCTGTTCCACAGTCTGCCCCCGGCTTTGTTTTGGCTGATGATATGGAGCTTTTCCACTGTTTCTTCCCACAGGTGTAGTCACTTTGACGTCTGTATATTCCATCAGATGAGGTCCATGTGTATTGTTGTTGTTGTTAAGTACCATGGACTCATACTGACTCTGCACAGGGTTTCTGAGTCTGTAAATCTTTATGGGAGCAGAATGCCTCATCTTTCTCCCTTGGAGCCACTGGTAGTTTTGAACTGCTGACCTTGAGGTTGGTAGCCCAACTCGTAACCACTACACTACTTGAGCTCCTTTATAGTATTTTAAAAAGGTATTTGCTTTGAATAAGCCACTGGTCCTGGAAAATTCTGTCACGCGATCCCCAGTATCGTTTCTTTACCAAGGATGTATTTTCCAACTTCTGATCCCTTCCTCTTTGTTTCCAACCTTCACATTCTAATCACCAGTAATTATAAATACATCTTTGTTGCATTTTGTATCAGTTTCAGACTGAAGAAGTTGTTAGAATTCTTCAGTTTCATCATCACTGACTCTAGTGGTTGATGTGATAGGGTCACTTTGAGTTAGAACCAACTCAATGGCACTTAAGAGCAACAACAATGGGAAAAATATTGAATAATGCAAAAACTTGAATAATAGTAGTACTAACTGGTCTGCCTTGCAGGCATATGGATATTATCCTATCACAGTCAGCATTTTACTTCAAGATAGATCTTGAAATGTTCTTTTTGATGTTGAATGAGAATGCCATACCTCTTCAATTTGTCATTCTTAGCATAGTAAATCATATGATTGTCTGATTTACAATGGGCAGTACTAGTCCATTTCAATGCTCATTGTGGGATGAAGCACTAGACTGCAAGGTCAGTTTGAACCACAAGGTTGGTGGTTCAAACTCACCAGTCACTCCTTGGAAACCTTATGAGTCGGAACTGACTTGATGGTATTTAACAACAACAGCAAAAATGTCTATACAGGGTTGTTACAAGTTGGAACCGACTCAGTGGTACACTACCACCACCAATGTCTAGGGTATCGATCTTTATGGGTTCCATATCATTTTTGACAACTTCCAGTTTTTCTAGAGTCATACATTGTACATTTCATGTTATGATTATTAATGGATGTTTGCAGAGGTTTATCCTTATTTTGTGTTTTGCCCCATCAGCAAATGAAGATCTCAAAAGCTTTTACTCCGTTTGTGTCATCATGGTCACAGAAGATGAGGGGCTCATCTTCTGGTACTATATCTAACGATACTCTGGTGTTATTAATAATATTTTCACCTTTCAGCCCAATACTTGCTACTATTCTTAAGGATTTCAGTGGCTAAACATTTAGAAGTAGTTCGCCTTTCCTTCTTCCTAGTCTGTCTTAGTCTGGAATTCCTTTGAAACCTGTCCACCTGCTGGTATTTAAAATACTTGTGATGTATTTTCTAGTGCCACAGCAATACGCTAGTAACCACAGAATGGCAAACTGATAGACGATGGCCCTTAATAATTCATAGTCATTTGTGAGAAGCTTGAGATCTGTACTAGAACTCATTCTAGAAATTCTGGGCAAGTTCATTCACCCAAAACTCATTGCATGGAGTTGATTCTTAACTCATAATGATGCTCTAGGACAAAGAACTGCCCACAGGGTTTCCAAGGCTGAAGTCTTGACAGGAGCAGACTACCTAGGAGTAGCTGGTAGGTTTGAACCACTGACCTTTCAGTTACTAGCTGAATCATTTAACCACAGCAGCACCAGGACTCCTTGGTTTATTCACAGGATACCAAATTACAAGCTGCGTAGTGAAGGTGGCTCTGGAACCATACGGCACTTTTTCAAACTGTTGTTGTTGTTAAGTGCCGTTGAGTCAGTGCCGACCCATAGCAACCCTGAACAGGGTTTCCAAGGCTGTAAATCTTTACAGAGGCAGAAAGCCTCATCTATCTCCCGCGGAACCACTGGTAGTTTCGAACTGCTGACCTTGTGGTTCGCAGCCCGATTAGTAACCACTGCGCTACCAGAGCTTCAAACTAGTTTTTTTTTTTAAAAAATTTGGCTTTAGTACATGATCAGTGTAGACGTTGAAACAAACAAACAAACAAAAATTCCCTCGTAATTCCACCTCCAGGATAACTGTTGTGAACTGTTTAATTTGTATCTTGATTTTCAGTAAGTTTGTCAGCACATGTATGTACAACACATTGAGCATATGGCATACCCGTACACAACTTTTTTTATAATTTTGAGTGTTCCACATTTTCTCCCACTCTTTTGAGAACCTTCTATTGTGATCCTTTTCAGAGCAGTTGGTAGTGGTTGTCAGGCACTATCTAGTTCTGGTATCAGAGTCATGGAGACTGATGTTATTGTGTTCCATTCATTAGTCCATTGGACTACTTAATTCCAAGTATCTTCAAATTTCATCACTCTTCTTTCGTCCTCACATGGAGAGACCAATAAGTTGCTTAGGTGGCTGCTCATTAGCATTAAGATACCAATCTCTGCTCACCAAAGTAGGATGTAAAACATTGTCTTTGTGGACTATGTTATGCCAACTCATTGCCACAAGGTGTTAATGTCTAAGAAGTTTACATCATTTTGCCCCATCCTGGTGTGTTGTCGTTGGTTAATGCACTGGACTGCAAAGTCGGTTTGAACTTCAAGGTTGGCTTTTCAAGCTCACCAGCTGCTCCTCAGAAACCCTATACAGGGTCGCTATGGGTCAGAACTGACTCAACAGCACTTAACAACAACAGTGTTCTATCACGTTCATAGGTGTGTTTGTAAAAAAGTTAAATGGTGGTGGTGGTGGTTGTGTGCCACTGAGTTGGTTTCAACTCATAGCGACCTTGTATAGGTTTTTGGAGGCTTTAGATCTTTATGGGAGCAGAAAGCCTAATCTTTCTCCTGTGGAGCCATTGGGAGATTAGAACTGCTGACCTTGTGGCTAGCAGCTCAATTTGTAATCCAGTTCACTACCAGAACTCTTTGCAAAGATAAATACCCACATTAACAAGTATCCTCTTTTAAACTCTTATATATTTGTGGGTTTGACACATCCGTTTCTGTTCAGTCTGTGTATCTGTCCATGTATCTACCTGTGTTGTTGTTGCTAAGTGCTGTTGAGTTGGTTCCTATTCATAGTGACCTTGTATAGGGTTTCTGGGAACAGCTGGTGGGTTTGAACCACCAGCCTCGTGACTCTGAGTAACAGCTGTTGGGTTTGAACCACCAACCTCAAACTGACCTTGCGGTCCAGCAGAGTATCCCACAGGGCCACACCAGGTCTCCTACCCATAGAACAGTGTTATTGCAGGGTTGTGTGTATAACAGTATTTATCTCTATCCCGTTTAACCTTTGCATTCCTCCCTGTGTCTTCATCATTCTTATGTTAACCTTCCTCTTGTATATTGCCTTCATCTGAGTTAACATGTATCTACCTTCCAGAAGTATTTTACTCTCCCTTCTCTCCCACCTCTGGTAACCATCAAAGAATATTTCTTTTAGCATGAAAGCCTCTGCTTGAGTTTTTATAATGGAGGTCTGATACAATATTTAACCTTTGTTGATTGACTAATTTCACTCAGCATAATGTCTTCAGGTTTATCCATGTTATGAGGTATTGCACAGATTTGTGTTATTCTTTAGCATTGCATAGAATTGCATTGTGTGTGTGTTTGTACCCAAGTTTGTTTATTGATTTTCCATTGATGGGTATTTATACTGTCTCCATCTTTTTGCTATTGTGAATAGTGCTTCGATGACTATCAGTGTGCATATACCTACTCATGTCACGGTTCTTATTTCTTGTAGATAATGTGCCCAGTAGAGGATTTGCTGGGCCATATGGTATTGCTGTTTTCAGCTTTTTGTTTCAGGAAGCACCAGTATATTTCCCCCAATGGATGTACCATTTTGCAGTCCCACCAGTAGAGCAGGAGGGTCCCAGTCTCAACACCTTTGCCAGCATTTGATGTTTTCTGTGTTGTTTTTTAACTTTGCTATTCATGCTGGGGTAAATCTCATTGGTGTGTTGCTTTGTATCTCTAATGTTATGATCGTGAGCATTTCTTCATGTTTGTTGGTTGCCTGAATGTCTTCTTACCTGAAATGTTTGTTCATGTCATCTGTCCACTTTTAAATTGGGGTATTTATCTTTTTCTTGTAGAGGTGTTGTAGTTTTCTATACATTTTAGAGATTATGTCCTTATTTGATATGTCACTGCCAAACACTTCCCCCAGTCTGTGGGCTCTGTTTTTACTCTTGATGAAATCTTTTCATGCACATAAGTGTTTAATTTTTAGGAGGAGCCAGTCATCTATTTTGTCTTTTGCTGCTTGTATGCTTTTAGTTATGTTTGACAGTGTATTTATGCCATGTATTTTCAAGCCCCTAGGTTTGTCCCTATTTTTTCATTGATGATCTTTATAAGTTGTAGACTTTGCATTTAGGCCTTTAATCCACATTGAGTTTTTGTATATACTGTGAGGTATGGGTCTTGTTTCATTTTTCTGGAAGTTTTGCTAGCACCATTTATTGAAGAGACTGCCTCTTCTCAGTACCACGTATTGAACTGGTTCATCCTTACATAGATGCTATGCACACGTACACACACTTGGTGCAGTTTCTGTACTTTATTTATTGTTCTTTCTGTGAAAATATAATCCTTTATTTTTCAAAAGTTGTTTTAGGGTAGAGGTATTTTAAAGTGGTTAGTCTTCCATTTGAAACAAAACTTTTTTTGTTAAGTTTACAACTAATGTATAACTAAATTATTATTATAAGGAACTGACACAAGCTTAGATTCTTTTATGTCTCATGTCTCACCATAATTACCTGTTGTTGTTACTAAGTGCCATCATGAGTCAATTCCAACCCATAATGACTCTCTATAGGGTTTCTAACGAGTGGCTGGTGAGTTTGAACTGCTGACCTTGTGGTTCAAACTGACCGTATGGTCCAGTGCTTTACTCCACAGCACCACAGCATAAACACAACTAGGTATATTTGCTTAAGGTTGCTTGTGCGTGTGTGTTTGGGTAGATGGTTTCCCACATGTATCACTCTGCAGTTTCCTTTTTTGTCTGTGACTTAGAATTCTTCCTGGTTTTGTATATATGATCAGATGAGAGTCATCTATTAAATGCTGGTGAGGCCTAGTTTATGGTGTGGTGCTATGGGTTAATGCACTGCACTGCAAAGTCGGCTTGAACTGCAAGGTTGGTGGTTCAAACTCACCAGCCGCTCCTTGGAAGCCCTATACAGTGTTGCTATGTGTCAGAACCGACTTTGCAGCACTTAGCAACAACAACAACAGCAACAAGTTACAAAAAGAAGAGGTAACGCTTGCTGGGAGGCAGGTGTGGGGGTGGCGGCTCCATGGAGGTGTGTCATGCTAGATAAGGGACTGGAGCCCATGAATTGTAGAAAGAGCAGCATCTTATTCACCATCTGTCAACAAGTTCAGATCACTTTTTTTGTTCTTGAGTGAACTGCATGTGAGTTTTTGTTCATTGCTTGTGGTATTCACATGGCCTCATTATGGTGTGGGGACTCTCTTCCAGGCATCCGCAGCCCAGGCGAGGAAGAAGGGGAAAGGACTGCATAAAGACATGGCTATCTTCTGGCATAAGAAGAAAATCAGTGAGTTGTCAATTACTCTTGTCACACTCACGTGCTCTGTGTATTCCCCCTGGGCAAACCTCCCCAGTGCCAAGACTGAGTCCACTCCAAGGCGAATTGTTGTTTCCAATAGCAGCTTCTCTGAGCTCTTTTGTAGCCTTTGACAATTATAGGGTCATTATTTTCTCAAAAAGAAAATAAAAAGTCCAGTGTGAGATAACATATAATATCATGTGTCCTGTCTGACTTCTGTGTCCTCAGGTCCCAACAAGAAGCCCTTTGTCCTCAAGGAGAAGCAGCCAGCTGACAGTGAAGCCAAACTGGTCTGTGAAGACACATCCTCCCACACCTCTCTGCGTAAGCCTGTGGGCAGAGTGGCAGCCAGCAGTAGCCTCCTGAGTAAAACGTGAGCCTCAGTCCTTCCCACGGTCAAGAGTGTTGTGTTCTGCATGGCATGCGAGTCCTTTACTTTTAGTGCCAGGGAACAGGGGGGAATTCCTGGCTGCTGGCACATTTGAAGCCTAGTTAGAACATAGGACAAGGTGCTAAGATCTGAGAAGGGCTTAGGGGCCCTTTGGGCAGGAGAAACTGAGAAGGTGGCTTGCTGGTAGAGTGTGGGAAGAGAAGTGCAGGCATCAATGCTGTTTGGTTTCACTGGACTGCACCTTCCAGCAATACCAGGGGTGTGGTGTGGTGGGAGCTGAAGGGATAACAGCTCTCCACCCCTACCCCTACCTCTACCCCTGTCCGCCTTGTGTATGTGGGATATAATGAACCTTTGGAATCTAGGCTGATGGGACTAGTGATCTCGCTGCCAGAGCATTTGCAGGAGTGACTTTTCTGTCTTTCAACCCTGCTAGCCACAGAGATGAGGGAGAAGCACGGGTGTTTATCTTTTTTTTGGTCAATAAGTTTATTAACATTCTTTGGAACAATTTCATAGGAAATTGTGGTTTGGTTTCGCTCTCGGCAACCAGCTCCTGAGCTGTGAGAAAGCTTGCCTTCTTCTGAGCTACCCGATCTTTCTTCTGGGCAAGAGACATTTTGGGATGATTCCACCTCTTCTTTTTAACATCTTTCTTAGGCTTCTTCTCATAAACAGGTTTCTCACGGATAGCAATATGTGCTTTCTTATACGTTTTCTCTATCATGTCTGGAGTTACGGTCTTTATGTATTGAGAGAACTGTTTCTTATAAGCATCTTCATCTTCTTCCATTAGGTAACGCATATAATCTGCAATGTTCTGACCCCTGATGTGTTTCC
>NW_006408872.1:889149-892038 GCF_000296735.1 Chrysochloris asiatica | reverse complement strand
CAAACCTATTGAAAAGCATGCGGGCCAGCAGCAGGTCAGTACAATGTGCCGCAGCATAATTTGTCAGGCCAACTTTCACACCATACTTTGGGAGTTCGTGAGCATATGCTGCACAGACCATAGTAACCCCTTCTATATGGACATAAGCAATCTGGAAAATGACATCACTGCTGACTACACAATCATCCTGTATTTGGGTGTGTTGTATTTATTTTTATCCTGAATTACCAAATGTTTTTGAGCATAGTTATCAGTTTTACCCTCTCGTCTTCTTCTAAATTTCACTTGGTATCTCTTGCAATAGGCCTTGTTCTTGACAACTTTAACAAAACCCATCTTGTGGAACAGAAGCCGGCTTCCGCGACTTGCCACAGACTTGTGCAGATCCAGCAGCTGTACAGTGGGGAGAAAAGACGGGTGTTTTTATCTTGATCCATTTTCTCTTCATTTTTGTTTACCAAGGCCCTGGCTACTAGAGAGCTCTCATTTGGTACTGGCCTTCACCCCACCTAGTTTGTGTCACAGACTTTACCCCGGGGACTACTTCCTTATAGTTACGTGCCCAAGCCTTCTTACTGAGCGGGCAGGAGATTTGAGTAGCTTCTGTGTGTCTTGCCATGGCATCATGCTGTTCCTCTTGACATACAAGCCAGTAAGCAGTGACTGCTCACGTTCCAGTAACTACTGGTCCTAATGACTGGGTTGGGCCAGTGTTTGCCTGAGGTGTCAGTCAGGACCATGTTCAAACACTCCCTGGGGGCTGTTTGCACAGCTTTTGGCCTACGCTAGCCCTGCTGTGGATTACCAAGCTGCTGCTGCTTCTCCTTGTGTGTGGAAACTGTGGTCTGGAGCTGCTTGTTCACAGATGATTGAGCAATAGGCATCCTGCTAAATTCTTCTTGCTTTTGTTTAGTTTGCTGTTTTTCTTTGTGCATTTTGCAATAAGCAGTTTAGCTGCTGGTTTTCTTCTTTTCTCAATTAAGCAGTCTTCTGTCTTTGTCCATACTTGGGTTCACAGAATACCGAAAGCCAGCTGGGAAAGGTGAAGCTGAGACAGAATGCCCAGTTCTGTCTTGTGCAAGTGAAGCTGTATGTGAAGATGTGTGGGCACAAATGGGGATATAGTGTGCTTTTCAGGCTGAATTTCATTTCTTTGAGATTAAAATCTGTGAGTGGTCATTTTAGTTATGTAAGTGGGTTTGTCTCAGTTTTTAAAATTATGAAACATTTCAGAAGTATAAAATTTACAGTGAACAAAATAATTAATACCTGTGTGCTCATTCCAGCTTTATCCAGGCTCACCTCATTACAAAGCTTCTAGTTTTTCAGTTCCAGAGAAATACAGGCAGTGGCAGAGGAGTATGTGTGGGGAAGTATTTGAAAATAAATACTTGAGAGGTGTGAGGGACTTACTATGCAGTTTCTTCACAGCTCTCCCGTAAAGAAGCCAAGTCTCCTAAAGGCCCCTCAGTTTGAGGCAGACCCTTTTGATTCTGGCTGTGAGAACTCTGAAGGTCTCGGGCCCTGCATGTCCTCCCTCAGCACTCTGTTGGGCACCGTGGCCGAGACCTCTGAGGAGAAGTACCGCCTACTGGACCAGAGGGATAGGATCATGCGGCAAGGTAATGATGTTACTGTGTTGTGCACTTTGGACCAGACGTTCCTTTTTGCTGTTTCGGATGGCAACAAACTCCTTGGTGAAATAGTCTGCTCTGCTATCAGGATGTGGGGCTGCTGTGTGGATCCCTACCCTCACTGCCCTCTGGTCTTCTTCAGTTGAACGTAAGCAGGGATATGATGCATGAGGTTTCAGATTTCATTTTAATTTTGAAAGAAAGCCTACAAACCAGTGCTCCATGATAAATTACACAAATTAAAAGACATTTTTTTCACATTCAGAAAGCACATGTCAAACATTTTCTGTTTGAAGAAATTATCACTAATTCAGAAAAACATCAAGCTAGGTGGGAAGTCTGTAATTTTTATCATAAAGAGCTCATTTCCTTGGCATGGAACGAACTAGCAGCCAGTCTGATGAAGGCCAAAGTCCAGAAGGAGAATGGGCAGTAGATCACTAAGCAGTTTCAGAGTGGACAAGGTTACAGGGAGGCTGCAGAGAAGGAAGTGTCAGGAACTAGCTCCGGAACAGATGGGAAAGATGCCTCCTTCACCCTCATAGTGAGAGAAGTGCATTTCTCACCTGTGGGGCTTTAGAGCCTGAGAGGCTGGCAGTGTGTTGGCAGAGCTTCAGGGTAGCAGCTGCCCTGCAGGAAGGCAGGGGGTAGACATGCAAATTCGCAAAAACTTCATAGAGCCCAGGCCCTCAGTGGCTTCATATCACAGGCACACCTGCATGTGCAGTGAGTCCTGCACAGGTTGTTTCTGATGGAAAAAGATTGGAAACTCAGGGATATCACTCAGTGAGGACTGGCTAAGTTGTGCTTCTGTGTACACATTGGGATCCTAACCAGCTTTAAGCAGAGAATGAGGATTCGTATTTTTGGGAAATTATTAAGATCTGTTGTGAAGTAAAAAAAGCAAGATGCCAAGACTATATAGTGTGCTGCCATTTGTGTAAAAAGGGTATCTGTGAGTGTGTTAGTGTGTGAGTGCATGTGTTTTATGTAAGTATATTTGCATACATGTGAGGTGATTGTAGTGAGGAGGAAGCTGAGTGTCTGAAGGCAGAGGTAAGGAGTTACTCCACTAGAAACAATTTTATACCTGTGGAATGTCAAATCCTCTGAATGCATTACCTACTCAAAGAGTGTTGAATTAGAATAAAGAAATAATGTTTTTGTTAAGTGCTGTTGAGTTGATTCTGACTCATAGAGACCCTGTGTAGGGTTTCCAAGGTTTGAACTACCAGTCTTTGAGTTTGCAGTCCAG
>NW_006408872.1:877365-888654 GCF_000296735.1 Chrysochloris asiatica | reverse complement strand
ATGAGTCCTGATAACAATTAGTCACTATTGTATCACAAGAGCCCTATCTGCATTTCATTTCATCAGCCCCGCCTAGACAGATTGGGTACTACTCAGTGGAGATTCTACCTTCCTTCCCACCCTCTGAATCTAGGTTCCCTCTTAAAAGCTTGTAAGCCAGTCACTTCTTGCCTTTGTTGCCCCCCGCCCCCCAACTTGGGGTAGCCAATGTCCAAGTTGCCCATCCCTGTCTACTCTGTGTGTGGAAGGGGTGAGAGTGATCCTTGCTGTGAAGATTTGTTTCCTCTTTTGAGCTATTGCGTCCATAGGTGTACGTCAAGTTCATCAAATTGTATCAGATTACTCTTTTTTTTCCCTCTTCTTTCTTCTCCTGGTTGAGCTCTGATCATCCAGTCATTGAAGCCAGGTCAAGCGGGTATTATCTGCAAGTGTGGGTGTTCTTGCGTCACAAAGATTTTTCCTCTTAGATTTCAGCTGTAGGATTTTCTTTTTTAAAGACGAACAAAACTATAAATTCTCGGAATCTGAATACTTCGGCTGCTTCATTAACGCTAAAACCTGTCATTATACATTATAATGTGGACTTCAACTGGTTCAGTGGTTCAGTTCAGTAATTGCTGTGGTAAACAAGGCTGCCTATGCTTCGAATATTTTTCCCATGATAGTTTGATGCAATTAGGAAACAAGCAGCCGGACCCTGCTCACAGACGGCAGACTGCTGCTCTGCTTTGAATGTGTGTTACTCTCCAGAGTCCTGTCAATAATCCATTTTTCCTTATCAATCTCCTGAAACTTTCAGGAGGAAGGACTGTTTTTAGGACTTTTTTATGTTTTGTCTTTAAAATTTTTATTCCTACTTTTTTTTTTTTTTTTTAAGGTTTTTTTTGTGGATTGAGCGCAAGTTTTCAGGGCACATCATCGGTTTCACATTCAAACATTCATATACCTTGTTTCATTACATTGATTATAATCCCCTCCACATACCATCAGTTAACAGAGTTTCTCTCTATCCTCTTTAGCTTTTTTTTTGGGAAAAACTTTGCCTTTTTGGAATTTACAGTCTCGGCTTTTAGGGAAGGTTTTTACATTTATCTGTGGATATCCAGGGCTCATGTATGGAATTACTAACCAGCATAACTGAATAATCAGATAAGGGACATTTTGCTATGTCTGCTAGGTGGCTAAAGTCTGATCCTCAGAGCCTATGGTTTGGACGGTCAGCAACGCTTGGGCCCACAGGGACTTGAACTCCTGACTGGGTCTGCACGGTCTGCATCAGTTTCCCCCTTATTTATTATTTGTTTAAAGGACGCTGCCTGCCTTAGGCGGTCAGTGCGAATTCCTCAGTCTTACCTGTCATCGAAACTCATTGCAGCATGGCAATGGCTCTGTCTTAGGTTGCCGAGGTTCCACGTGATCCTTGCCCGTCTCTGGCCACACGTCCAGCATAAACAGCCGCCATCCGAAGAAGGCAGGGAGGAAGGAGACCGGCTGGGGACCCTACACGCAAGATGTTGCCAGACCACCACCTGCTCTAAGGCGACCAAGCAGTATCACTATGCTGAGGTTCAACCAAGTTCACAGGGGAACTTAATCTCTGGCCGAGGTAGCAAATTAGTAGCCACTCAGTTCTCAACTTGAGAATTACTTATATCAGAAATTTGAGCATGTAGCTGATGAATATCCACAGACAAGTGTATATTGTTCCACAACGACCTACAATGCTGTTGAATTAAGTTCCAATCAGGTTCTGGTTAACTGAAAAAATAACACATATCTACTTATACAGTGAATAACCTTAGCTGAGAGTGTAAATTTGTTATATTGAATCTTATTTCCCTTAAGCCATCTTCCTTTCTCTAGACATATTGTAAACCTTTATCTATTTACTCTTGGATCATGTGAGCAAGACTAATATCCCTAGACAGTTGATTTACATGGTGGGCAGGGCAAAAAAAGGTAACAATTCCTATTAGTGCAGTGATTATTGACCTAAGAGCAAAGACATGTGGCACGTTTAAGGGCCAGGCACCGCAATGTTTTGCCTAGCTTCTGAGAGTGTTAACAGGCAATAAAACATACGATGGTTGATGAACGATTTCAAAGTCTGTAACATCTGTTAACTCCCCATTCCCCACGCCGGACAAGCAAAGCGGCAGAAAGTCTCTGGAGTTTAATCCGTTCTCTAAGGGTTAAACAGTTCTTAAAGTCTTCTCTGCTGTGGAAACATCTGGCTGACTCCTTGGTGCTCTTGCCGGAGGGGCCTCAGTGGAGATGTGGATGACGTCATTGTTTCAGATGGGTCCTCGGTGAATGCTGGTTCCCTCAGGCAGGCTTGCTCCGAAGAGGGAGAAATGGCTGTCCTCTCGCTATACGGTCGAATTAGTCAGGCTGGAATCCATGTTGGAGAGCTTATGACCTGTAACACAGACTAAAACTCTCGCCTCTTGGTTAGTCACGTAGTAAAAGAAAACATTCCAGCATCTTAACAGGATTCTCCCCCATTCCAAACATGACTCAATCCCTGTATCTCAGAGTCCTGCCGTTCCAAGGTTGTGTATATATCTTGCTTTATATCTGGCCCCTTTGGCCCTTTCACTCATGCCCACTTGTTCTCCCAGCTGCCCTGTTTTTTCCCCTTTCCCTCTCCCTCCCTTTTTGTTGTCCCTCTCCCTCACACCCAAGCTCTCCTGTGTCCAATCCCCACCCTCCGCTCTGCCCTCCCCTTCCCCCCTTCCCCACCTTCCCAACCCTCAACACAGACCTCCCCCTGCCCCCTTTCAGTATAGTTTCTTTTTCTTAGTCCTTTACAGAAGTCGTCTTATGCAGTATTTCTCTTTTTGTGACTGACTAATTTCACTCAGCATGATTTCCTCAAGGTTAATCCATGTTATGTGGTGGTTTACCGCTACCTTGTTATTCTTCACTTTTTTTTTTAAAAAGCTTTTATTGTGAACTGAGTGATAGTTTACATGGGAGAACATCGGCTTTACATCATCGTTTTATTGCAGTGATTACAATCTCCATCATTATTCAACAGTATTTGCTTCCATTCCCTCTGTTTTTCTTTTCCTTTTTTTTTGAGTGGAGGAGGGGAGATGTACACAGAAACACTCAGGAATATATACTAATTTGAACATATCAGAGGTGTTGCAGGACTTTTGAAGAGCGACATTATTGGTGGAACTGTGGAGAGCAATACACATTCAAAATGGTAGCATTTGGTTGCCATTTTTGACCAGGGCAGAGCTATTTGCTTTGAGTCAAAATACCATGGATAGCAGATTTGGTTGCCATGCAACCAAATGATGCAATACTGAAGTAGAGTTTTAGAAATGCTAGTGTATGTTGAATACTTCTAACAAATTAAACCCTTTAATAAATGGTATACTTCAGCATCATTGAAGTCATTGTAAATTTACAAAAGAGTGGTGCTCCCAGCTGTAAGTAGACACCCCCTCTTTGTCTGGAGTCAACCCTGAAGACCCGGGGCTGTTGGAGAACCATACTTGGGAATAGGGGAGTCTCTGGGGCCTCTGTGAGCCTGGTACCCCATCATTCATGTGATGGGTTGTTCTTCTGTTACTCTAAGGCCATTGTTGAAATTCTTCTTTCTTACCCTGTGTGATTTTAGCTTTATTTTTTCTTTTATCATGAAAATGCACTTAAGCTGGGTCCCAGTGACTATGTGGTAATGCTTAATTTTGCCTTGATTCCATCTAGCTCGAGTGAGGAGGACCGACCTGGACAAAGCGAGGACTTTCGTTGGGACATGCCCAGACATGTGTCCTGAGAAAGAGCGGTACATGCGGGAGACCAGGAGCCAGCTGAGCGTGTTTGAAGTGATCCCTGGGACAGACCAGGTGGGGCTCCACATCTACCCAGTCCTCTCCAGTCTGTTGTCCAGGGTGTACATAGCTAGGCTGGGGTCTATCTAGCATGAAGGAGGGAGCAGGCGTATTCTCTGCCTGGGCTGTCTGTGTTTGCACCTGAGTTAGGTGTTTACGTGTTTTAGGAAGCCAGCCATCTTCAGCCTCTTTGTGCAGGGCAGCTTTGGTCTCCAGGCCTCTCTTGAGCAGCTGGCCTATTCCTTGTAGGCCCCTGCTATACTCCTACTTGTCTCCAGTATGACTTGGGCCTGTGAAGACATATTGTGGGATTGGAGTGTGGCTGAGATGTAGAGCATCCAGAAGTCCTGTATCTATCATGCTCTGCACTTCAGGGCCATGCAGCTGGTCTAACCTGTACTTCTCTGCTATCTTGACTTGATCACCTCTTCATCTGAATTCCTTGTTCTATTTGCCAGCAATATTTTTTGTTTTATTTTTGTCTCTGCATTTTGAAATACAGGAATACCTTGAAAAGATTCTCGAATATTGATTGTTTGTGTCGTTAGGGCTGTCATTGTGAAGCCCTGTGTCTCTGTTTGCCGCCCGCTCTCACACTCCTGTCTCTAGTTCACACAGGCAGCTCTTGCAGGAGTGTGGTGCATTGTCTGGTATGTGAACCACTGCATATCAGTTTGAGGAAGCTGTAGTGTCTGTTGCTGAAGTTGATAGTACTCTTAGGTGTATTAAGGTTGGTGTAGGCTGTGGCAGCTGGCAAAAATATTTTGACCAAGTGATGAATGGCTGTGCTAGATGCTGGCGAGGCCCATCTATGCTAGTAGCTGTGTTTCTGTCCTGATCCCTCAGGTGGACCATGCGGCAGCTGTGAAGGAGTACAGTCGGTCCTCAGCCGATCAGGAGGAGCCCCTGCCGCATGAGCTGCGGCCCTCAGCAGTGCTCAGCAGGACCATGGACTACTTGGTGACCCAGATCATGGACCAGAAGGAGGGCAGCCTGCGCGACTGGTACGACTTCGTGTGGAACCGGACACGGGGCATTCGGAAGGTCAGGAGACACTGGGACATACTCAGATTCCAAACCAAAATTGATAGTTCTTTTCATTTTATTCAGTGGTGTTTCATATGAGTTGTCCCTGGGTAGCTCATACATCCAAGTGCTTGACTACTAGCTGAAAGTTGACAGTTCGAATCCACCCAGAGGTGCCTCAGAAAACAAACCTGGCTATTTCAATTGTTGAAAACCTTGTGGAGCAGTTCTACTCTGACAAACATGGGGCCACCGGGAGTCAGAATTGGATTGATGGCAAAACAGTGATATGTTTCATATGTAACAAAAATTCGTGTGGTTTAAAATCATTGCCAGGTTATATGAAACTGTGCTTTCCTTCAAATTAAATTGTGAGGAATTCTGGTAATAAGCCATGATTTGAACTCTCTGTGCATGGAACATGTGTATATATATGTGTGTATAAAGTGTGTGTGTGTGTGTGTGTACATGCATGTGTATATGCATGCAAATGAGGTGCAATTTATGTGTGTGAATGAAGGGTGTATATGAGGTATGTAAGGAGCTCTGGTAGTGTAGTGGTTATGAATTGGGCTGCAAACCGCACAGTCAGCAGTTTGAAGCTACCAGCTGTTCTGCAGGAGAAAGATTAGGCTTTCTGCTCCCATGAAGATTTACAGCCTTGGAAACCCTGTACAGGGTCACTGTGAGTTGGAACTGACTCCACGGCACATAACAACAACAACATATGCATATGAGATGTTTATACACACATCAGGTATTAATGTTTGTGAATTGTACATGAAAGAGGTATGTATGTGCATGCATGAGATGCACATGTGTTCATGTGTGAAGTGTCTGCATGTGCATACAAAGAATGTATGTACATATGAGGTGCCTGTGCATGCAAGGTATGTGTGAGGTGTGCGTGCATATGTAACCTTGCCTTTTTACTCGTGGGTAGGACATCACGCAGCAGCACCTATGTGACCCCCTGACGGTGTCCCTGATTGAGAAATGTATGAGATTCCACATCCATTGTGCTCACTTCATGTGTGAGGAGCCCATGTCCTCCTTCGATGCCAAGATCAACAATGAGAACATGACCAAATGCCTCCAGAGTTTGAAGGAGATGTACCAAGACCTGAGGAACAAAAGCATTTCCTGTATTGGTGAGGCAGAGTTCCAGGGCTATAACGTGCTGCTCAATCTCAACAAAGGGGACATCCTGAGGTAAGTCTTAGAGAGAGGTCACATAGCAAAATGCTTTCTGAAGTCAGTGTAGCTGATGAAACTGAGCTCTCTCTGATAGTGAATGTGGGATAACAATAGGTCATGGAGATTTGGGGAGGAGTGTGGTGAGCAGGCCTTGGTTTTTGTTCTCTTTGTTATTAGAGCTTTTATTGTGAATTGAGTGATAGTTTACAGGGCAGATCATCAGTTTTGCATTCAACCAATCATATTTTGTTTCATTGCAATGATTGCAATCTCCTTCATGCACCATCGGTTAACAGTATTTACCTCTGTTTTATATATATATATATATATACACAAAACAAAGAAAAAATATATATATTCATTTAAATGACCAAAGGACATATTTTGAAAGCCAGCCTCATGCCCACTGGCACACAGCTTTTCACATTTCATGGGTCTAGAGTCCTTAGTTGCTCTATCTCTCTGTGCCATCACCTCTGCTTCCGACTCTGGTGTCGCTATTTCTCTGCTTAGGATCCCATGCTCCACTCATGCTCTTTCCTCCTGAAGGTCCTAGGGTCTTCTGATCCTGGAATGAAAGATTCACTTCTCCCCCCTTTTTGTTTCACATCTTCTACCTTTATAGTTGTGACAATTGCAATTAGTCATGGTAACAGTTACTCACTATTGAATCAAAAAAATCCTATCCCTATCCTCCCCCATCCCTTTTCACCAAATCCACCTAGACAAGATGAAAATTATTCAGTGGGGATTCCACCTTACCCCCTTCATTCTGAAACTGAGCACAAATTGAAAACTTGTAAGCCAGTTACTTTGTGCCTTTATAGACCATTTTTGGTAGCCAATGTTTAAGTTGCCCATCCTTATCAACCCTTTGTACTGAAGGGATGGACTTGATCCATGATGTGAAGATTCCTTCCCTCTTGGTTGGAATTTTGAGCAACCACATCCATAAGCAGCCGTCAAGTTCATCAAATCGTAGCAATATCCATTTCCTTCTTGTATCAAACTTCTTTATCTTCCTTCAGTTGAGTTCTGATCAGCTAGCCATCCAGACTAGGTCAAATGAGAACTATCTGGTGTTCTTCAGATCACTTCTGATCAGCTGGCTGAATCACTCTAAGCTCTAGCCCCCAGCGGCTAGGTCAGTGTCCATGGGCTTAGGAGTTCCCAAGTCTCCCTACACTTCAGACCAACCACCTCTTCTTCTCTTTCACATCTCAAGGTTGACGGGTATCTGTGGAACATGGTCGAACTTAGCTTATGTCTTCATTGCCGCCTTTCTCTCACTTCTACTCACAAATAAACCAAGGTGGTTACCGTGAGCTTACAAGTCTGTTCGTGTGTTCCCCTTGAGTTTCAGTCTTGGAAGGGGCTTTATCCTGATGGACTGACTTGTCTTGTCTTGATAGCTCCCAGGCAAACAGTTTGCTTATTTTGTAACAGCCAGACAGTTAGCTTTTTATTTTTTTCTTGGTGGTTTTTCTTTCAAGAGATAGCTTCTGTTCTTCTAGCCGCTCTAGTTTGGTCTTTCAAGTGGGAATGTACCACCTCAGAAGGTTCTGGATGGGGCTCAGGATTCCACTTAAGGCCCCACACTCTTCAAAGGCTTAACAAGAAGCCTATTTCACTGGACAAATTCTAGTACCCTTTTAGTTCTTCTAATCAGTTAAAGACTGAAGACGGACTTACAAGCTTTTCTGTAATTATATTTCCCGACAATTCCTTTCTAGCCCTCTCAAATGTCTGTTTTACACCAATATGGCCTTGGTGTTCGTTATGTTAATGAGAAGATGGCAGATGGGTTTCCCTGATGACAGAGACTGGACCTGAGCTGTGTCATTGCTGCTGGTAGCTTGCTGGTGGGTGGATGTATCAGAGTTCTGTGTAAGAAGGGAGCAGAGAATGAGATGGAGATACTGAGGACAGTTCATTTAGACAGGGTAGAGGAAGAGTCCTGGCCTGTAGTAAATCAGCAACATGTGCTTATAATGAGTAGCTGGATTTTTGGCAATGCCACAGTTTCTTTTTGCCCAAGAGGCTCTTGTTTTTCTTCTCCTTTGTTAGATATTTTAATATTAGAGGAAGCCAGAGACTTCTTTTAACTAAGTTTTTCCCTCCAAGAACCTTGTCTCTCTCTACATATGTGACTGATCTTAAAGTTTTACAATTAAGCTTGGAGATAAACTAGTTATGAAAAATGTCTATTCCTTTCACATGTATTCTCCATTTTGAATAATTTATCTCTAAATAAAACTGCAACAACAATGACAAAAAACTCCTCAGTTTTCTAAGTTTTATCTTTGACTTCACATACAACTAGCTTGAAAATAGACTGTTGGTATCACTCTCAAGTAACTTTGATAATCGAGTCCTAAATTATTTTTGAACTTGCTTATTTTATTCATCATTTCTTTTTTTAAAAAAATTTTAACAACCAGTCCATTTTTTAAATTCTTAAATATTTGACATTACATAATTAAACTGAAATTTTATTAAAATTCCACTCTTAAACATTTCTTATTGGCAAACAGAAATAAAATTCATGAATCAAAAAACCCAAACAAAACTGAAAACAGGGAAAAATCTTATAAAACTAAATATGGATCCTAGCATTAACAGCTGAACAGACAAATGTGGTTTTTAGATTCTTAGCGGATGGTAAAGTTGTGTAGAAAATGAACACTTAACAAATGGTTTAGAACCTGGAATCACTGACCAGAAATTATACAGTAGGATCATGGGAAAACAGAAAGGGGTTATGAGCGAACCTACACTGTATAGCTGCACCCCTTGCCCTACTCAGAGGAAAGCCTGGCAGTGATTAGATACTGGGCCAGACTAATCCTGGCAGCTGAACCAGTGATAGTAACCTGCTTGTCAGAAGAACCTTCCACTGGGTTGGCAATTTTGATCTGGGCCCCCAACATCTAGCAGATCTCATTAATGTTGGCACCTTTGTTTTTGTTGTTAGGTGCCATGGAGTCAGTACTGACGTATAGCGACCTTATGCACAGTAGAACGAAACACTACCTGATCCTGTTGCCATGCTTGAGTCCATCAATGCTGCCACTTGGCCAATCCTTCTTGTTGGGGTGGTGGGGGTCATCCTCTTTTTCTCTGACCCTCCACTTACCAAACATGATATCCTTCTCCAGCAACTGGTCCCTCCTAACAACATGTCCGAAGTATGAGAGATGAAGTTTGGCCATCTTGGCCTCCAAGGAGCATTCTGGCTGCACTTCTTCCAAAATGGATCTGTTAGTTCTTTTGGCAGCCATGGCACTTTCAATATTCTCTTCCAACACCATAACTCAAAGGCATCAATTCTTTTCTGGTCTTCTAGCGCCCGATTACTTCATCATCGTCTTAAAACTTTTGTCTATCAATCCTGTCTAAGAGTAGTGACTTTGAAGTTAGTAAGCAATAAATATGATGGTATAGTTCACCATCAAGACCTTTGTCCTCAATATGTTGGGAACCTAGTTTTTTGAAAATCAGGTATCTATGTAATAAAACTTATAATTCAGTGACATTAATTGCATCCATCATGTTGTGCAACCACCACCTCTACCCATTTCCAGTTTTTCCATCACCTTCAACCGAAGCTCAGTGTCCCCACTTGTCCCTTCCCATTGTCCTTTGGTAACCACTAGCCTACTTTCACCAATAGGTGAAATGTACATTTGCCTATTCTAGATATTTCATATAGCTGGCATCATACAATACTTGTGCTTGTGTGTCTGACTTATTTCACTCAGAATGATGTTTGTAAAAGAGTTATATCAATGTCATAGTATGCACATGGACTTCATTTATTTTTATAGCTGAGTATGTATCCATTTGTATCTTTTTGTGTATCCATTCCTCTGTTGACTGGCATTTAGGTTGTTTCCACCCTTAGGCTGTTATGAATTTTACTGTAGTGAACATTGGTATACAAGTGTCTGGGTTCCTGTTTTGCATTTCTTTGGATATAGATCTAGGATTGGGATTGGTGGGTCATATAGTAGTTCTGTTTAACCTTTTTGTTTTAAGGGGTTAAGGGTGGGTAGGAATAAGGAGTTAGGATTAGGACTGTGGCTAGGTCTAGGACTTTGTTTAGTGTTAGGGTTATGATTGGGATTTGCATGAATAATTTCTTTTATAAAAATCAACGTAAGGTTGATCCCCATGAGCTGGAAGTTAAAGATAGTGCAACTGTGTGACTTCTCCAACATATTATATTCCTTCGTAATCCTTGAAATCAATCACCACTCCTCCCTTCCCTCAAGTCCCAGGGTTCTGCAACCCACTGCAACATTCCACAAAATTCACAGTTGTCAAAAGATATGGCTCATGGAATTGTGGAGGCTGACAAGTCACAGATTCGTAGTTCAGAGATCAGTCTGAAGGAATCTTCTCACCTACGTAGTCTCAGGAGCTGTGGAATCCAGATCTGTAGGTCAGATGACAGGCTTTTGATGCATGAGACTGCAAAAACTTGTGAATCAGGTCAGATGATGGGTCGAAAGTCCCACCAACTGGATGTCAGACGTCATGAACCAGATGCAAGATCCAGGGCATGCAAGCAAGCTTTTCCAAAGCAGTCTTGTAAATTGAAGACAGACAATGCCCCCACAGGAAACTAAGGGTAGTGATTTGAGTCACACCATCTACTAAGTGGGGGGAGCATTCTTTTTTTACATTCATCCTATCATATTTCCTTTCAAAGCAATGGTTTCAGTCCCCTCCATGCATCAAATAACGACACAGGCCCAACACCCCACCCCACCCCCTGGCCTCCAGCACACAGCCCTTCTCCCACCCTGAGTCCTGTGTCCCCAGCTGCTCCATCTGTCCACATCATTGTCTCTGTCTCCATCCCTGGTGTCACCGCTTCTCTGGGTAGGGTCCTGCTCTACTTGATGCTCCCAGGGACCTCCGCTCCTGGGCTACAAAATCAATCACTCTTCTCCTTTTGTCAAAAAACATCTACCTCTATATTTCTTAGCCTCACAGTCCTGATGGCGTTTATTCACTAATGTGATTTTCCTTTCGCTAGCCTCGTCCCAACGGATTGGAAATCATTCAGTGGTGATTCTACCTTCTCCCACCCCATCTGGAACTAGATTCCCACTTAAAAGCTTGTAAGCCAGTCACTTCTTTTGCCTTTATAGGTTGCCCCATTTTGGGTAGCCAATGTCTTAAGTTGCCCATCCCTGTCAACCCTGTGTAC
>NW_006408872.1:858525-871420 GCF_000296735.1 Chrysochloris asiatica | reverse complement strand
AATAGATCTGTTTGGAAGAAATGCAGCCAGAGTGCTCCTTGGAGGCCAAGATGGCCAAACTTTGTCTCTCATATTTCGGACATATTGTCAGGAAGTACCAGTCTCTGGAGAAGGATATCATGTTTGCTAAGGTGGAGGGTCAGAGAAAAAGAGGAAGATGGATTGGCCAGTTGGCAGCATCAATGGGCTCAAGTGTGGCAACAGTAGTGAAGTTGGCCCAGGACCAGGCTGTGTTTCATTCTGCTGTGCATAAGGTTGCTGTGAGTCAGCTCCGACTCGATGGCACCTAACAACAACAACAACAGTGCTACCAGAGCGCCCTAATCAAAGGCATAGAGGGTAGGATTTACAATATATCATGAAATGGAGCTAATTAAATAATTAGCTACCCTGCTGGACTAGGATTAATGTTAGCGGTTGGACTAGGGCTAAGAGTAAGTAAGGCTTGGTTTACTTTTAGGGTTATAGTTAAGTTGAATATTTTTTTTTGTCTTGACATCTATTTGATTGCCACTTCATTTGAAAGTTCTGTAACTGCATTGTTCTATGCTTCCACTTTGTGGTTTTTTGTTGTGCAAGCTGGTATCTCTGGTTCTCTATTTTCAGTCTTGTAAGTTTGTTTCACTTTGAATACTTCTATATCTGGGTTGTAGGACTCCTGGTGTGGTGCTGTGGATTAATGCACTAGACTGTGTAGTTGGTTTGAATTGCGAGGTCAACGGTTCAGGTTCACCAGCCATTCCTCAGAAGCCCTATACAGGGTTACTATGGGTTGGAACTGACTTGATGGCACTTAACAATGACATACCTGGGTTGTGGTGCTGTAGGATAAGCACTGGAATGCAAGGTTGGTTTGAACCACAGGGTCAACAGTTCAAACTCACCAGCCACTCCTCAGAAACCTTGTACAGGGTTGCTGTGGGTTTTAACTGACTCAGTGGCACTTAAGAACATATCTGGGTTCTGGTGCTGTAGGGTAAGCACTAGAATGCAAGATTGGTTTGAGCCTCAGGGTAGACGGTTCAAACTCACCAGCCGCCCCTCAGAAACTGTATACAGCACTTAACAACAACTTTGTTTTACTTTGAATATTTCTTTATCTGGGTTGATTTCTGGGTGATGTTGTCATTTATGTAAACCTCAGGTTATTGTCTGCTGTTGTTGGTTCTCTGTCTAAAGAACTTCTTTTAATATTTTTTCTAAAGTTGGTCTGGTTTGTGCAAATTCTTTAATTTCTGTTTATCTGGAAATGCCCTAATTTCACACACACAGTTAGATGAACAGTTTTGCTGGGTACGATTCTTGGTTGGCAATTTTTTTTTTCAGTGTTTTGTCTTTGTCATTCTGTTGCCTTCTTGTTTGCATGCTCTAAGAAACTAGAGCTTAGTCTTAATTGTTCTCCTTTGTAGGTAACTCTTGTTTTTTCTGATCTGAACTCAGGACTTTTTTCTTGTTTTTAGTTTTGAAAAGTTTGATTATAATATGTCTTGGTGATTTTATTTTGGGGTCTGTCCTATTGGGAGTTCATTAAACTTGTTGGTTGGCTACATTTTCATCTTTTGTGATGTTAGGGAAATTTTCTTCCATTAATTCTTTTACAATTTATTTATTTTTTGGTCTCTTCTTGTTCTGGAAATCTAATCAAACGTAAGTTATTCCTCTTGATAGTGTCTCACATAAATCTTCCAATTTTTTATTTCTTTTTCTGATTGTTCCACTCGAAGATGAGTATTGAGAGATTTGTCTTCATGCTCACTTATTCAGCCTTCTATTGATTTAGTTATACTTCTTTACCCTTTAATGTATTGTCTATTTTTGAAGTCTTAGTATTAATCTTCTGACTTTCTAAAGCTGTTTTTGTATGGTTTCCAATTTTCATTTATTTTGTCTGATCGTGCTTGTGGTGTTCTCTTGAATGCTTCTAAAGTTTTTATTTTTTTAATTTAATTTATTTTTAAATGTTTTATTGTGAATTATGTTTACATGGGAGAACATTAGTTTTACATTCATGCTTCTAAAGTTTTTGTGTGTTCTTGCTTTTGTTATTTCTCTCAATTCTTTTAATATTCCTTATCAAGTAGTTCTGAAACCACTTCTGGTAGTATATTTTCTGACTGTATTTTGGTTACTTATTAGAGACACTCAGTCTTGTTTCTTTGTGTAAACTGAAACTGCCTCATTGTATTTATAGTTAATTGATGACTGTATGTTGGTGTGTTCTCAAACTTTCACCACCTGTCTCCTGGTGAATGTGATAGAAGACCAAAAGTGTGAACTCAGTTCTGTCTTCTCTGTGTCGAGTAATTCAGGGCGTGTGCATGTGCCTCTAGAACCAGGGGTGAGCTTCTAGCACCCAACCCCAGGCATAGTCAAAGATGCGCAGTAGTGGATGCCACTGGCTGTTAGGTTGGGTATGGCTGGACTGCCCATTCCCCCAGCTACCGGAAGGACAAGGGAATAAGGGAGAACAGCACCTTTTTGTCATCAACATCCAGTTGAGTCCTGTGCCTGCAAAAACTCCACACCAGCTGACAGCCCACCTATTTTTCTTCTCTCGCTGCCCCTGTGCAGCTTCCTCTTTCAGTCATTACTTCTCAGTCCCCCTCTCTGTCCTAGCCTCTGAAGCTCAGGGCTCCAAGATAATAACCATCTGTATCTGTTTCACTTGTTCTCCAATGTTTTTGTTGTAGTGCATCTGGCTACTCTGCCATCTTGCCTCGAACTCTGTGTAACTTTCTGAGGAACCACTCAACTGTTTTCCACAGCAGCTGCACCATTTTCCATTTCCAGCAGATAGAGTCCTGGTGTGGTGCTATAGCATAAGCCTTTGACTGCTAAGTATGAGCTTGGCAGGTCAAACCCACAAGACACTCCTCAGAAACTCTGTACAGGGATGCTATGAGTCTGAACCAACTCAATGCCACTTAGCAACAGCAGCAGTGGATGAGGGCTCCAATTTCTCCAGAGCTGTTCCAATACTAATTTTTTTCTGTTTTTCTGGTTGTAACCTCCTAATGCTACCTTATACTTTTTTTTATCTTTTTATTTAACAGAGAAGTGCAACAGTTTCCTCCTGCTGTTAGAAACTCCTCCGAGGTGAAATTTGCCGTTCAGGCCTTTGTTGCGCTGAATAGTAACAACTTCGTGAGATTTTTCAAACTGGTCCAGTCTGCCTCTTACCTGAATGCCTGTCTTTTACATTGTTACTTTAATCAGGTGAGTGATGTAGGTATGCTTGCAGAATTGGAAGAAAGCAGACTGTTGCTTAACATACTGTTAGGTGCTTCTCTGTTCTGGCAACGTTGCTGGGCAGACTGGGATTCTTGTGTGTCATCCTTTGACTACTCTACCATGGGCTACCCGTGTTATTACTGACTATGTCAGAAATGACAGTATGTGGAGGAGAATACTATCCTTGTGGTTCAGATAAGAGACGTCTCTTTATGATGCCAACACAGCATGTTGTCTTCTATGAAAACAAATTGAAAACCTTCAAGAACATAGTAATGTTGATCTAAATTTGTGGCATGAGCCTGCTGATGCTGAACTTGCCTCAGTAAGTATCTCAGCACTTGCTCTGGGCACTGGGTTACAGAGACAACAGGAAGTTGAGGTTTGCACTGTGTAAATCCTCATGGGATTGGCATTCCCAGAGTCACTCTGCAGCTCCCACTGTGGAGCCTCAGTGATCCCAGAGCAGCCCTGCCTGCCTGTCACCTCACTTCCCATGGTACCCCGTCTCTCCTACCCTCTGTGCTACCCCTATGACTGGGAAGTTAGGAGTACCTGTCCTCTTTGCAGGGAGCCCTTGAGCTTCCGTCGGGGAGGGATGTGTTACGATTGGGAAGAGACTGCCCTCATTTGAGACAGCTGTTTCTGTGGTGGGGATTAGAGGGGTGGACAGGGTTGGATATGTGAGTGGATCAAACTCACTTCTCCCTCCAGATCCGCAAAGACGCGCTCAGGGCCCTCAATATGGCCTACACGGTGAGCACACAGCGGTCCACTGCTTTCCCCCTGGACAGTGTGGTGCGCATGCTGCTCTTCCAAGACAGTGATGAAGCGGTTGACTTCCTCAGCTACCATGGCCTGGCTGCTTCTGATGGGTGAGCTCCAGGGGCACGGGCTCCTTGCTCTCTCTTCCTTGAGGGCACCAGCTGTGGGCCTGGCTGGGAAGCATGGGCTTGTTGGGGTTTTTCCAAACCTTGAAGCCCTTGGGGAGCTGCCCTCCCTCCTTGTCTGAGCAGGAGTGCTGTTCCACATGGGTCTGGTTTCCTGGAGAACACTAAGGCCTCTGCTGCTATATCAGCCTTGGCTGCACCTTCCTCCTTCCATTGTGGGGTGAAGGACAGCATGGTTGATGGCCTTGTGTAGAAGGTGAGGCATCATCTCATGTGTGGCATATGTGTGGTTTCTTTGGCACTTGAGCAGCTGTGTTGAGCTGAACCGGTCGGTGTTCCTGGAACCAGAGGGCTTGTCCAAAGCCAAGAAGTCTGTGTTCATCACCCAGAAGCTGATGGTATCAGTCGGGGAGATTGTGAATGGGGGACCGCTGCCCCCTACCCCCTGCCACACACCTGTGTGCAGCTTCAATTCCCAGAACAAGTATGTTGGAGAGAGTCTGGCTACAGAGCCGACCACTGGCCTCCAGAGACCTGGCGCAGAGACTACCAGTGAGTGGGGCAGTTGGGTGGAGGGTTCCCTGTAGGTTCCCTGTGGTCTCTTGGTTATCTGTGGGGTGGAGAGTGTGAACATAACTCAGTGATTGCCATCCTGCTGGCTGTCTCTGAGGACCTCACCGTCCACCGCCTTGGTCATGGCAGTGGACTCCCTTTCCGGGGTAAGGGAATCAGGTAGCTGGTGTGGTGGCCTGGCTGTCCCTGCATGCAAGCCCTGCATTTCTCTGTTTCCTCCAGGTGGTGGGAGAGGTGAGGAACGCCACACAGAGTCCACTGTGCCCTCTCCAGGGCTGTTTCCGCAGTCCCTGGCCCACATGTCCTTGCCAGGATCTCTGCCTCATCTCCCAGCTCCATCTGCAGCTGTGGCACCCAGCCTCTTCCATCCCCCCATGCAGCCGGAGCTCCTCCCACCGAGGCTGGCACCCGTGTACTCTGACGCGGTAGGGACCTTCAGGATTCAAACTTCAAATGCTGTCTAGCATGGGTGTCAGTGATTGACCTCTGTGTGGTCTTGGGGGTGTCACTGCACAAAGCACTCCTGTGGTTTTGTGCTCCTTGAGGCTTCAAGAAAGGGGACTTGTGTGAGGTTTTCTATCTATTACTTGTAATAGTTACTGGCTTTGAAACTTTGGAGTGAGCTGAAGGACTTACAGATGTAGTAGCTGATGCCTTTATTAAAGGTTGAAATCAGCCTGTACTGGCCCTCCATGATAAGCACTCTATAAACGTATGTTCCCCCTCTTCACCATGAGGTGGGCTGCACCATGCAGTACAGACAGGGAACAAGGAAGGACCCAGTGCTAACCTGGCTTCAGACTGTCAGCCAGCACGTGATGCAGCAGGGCCAACCCACAAATCACTGGAGCCCCCTCCACACCTACAGAGGCCACAGCGATGCTTGAGAGGTTCATTTTGTCCATTCACTCTCTGTCCAGAGTCCTCACGGGTCTTACCTAACTGTTACCATTGTGCCTGGCCATGTGGAAGAGCTGAGATTAAGTGGATTGAGTGTGTGGGGGTCAGGCGGGCAATGGACTGGGGTCCCTAGTGTCCATACGACCATGGCCTTGAGTGTACCATGTTGACTGCTCGGCAGGTGCAGCTAGGGTCAGGGTCCCTAGACAGAAGCATGGCTAGGAAAAGGCGCTGGCCAGGGCACCATGGATCTGAGTGGGGGTCGTTGCCAACCCATTCACTCAGAGACCGATTGGGAGCTATCAATGGCCTTGGCTCATCTCTGGAAGCCACCCAGTAGCAGCACAGCCCTTGTGGTCATGTTCTCTGTCCCAGGAGCCTGCAGTCAGTGCTTGGTGGTCCCCAGGTGGAGACTGTGAAGGGATGTTATGTTGAAGGGACCTGCTTCTCCTTTTGTAAGATTCTGAAGGCCTTAGTCTTCCAGGCTGTGGGCTGGATTATCCACTCATCTGTGATTTGTGGATTTGAGATTCTTTGCCAGCCAGACTGTATGGAAGGCTGCTCTGTGTGTGCAGTGCCCGCTCCTGATGGCGTGTCCGTCTGTCTCTAGGACATTGCTCAGGTGGTGGACGAGATCATCCAGGAGGCCCTCCAGAGGGACTTTCAGGAGGTTGGCGCCATCGGGGCCGCGTATGCAGCCACAGCCATGGGGTGAGTGCTGGCCTGGAGTGCATGCTGGCCCTTCCTATTCTAAGACTGCTCATGCACTGCCGCCTCCCTTCATGTCTTTTCTCATAAAGTGTTCTGTGTCCCTAAAGAGGCCACATGGGCCAGGTCCCCATCACCCCCAGTCCTGAGGGGTGTCTACGCCTGTGTTCCTGACCCCCTACTTCCATTGGTGTGTAGTTTCCACATGTGTGTACTTGTTGAGCAATAGCTGATTAAAAGTCATACATTTAAAACCTATTTTCTTTAAACATAAATTACAAATAAGAAATTGAGTAAGTCATAAAATTAGTTCATTTTCTGTGAAAATTAAAAGCACTCACTTTTATTTAATCCTGGGTTAAGGTTCACTTAGTTTATAATTTGGTAGATTAAGTCCCTTAAATGTTGTGCACCCTTTCCATTTTACACAATGATGAAATTTCCTCAGACATTGTAAACTGTAAGTGTAAGTTTAGTATACTTTTATCTGTTTCTGCTGAGTGCTTCAAACATTAACAGAATTGGTAATCAAAATCTTTCTGAGCTCCAAAATGACGTTCGTAAAGCTAATAAACTTGTTAAATGAGTGAAACCAGATTTTCCTAAGGGTCCCAAGAGTCTTGTAAACTCCCAGTGTACCCAGCAGCTCAGTGGGGCACGGGGAGGGGGCAGGGAAAGGGAGGCTGCTATTGCATTTTGTGGATATGAGTCTCAAAGGATCACCTCTTCCGAGAGTGCAGGATGCTGTGCGTCTCAGTTAGATGCAGCCCTTCTGATGGAATAGAAATGAGCGTGGCCCCATGTGCTCCCTTTCGATGCTGAAAAGCTGGCAGTGATGCCTTCTGCTGCACTGAGCTTCATTGTCTGGCTGCTTGAGGCCTTTGCCCATCGGCTGCTGAGTGGCACTTCTCTCTGCAGCATGTCTTTTCTGGCTGCGGAGGAGCTCCTGGCAGCTGCCACTGAGGGCATCCTGAGGGCTGCTGCAGTTGAGGGTGTGAGTGAGGTGCAGGCAGAGGAGGAACAGCGACGGGCAGAGGAGGAGAGGTGAGTGCAGGCCCAAAGGAGGAGGGATGGGAGATGCTGACCCTGATGGTTGACCGCTCCCCCGCACTTACACCGTCTAGGAGTCCTGGTGCCTAGTGGAGCAGGAAGGACAGGCTGACTGGCTTGGTCACATAACCCACGTTTCCATTGATAACTTCAAGTTATTCTCAGATGTTACTCTTGTGCTTTTTATCTTGTAACTTCAGGTTGAAACAGGAGAGAGAGCTGGCTTTAACTCAGCTGAGCCAGGGCCTGGCTGCAGAGCTGACGGAGTTAGCGGTGGCAGAATGTATCAACGAGACTGCTGCCCAGGAGCTGAAGTGAGTGATTCGTGGGGACCTGTGTGCAGGGCCAGGCTGGCTAAGGTTGTCACCTAGACCCTGGCCCAGGCTGCCTGGCTCGTTCTGCATGGGGCTGGGTACAATTCAGGGTTGTTGTTGTGAAGTGTCGTGGAGTGGATTCTGACCCATAGGGACCCAGTATAGGGTTTCCGAGGAGCAGCTGGTAGCTGGGTTTTAATTGCACTTGAGAAGCAGCGTATCTTTTGGGTAGCCAAATGAACACCATAACTTGTGCATGTGTGCGTTTGGGCGTTTGTGTGTGCTGCCCCAGGGAGTGCAGGCAGGTCTGCACTGTTCTCCCCAGGCTTCATCTCAATCTGACCCTGCACCTGGTAAAAGATCCCCCATAGCATCCTCATCAAACCAGCCCCTCTCCTTAGCTGTTTTCAAGGAGGGGAAGATTCTTGCCATTTTCAAGTGCTCAAAGATCTGAATGCTGCCTCAAGGAAGGACTATATTCAATGACACAGACTCGGATTGCATTGCCGAGCTTTAGGAGGAAAGAGGCACCAATTGTGTAGAACTCTTCCCATGAGCTGAAGAGTGGGTTTGGGGCCACACTGGCCAGTAGCGTAGCTTCTCACCAACGGGATCCAGAACAGTCTGGAGCCCACGGGTCACTTAACTAGTGACAATTCCTGACATGATGGTTGGAAGCCTGTTTCCCTTCCAGTGTAGGAGGGCCTTAATCACAAAGGTTGTGTCTATTTTCAGTCCGGGAAAGTCTCTCAGGAGATAACATGACTGGAGTTTGGGATGTGCATGGAAAGTACTGCTCTCCTGAATTCCAGAAGCTGGGTCTATACAGCCTCAGCCTCATGGTGATATTTGTTGGGAGCCTGTGAAACCACTTTGGCTTTTGTCTCAGTACACTTGACAATGTCTTCTGTGTTCCCTTGGCTGGCCAAATTTTGTTATAAAACTTCTCCCTGAGAGCTCCCACAGGATGACCACAGGCACCCAACTTGGGAGCAGCCAGCAAGGATCTGGACTTGAGATACTTAGTTACAGGTGGCTCATATTGCTAATGAGGAGGTTTTGCAGTTGTCTCAATGGTCATTTAAACATTAAGTATTTCTTATGACAAATGCTTATTTCTCGATTGTTTTCAGGGCTACCATGGGCCTTGTAATGTGCTCTGAACCATTTTCTTCTGTTGTCCCCATTGTTCCTGGTCTGTATAATATATGTGTTTGCAAATCTTAAAGCATCTCTTGACGACAAGACTTAGTTGCACTTAGAAATTCAAGACTTAAGCAGTTCCAGGTCAGCTTGGCTCTTGGTACCTGGCCTGGGCATGACCTTCCTGCATTGACTGCCCTCTTTTTTAGATGTGCAGTAGAATCTGACCAGCGGGCTCGTCTGGACCGCTGCTGTGAGGATGTCTGTGCCCATTTGGTGAACTTATTCTTGGAGCAGGAAACTTTTCAGACAGCAAAGGAGACCCTTCAGGAGCTTCAGTGCTTCTGCAGGTATCTAAAGAGGTAAGTCTGGTAACCAGGTAAAATTCTACCAAATGGCAGAGTACATGAGCCACCAGCACATTCTTCAATCAGTAATGAGGATCAGACAGTGTATTATTGCAGCAGTGAATCCCTGTTTCTGCACTATTTGGATTATACTTCCATAAACAGTTGATCACTTTTGATTTTGTAACAAAATAAATAAATAAAAGACATAATAACCAAATGTAATAGAATGAACTTTCTTTGGCTCCAAACCTTTAAAAGATCATTTCAGAGATAATTGGAGAAATTGAAATACGACTGGGTATTTTATATTAAAAAATTACTATGAAAATTAAAAAAAAGTTGATCACATACACACATGCACATAATCACATGTGTACACACCCACACATTTTTTTTTACATTGCTGTTGTTAAGTGTTATCGAGTTGGTTCCAACTCATAGCAACCTTTTATCGTGTTTCCAAGGCTTTAAGTATGTGCAGGAGCAGAAAGCCTTATCTTTCTCCTGCGGAGTAGCTGCATGCTCAAACCGCTGACCTTGTGGTTTACAGGCCAATTGCTTGTGGTATGGAGCCACTAAGCTCCCATTATATAGACATTTGTTGTTGTTAAATGCTATTGAGTCGGTTCCAACTCATAACAACCCTGTATAGGGTTTCTGAGGAGCGACTGGTGAGTTTGAACTGCCGACGTTGTGGTTTAAAGTGACTTTGCAGTCCACACTTACCGTACAGTGCTTTATATGTATGTTGTTGTTAAGTGCTGTTGAGTAGGTTCTGACTCATAGCGACCCTGTATAGGCTTTCCAAGGAACAGCTGGTGGTTCTGAACTATATACATAGAGACCTAATTATTTTGCCAGGAAAGCCTGTCTTTGCAGTGTGACCTCAGGGCACTAGACTGGGGTTGGTGTATACCCAGGTGGAGGGATGCTGTTGCCGCCAGAAAGAAGCTGAGACGCCAGATGCGGGCCTTCCCTGCAGCCCCCTGTGGTGTGGACATGGCCAACCGACTGAGATCACTGGCCCCAAGTGCTGAGTGCACCATTACTGCAGAGAACCTGGCCCGGGGCCTCCTGAACCTGGGCCACGCGGGCAAGCTGGGTGTCTCCTGTACCAGGTCAGCCCCTCACACGAGGCCCTTCTGATCTTCCCCAGGTCAGCACCCACCCCATCCCCCGAGCCTCCTACCCCCAGGTCAACCTCACCTTAACCCCTTTAAGGCCTTTTTGGTCTCTTAACCCCATTTGGCTTTACGTGATGACAGTGGGGGCTCCTGCAGACTGGGTGTATGGAGTTGACCTTCCCTGCAGTCTTAGGACTCCTGGCTCAGGTACCATGTGCCTTTTTCCCTGACTACTCCAGTCACATCAGTGGAAGTTTTGTCATGAATTCCCTGTATTTTACCCAGCCTTCCCTTCTTGTTGGTAAAGCCAGAGGCCCCACCCGGCCCCCACCTCTCGCCATGCTCTTCCCTGCTCCATTTCCTGGCTCTCTTGCTCTTCTCACGCACTGCAGCTTGCTTACCCTACACCCTCTGCTCCCTCAGCACATCTTACCAATCCTCCCTCCCTCTTCAGTCATACCTTTCCCTGCAGCCTGCAAGCTCCTTACAGTGTAAATTGACCCATCCCTCCCTGCATGAGATCCCTCAGTGTTCTCTTCACTAGCCCACAGGTCCTTTGAGTGACCCTTCCAGACCAGTCACCCTACCCTCCTGGCCCCTCACATAGGCTTAACGCTTCTCTCTCTGCAGACTGAGGCAGCTCAGGGACACTGCTGCTCACCGCATGAAGGTCCAGCATTTCTACCAACAGCTGCTGAGGTGAGTCTCAGAGTTCCGGTGATGGCTGCCCTGCCTGAGGCTTCAGTCAGCTTACTGCAGTGTTCTGTCCCCACAGGGATGTGGCATGGGCACCCTTGGACCTGCCTACCCTTGTGGCCGAGCACCTTCCTAGATGGAGGGAGCACGTGTTCTGGAAGCTGGTATTGGTGCTACCCGATGGAGAAGAGTTGTCCCCAGAGAGTCCCAGCAGGTCAGGCAGCTCGTGAGCAGGTGGGGAGTAAGGTGGAGGAGTTAGTGGTTTCTTCCTCTTGGTGTCCCTGGAGCAGCAACGCAGGGCAGCTGGACATCTTTAGACTTTATCTAGTTTGTTCGTGATTTGAAGTGGATACTTCAGATTATTTCAACTTTTCTTCTATGATCTTGGCAGCAATAGTCTTTATCCAAAAGCGCTGACAAGTTGATGGTCACTTAGGGTTAAGCTCTGGTGCATTGACCAGAGTCCCCTTGTTTTAGACTCTTGGTGAAGAAAATTCATCGCTTGTCTGTTAGTGTCATTTCTTATTCTTATAGAAAACAACTTTCGGTATTCTTAAAAAGTAATAATCCATATTGGCATATATGCTTTCACAATTATTTAGAAAATAACCAAAATACTGACATGACATAATTTCTTGGAGCCAAGAACCATGCTTTTTAAAGCTATTGTAGAGCACTTTTCTTTTTAGTTTGTTTGTCTTTAACAGCTCTGTTGTTGTTGCTACGTGCCGTCAAGTCGGTTCAGACTCATAGCGAACTTGTATAGGGTTTCTGAGGAGCAGTTGGTGAATTCAAATCACTGTTCTTGTGGTTCAAACCAACCTTGTGGCCCCGCAGCACCCCAATAACTTTATTGATGCATAATTCACATACCATAAAATTGACCCAGTCACAGTGTGTAATTCAGTAGTTTTTAAAATGCATTCACACTATAAGTTTTAGAGTATTTTCATCACCCTGAAAAGAAACCCTGTGCTATAAAGCAGTCATTCTCCATTACCCTCTTTCTCCAGCCTCCAGAAACTAAGATTCTGCTTTATAACTCCATAGATCTCTCTCTTCTGGACCTTTCACATCAGTTGGATCATACAATATTTGTCTTTTGTAATTGACATTTTTCACTGGGCCGTAATGTTTTCACAGTCCATCCATGTCATAGTATGTATCACAACATTTTTTTTTCCCTTTCTTTATTTTTTATGGCTGGATAATATTCCATTGTATGGATTGATCACATTTTAAATCTTTTTCTATTCATCATTTGGAGGACATTTGTGTTCACTTTTTGGTTATTGTGAATAATGACACTATGAACCTACAAGTTTTTGTGGAGATGTATGTTTTCAGCTCTTTTGGGCTTATATCGAGGAGGTGGGATTGCTGAGTTATGGGATAGCTGTGTTGAAGTCACTGAGGAGCTGCTGGACTGTTTCCACAGCACCTGCACTGGTATACATTCCCACCAGCGTGTATAAAGGCTCCAAGTTCTCAGAACATACTATGTTTTAAGCAGTTAGCATTGAACACTTGCAGGTTAAGGAAAGAAGACGGGTTCTCATCTCTTAAACATCTGAGCAAAGAGGAGAATGTGGCTTTCTCAGAAAGTTTAAGTGATGATTCGTGTCTTAAAGCAGCATGTTTCTGATTTGTTAATAAGTTCATTAGGAAATCTATCTATGTCACTTGTTATTAAGTGCCTCTGAGTCTGTTCTGATACTTAGCAGCCCTGTATAGGGTTTCTGAGGAGGTGGCTAGTGGGTTTTAACTGTCATCCTGTGGTTAGTAATCTAGTGCATAACCTACAGCAACACACCATATATCACTTGTTGTTGTTGTTGTTAAGTGCCGTTGAGTCGGTTTCGACCCATAGCGACCCTGTACAGGGTTTCCGAGGGTGTAAATCTTTACGGGAGTAG
>NW_006408872.1:852791-858425 GCF_000296735.1 Chrysochloris asiatica | reverse complement strand
GAAAAGAAACCCTGTGCTATAAAGCAGTCATTCTCCATTACCCTCTTTCTCCAGCCTCCAGAAACTAAGATTCTGCTTTATAACTCCATAGATCTCTCTCTTCTGGACCTTTCGCATCAGTTGGATCATACAATATTTGTCTTTTGTAATTGACATTTTTCACTGGGCCGTAATGTTTTCACAGTCCATCCATGTCATAGTATGTATCACAACATTTTTTTTTCCCTTTCTTTATTTTTTATGGCTGGATAATATTCCATTGTATGGATTGATCACATTTTAAATCTTTTTCTATTCATCATTTGGAGGACATTTGTGTTCACTTTTTGGTTATTGTGAATAATGACACTATGAACCTACAAGTTTTTGTGGAGATGTATGTTTTCAGCTCTTTTGGGCTTATATCGAGGAGGTGGGATTGCTGAGTTATGGGATAGCTGTGTTGAAGTCACTGAGGAGCTGCTGGACTGTTTCCACAGCACCTGCACTGGTATACATTCCCACCAGCGTGTATAAAGGCTCCAAGTTCTCAGAACATACTATGTTTTAAGCAGTTAGCATTGAACACTTCCAGGTTAAGGAAAGAAGACGGGTTCTCATCTCTTAAACATCTGAGCAAAGAGGAGAATGTGGCTGTCTCAGAAAGTTTAAGTGATGATTTGTGTCTTAAAGCAGCATGTTTCTGATTTGTTAATAAGTTCATTAGGAAATCTATCTATGTCACTTGTTATTAAGTGCCACTGAGTCTGTTCTGACACTTAGCAGCCCTGTATAGGGTTTCTGAGGAGGTGGCTAGTGGGTTTTAACTGTCAACCTGTGGTTAGTAATCTAGTGCATAACCTACAGCAACACACCATATATCACTTAGCAATTCTTAAAACCTTAGCAGTGAAAACTTTTGAGTCTATAAAACTTCTAAGGACCTTTCCTATCTTCAAGCTCTTTCCTAAGTACTCTAGAATCTAATTACATTAGAACAAACACATTCAGAGCATCCTTTCTCCCAGCCCCTTGAGGCTCCGTGGGATCCCTCGCTCTATCTTAAAGTCACAGCTGGGGTTGTCTAGCCAGTGTCACAATGCACTGTGGTACATGAACCTAGGTCTGTGTGGCACCTTTCAGCTTTCTTCTTCTGTAAGTCTTCACAGTTCAGGTTGTTTGTCAAGCAAAGTGTTCTTAATTTACAGAATGCTAGCAAATTGGTTGACGGTCAAGTTCATGGGAGACGGAGGCCTGGCAGACGGTGTGGGTGGCGATGCTGGCGGAATACAGACGCTTGCTCTGACAAGTGCTCTCAGCAATAGAGGGGACCGGATGGTGTCTGTCAGTATGTGCGTGAAGGTGAGGGACAGACCATCATCATCTTGTGTTTCTTCACTCTGACATCACGGGAATTGTACACATGCTGTTATTCTCCCAAGTGGTTTTCTTAGGAATGCATGGGCAGGGGAGATATGCCTTCTCAGGAACTTCAGGCCCTGGATGGCAGATAGCTTGTTGGGGGCTTCAGAGTTCTAACTTGGGTGTCTGCCCAAGACCGCTCGGTGTCTCCAGAGCCTCTTTCCAGGGTTGCTGCTGGAGGGAACTTGCTACTCACCCCACACCCTCCATTGGGCCTACTGAGGCACTGGTGTCTGAAGCAGCCACTGGCCAGGGTCAGGATTTCTGCCCTACATGTGACTACTCTCTGTGGCTTGAGTCTCCCACTGGTAGTGGTGCCCATGGCATCTGCCACCTCACTTATCTTCACCCACCTAGGAGGCTTCGTCTGCTTCCCAGGCCAGTGACTGCTAGCTTGTCTCTCCCTTCATGCCATAGTGGGTTACCCAACTCTGTGTCTATTTAAAATTAAACTTTAAGATGAAATGAATGTTGTCAAAACTTGTCTCTGGGGGAGGTGGCACTATTTAAACATTGTGTGTGGATTTGGGGATCAGCCTCCTTTGTGTCGTTGAAGGCTGTCCGGGACACTGTTACAGTGTCCTGGCTATGCTCATCTTGGAGGATGTCATCTGTGATTTGTCCTGATGGTGTCGGTGATGTTTCAGGTGGCTCGTGGTACCCTCAGTGACCATGCCCTTGATGCTGTGGAGATGCAGAAGGACCTCCTTGGTTCCAGTGGGTTGCTGCTACTGCTGCCCCCTCGAGTGTGGAGTGAGGACGGGGCCAAGGAAAACGTGTACTGGCTCTCGACCCTGCTGCAGCTTAAGCAACTCTTGCAGGCCAAGCCCTTCCAGCCTGCGGTCCCACTGGCTGTTCTTGCGCCTAGCCTGGGCGGGGACACTGTTGAGAAAGACGTGGAGGATGGTGTGTGCACAAAGCCTCATGAGTTGGTGGTGGTTAGTGAGTGGGTGGGGGCCGGCTCCAATGAGGCACCCATTATCCCTGAAGAGTCACTGCCATTTGAGCTGGGTGAGGGTTGGTGAGTGAATGTGGTGATAACACTGTGTTTTTGGCGTGTGTGTGTGTGTGTGTGTGTGTGTGCACGCGCGCGCGCAGATTGCCGTTTCACAGATGTGAAACTCCGTTGTTTTCCCAAAGGCCTGATGCTGCAGGATTTGATGTCAGCAAAGCTGATCTCAGACTACACTGTTATTGAGATTCCAGATTCCATCAGTGACTTAAGAGGCACAGCTAAGGTACACTCTCCATGCCCTTCCACTATTATAGGGATGGCAGATATTCTGAGTTTTTCCCTTTATTCTATCATGAGTATAGGCTATCTTATTCTGTGCGATTTTAACTTCATGCATTAGACCAGAGGTGGGGAACATCCGGCCTGTGGGCCATATAATACCGGCAAAATCATTTGGTTTGGCCCTGCTAAGGCTACCGCAGTTCCAGCCATCACGTGGTGGTGGTGGTGTGCTGTGGAGTCGGTTCTGAATCACAGTGACCCTGCATAAGGTTTCTGAGGCTGTAAATCTTTATGGGAACAGAAAGCTTCATCTTTCTCCCATGGAACAACTGGTAGTTTTGAACTGCTGATCTTGAGGTTAGCAGCCTGACTTGTAACCACTATGCTACCAGAGCTCCTTAGGGTAAGTTAGTTTAGCATTTGACCAAATGCAGCAGCCTAATTTTTAAGTTGATAATTTTGTATGGCCCGCAAATGATGTTACCAGTTTTGGCCGAAAAGAGGTTCCCCACCCCTGTACTATCCAGATAATGTTCTAAAAACATAAGCACTAATCAGAAAAGTTGGTCCATAATCCTGCCACCTGCAGCAAATTAAATTGCGTGTATATCTGTAATGTTTTTATAGTTTTTATGAATTTAAATGTGACTGATCATATCTCATTTCTGAAGGTCACATGTATAAACTGTCTTTCTAGAGTGGTTATTCTTTGGATATATATAGATATATCAGAAGTTTCTTTTAAGAAAGTTGTCTATATGATCATTACATTAGGCAGGCATGTCTGGAACTTGAGATTTAAAGTAACCACAGGGGAAGAGGCCACTCTGGGGTAGGAGTGGCAGATGGGGAAAGTGACTCTGGGAGTAGCAGGTGGAGACTGGGCTCCTGCTATGTCTACGGAGAGGAGAGGAGCGGAGAGCTGTAGGTGCTGAGGAGCTCATGAGCAGTATGGAGTGGGCTCTGGGAGGGCACTTGCTTCCTTGGGAAGCTGCTCTGCAAGCTGACCTGCTGGAAGGCCTGCCCACCTGTCCCTCTACTCAGGTTTCGCAGGCGGTGCAGTGGCTGGTTTCTCGCTGCCCCAGTGCCCTGGACCTCTGTTGCCAGACGCTCACCCAGTACATAGAGGATGGGATTGCCCAGGAGTTCAGTGGTCGGTTCTTCCATGACCGGCGAGAGCGGAGGCTGGCCGGCCTGCCCTCGCAGGAGCCTGGAGCCATCATTGAGCTCTTCAATAGTGTGCTGTACTTCCTTGCCACTGTGGCCTCCTTCGAGCAGCTCTGTGACCTGTCCTGGCCCATCACTGAGTTTGCTGAGGTTGGGGGCAGCCGGCTGTTGCCTCACCTACACTGGAACAGCCCGGAGCACCTGGCCTGGCTAAAGCAGGCAGTGCTTGCCTTTCAGATCCCTCAGCTGGACCTCCCGCCATCTGGAGGTACGTGCCTCTGCCAAAGGGATCCCTAGAAGGGTTGGGGTGGGATTGGGGGTGCAGCAGAGGACCTGCAATAATGGTGTTTGTGGCTGGTGGCTGTGTGCCGTGGAGTCGGTTCCAACTCATAGCGACCCTCCACAGGGTTTCCGAGGCTGTAAATCTTTACGGGAGCAGAACACCTCATCTTTCTCCCGCGGAACAGCTGGTAGTTTCGAACTGCTGACCTTGTGGTTCGCAGCTCGTTTAGTAACCACTACGCTACCAGAGCTCCTAATAATGGTGTTAAGGCATCTCAATCTCTGGTGTGTGGCTTGTTCATCCTCTGCTGGGATCTGGGGGCGGGGGGGTGGGGGGGTGCCTGCTAGTCTTACCTCTCCCTTCATGTCTGCTGTGCCCATCCCATTGTATTTGTCTCCTCTGCCATGCCCTCTGTCCTCAGCATATCTACTGTTTGCTTGGGCAGTTAGGATGAGCCTGGCTGGAGAGTAGGCATTGGTGGCCCCTTGCCACTGATGTGCTCAATTCTGTAGGGGAGATGGAATGCCTCAGGAGGAGCACCCCCTTTGGGGTGTCTGAAACTACATCTGGTTACTGACTAGATATGGGGGCAAGGGAGACAGGAGCTTGGCTGCTGGCTGTGACCTGATACTTGGTGCTCAGGTCAGGCTATGCAGCTTTGCCAAGATGTGGTTTCTGTGATAAATTTGTACCCTGCAGTCATCTGGCCTGGTGTGAGCCTCGAGTGGTGTGGATCCCACTGTTTTCTTTGCTAACGGGTGCATTGCAGATTGTTGAAGGGTGTGCCTCCCAGTGCTTTGTAAGGCTTACTCACATGACTGGGACACTCCTGTTAGCCATATGCGAGGTGCTCCTGTAGTATCTGAGTTCTGGTGTGGCACTGCAGGATAATGCACTGGACTGCAAGGTTGGTTTGAACTGCAAGGTTGGCAGTTCAAACTCATCAGCTGCTCCTTGGAAACCCTATACAGGGTCGCTACGAGTCAGAACCAACTGGTTGGCACTTGAAACAACAACAGTTCTTAGTATCAGAACAGGGAAAGGTCTTCCCATGTGGCTCCTTTGTAAGGGAGCAGTGAGGCACATTCTGGGCAGATGACCCCTGTGACTGATGTGCTTTTTCCCTGCAGCACCTTGGGCTCCCGTCTGCACCATGATCCTCCAGTATGCATCACAGATCTCCAGCTCTTGCCAGACACAGCCTGTCCTCCAGTCTCAGGTGGAGAGCCTGCTTGGCAGGACCTACAACAGGTGGAGGAGCCAGAACTCCACGCTTGCTGGGGTATCGGGACCTTCAGTTGCTGACATCCCATGGGATGACTTCCTTGCCTTGTGCATCAATCATAAGCTACGGGACTGGGCACCCCCCCGGCTCCCTGTCTCCTCAGGTGGGCAGCTTGTGCGAGATTGCTATCCTTGTCATTGTGTGTGCTGCCCCCTGAGATCCCCTGTTTATCTTTTTAATGATGCCCTGCTTGCTTTACCCAGTGGGTAGACACTGAGAGGGGTGATAGGATCTGGACTCAGACAAGACTGTCTACCACAC
>NW_006408872.1:848359-851935 GCF_000296735.1 Chrysochloris asiatica | reverse complement strand
AGAGTGAATTTGACTTGGACCTGGGAGGTGGGACTGTGGACCGTGGGCTAATCTTAGAGTGAATTTGACTTGGACCTGGGAGTCAGGAACTGTGGGGTTCAGGTTAATCAGATGGTTGGTCTGAGGTCTGTAGGTTTAGGCAAAGATGAAGAGGTCACTTCCTGCTCTTTTGATGTTCTCCTCTCATCTCAACTTGATTTTTGTGTTGTTTCCTTAGAGGCACTGAGTGAAGATGGTCAGATATGTGTATATTTTTTAAAAAACCATTTGAAAAGCTATGAAGTTCCTTTGTCATGGGAACAAGCCAGAATCCAGACACAGAAGGAGCTACAGTGGAATCAGAAACGGTGAGATCCATGTTGTGCATGTATATGTCTGCTGGTACCTGCAGCCAGGGTCGTTGAAGTCCGCTTTGCATGTTTGTTGGTCCCTGCCTGTCACCTTCGTCTGTGATTCAGTATGAAGCCACACCTGATAGGAGAGTTCAGGCAAAGAAAACCACTCATGAACCCAGCTCAGAAAGCCTGGTGGATATGGTAATGCTGCCAGAGTACATTGAGCTCACAGAGATGATGCACCTGGCTTAAAATCTTGAAGTCTATACCCACTCCTCATTATGTCTCTTGAGCTTCATGGAGAAAGTCCTTATCTTGAAAAGGCCATTCTAGAACACTGTACTTCTTGATAAGACACTGTAGGTGGGCCAGACTGATCATCCATGCTTTTGTTGTCCTGGAGACCATGACAGCAGGGAGGGAGGGAGGATATGGTGTCGAAAGAGAGAAGAAATCTTTCTGAATGCCATCTTGTTGCTCTGTCTTGTCCTGGAATCCTGATAGCAGGGAGCATGGAGGAGATGCACAGTGTTGGAGGAGAGAGGGGTGGGGTGGGGAAGGCGAGTTCTTATTTCCAGAGGGTACATTGTTGATCTAAGAAGGTCAACAGAATATTTCAGGGTTCACTGGGCTGATCAGAGAGATTGGCCTGCAGTATAGGGAGTTCCCATCTACAGCTGCAACAAGCCCACCAAGTGTGAGCATGGGTAAAGGGAGACTGTACCCTGGTGTGTAAGGCCAATGCCACAGTGAGGGGTGCAAAGACACAGGGCTGTGGTAATGTCCTCTCAAACGTGTAGTCAGTTCATAGGGATGAGAATCCGTGATTGTGAAGAAAAGTTAGAAAAGAGTAAAGATGAAGGATAGTTGGCACAGCCTTGCTTCAAATCATGTATAAAGCTTTGGAATAAGCACTTGCATTGCAGAAATAGGTCACTGAACCAGAATGGAGCCGCATGCAACAGGCCATGTCAAGTGTGAAATGGGAGTGAAGAATGGGATTTTCCTTGGCAGTAGTGGGCTGACATCTGTTAGGAAGGCATCAGATCTTTCCTTTCCTGAATTTGTAAACATGACTGGTGGATTCAAGAGTAATCAATAGGGGCTGAGCCATGCCCATATTTAGAAGCAGTATAGGACTTGTTTATTGCCATGGATGGGATAGACAGCTCAGAGTGGAGATGCCCTGAGAAGCATAGCTACCTCATAAGAGTAGAAACTTCTGGCAGCAGTCATGATTGAGGGGTGTCATGCTATGTGGGTGAGGGCTCACAGTGCAGGCAGGGGTGGAAGTGGCTTCCAGGGACCTGTGACAGGCAGTGTTCACACATGTAGACACGGTGCAGTGTGGGGTCTTCCTTTACTCTCCTAACTTTCAGAACATGTGCTTACAGCTTGGGGATCAAGTCTCTCCATCCTTCTGCTAACCAGTTCCCTGCTACGTTACTTCACGTCCATCTGAACAAGAAAAGGAACGCTGTGGCTGGCCAGGTTGGGGGCATCCCCAGCACAGAGGACTTGATCTGTGGTGCTTCAGCTGGAGAGCGCCTCTCGCAGTGCCTGTCTAGCAGCCTCCTGCTAGAGAAGGAGGAGAACAGGAGGTGAGAGCTGCTCCCTGCAGACATACACTCGGTCTAGTCCATTTCATGTTAAGAGAGACGAGGACTGTTCGATCAATTCCAGACAGCCCAGTGGGGAGGACGGGTGTAATTTTGTTTGAAAATGAAGGTAAGTCAGACCGACTTAAAATAGAAGCTCCCTAAGGGTAGAGGTTGTGCCCTGGAGAGTGTGTTTTCGAATGTCTTATTTAAAATCAGTTTAATTTGTTTACGGTTTAAAATCAGTTTTATGTGTTCTAGTGGGACATGTTTGTGGCGGGCTCTGTTAGATTGCCCCACTTTGAGGGAAACAGTGCAGCTCCCACTTCCGGCCCTCTGTACACACAATCTCCCTGTCCTGGCCCCAGCACCTCCCTCATACTCTAATCTGGTAGCACCGTTCTTGGTTTTCCCAGCAAGAAGGGCATCTACAAAGGCTATCCTCCCTGCCATGCCTGGCAGTCTTCAGAACCTGAGCCATGCAGCTCCAATGTGGGCCTGGGTATTGGTCTCCTTCCTTTTCATCTTGGATCCCACTGGTGCCTGACTTGAAGCTTTTTCTCCTATTATCCCTGTGTCTTCTCTGGCCACCACCATGGTTCTGCTCCCCTCAGAATGAGACTTCTACAACCCCACTGTTGCTGCTCACATTTTAGTCCTTGGTGTTTCTCCTGCAGCCACCCAGGCACTTCCTCCTCCCATCTGTTCTTGCAACCCAACCTGGAACTCGAGCAAGGACCAGGCTCCACTGCATTCCACACCTTTACTCTGCTTGTTCCCCCAACTCCCTGGCTGTCCATTGGTCCCCAGGACCCCTCTGAAAGCTCTCCTGCCCCTTGACAGTTTCACTCTCTCTCAGACCATTTTTCTTCATCTCCACCCACTCCTGGGGATTCCGCCCAGTCTTGTAGATTTTAAATAGTGTCAGTATCTGACACTTCTGAGTGCTTATGTTGGGCCCAGAGTTCTCCAAACTCCTGCTGTGACTATCCTGCTACCCCCATGAATCTGTTTGGATGGCTAATAGCCATTTCCAATTTAGCATGTTCCAGACGAGATCCCTGGTTTCCCTAGCCAACCCCTCCTGCTACAGCTTTCTCAGTGACAGCACCTTCATCTTTCTTTTTGCCCAGGCCACATGCCACGTGTCCCTCCCCAACATGAACACTCACATCCAGTCTTCCACAGTTGGGTGGGCTCTTTTCAGAACATACTCAGCCTTGGGCTACTGTCATAACTACATGACTGCCACTCTGCTCAGTCCACCACGTCCTTCTGGCTGCTCCCATTGGCATGGTCTGTTCCTGCAGAGCCTGTGGGCTCTTCTGAAATCTAAGATGGAGGCCATGCTACTGCTTTGCTCAGATCCTTGGGTCTTCTCCCTCATTTAGGATCAAAAGTACGCTTCTTATGAACCGCAGGATCCCACGTGATCTGTTCCCATTTCTCTCTGATCCCTTACCACGTTTCAGTTGGTAATATACCAGGCCCATGCATAGCCAGGCCTTCTCTACCCTCATGTGGACCCACTTCCAAATCCCACTGTCACGTGTCTGTCAGTGTTTATGTGTCATGAGGCCCTCCCATCTCCATGCCTCTTCTCCTTCCTCCACAACAGCACCACTGTCAGACCACATGGACCT
>NW_006408872.1:839386-848014 GCF_000296735.1 Chrysochloris asiatica | reverse complement strand
TCTCCCTCTCTGGATATGAAGTCTCCAACTGCTCCATTTCTCCACGTTATCATCTCTGCCTCTGACTCTGGCATCACTGTTTCTCTGAGTAGGGTCCCACTCTCTGCTCTTCTCCATTGATGGTCCCAGGGACCTCCGCTCCTAGACTGGAAAGTTAATCACTCCCCTCCTTGCTATAGAACGTCTACCTTTACATTTCCAACCCTCACAATTAGTTCTCTGATAATAATTATTCACTGTTGTATCACAAGAGACCTGTCTGCATTTCATTTCATCAACCCCACCCAGACAGATTGGATACTACTAACTGGAGATTCTACCTTCCTCCAGGTCCTCTGGATCTAGGTTCCCTCTTGAAAGCTTGTAAGCCAGTCACTTCTTGCCTTTGTAGGCTCCCCCCGCTCACCCCATTTTGGGTAGTCAATGTCCAAGTTGCCCATCCCTGTCTACTCTGTGTGGAGGGGGCAGGAATGATCCTTGCTGTAAAGATTTATTTCCTCATTTGAGCTACTGCTTCCATAGATGTAGGTCAAGTTCGTCAAGTTGTATCAGATTACTCTTTTTTTTTTTTAACCTCTTCTATCTTCTTGTTTAGCTCTGGTCATCCAGTCATTGAAGCCAGGTCAAGTGGGTATTATATGTGATGACTTTTAAAAAGTAGATTTTCCTAGGTCTGCAGCATTTAAATGGGTTAAGTGTTAGGCTACTGACTGAAACCTGCTCTGCAGAAGAAAGTTGAGGCTGTGTGCTCACATAAAGGTTCATAATCTTAGAAACCCTGTATAGGGTTGCTGTGAGTTGGAATCAACTTGATGACAATGGATTTGACTTTTTGGTTTGGTAGCATTTAAGTAGTTTTGAATCAAATTACTTTTTTTGGGAAAATGAGTTAATTCATGGAGGTAGAGAGCTCTGAAGGTTGTTAGATGGCAGTGGATGCTTATTTTGAGTTAATTTTAAACTATAAGCAACAGTCTGTACATTTGGGTAATCCATAAAGAGATAAGGATTAATTAAAGATGCATATAACCAAAGGGAGTCCTGGTGTGGCACTGTGGGTTAATGCACCAGACTGCAAAGCCATTTGAATGGCAAGGTCAGTGGTTCAAGCTCACCAGCTGCTCCTCGGAAACCCTATACAGGGTCGCTATGGGTTGGAGTCGACTCAGAAGCACTTAACAACAATAACAACATAACCAAAGGAAGCTTAATACAAAACAAACAAACCCACTGTTGAGTCGATTCCGATTCATAGCAAAGTGATTCGATACAGGGTTTCCAAGACTGTAAATCTTTACTGAAGCAGGAAGTCTCATCTTTCTCCTGCAAAGTGACTGGGGATTTGAACTGCTGCACATTGTGATTAGTAGTCCAGTACTTATCCTTCAGTGCCACCAGGCCTCCTTAAGCTTAATAAAGAAAGTATGAATTATGAGCAATATAAAATAATATAAAAGCAGAAAGTTTTGGATACATGCCACTTTTCTATTAAATTGTGTTTATAAATTAATATTTTTTAAAGTATAGTTTTCTTTAGTTGATGAAGTAACATAGTTTTATCCTTAGGAAAATTAAAGTCTTTTACATTTTTTAAGTATACCAGGGGCTTCAAAAAGTCAATGGAAAAATTTCACTATCTTTTAATCCCATTTTTTCCAAGTACCTTTTGAGGCCCCTTTGTTAGGTGAAAAGTGAGCAATAGTTAACTTTTTGCTTCCTGGTACTTGAATGATTGTGAATTTACCATCCTGTGTTGTTTCAGATTTGAAGATCAGCTTCAGCAGTGGTTGTCTGAAGACTCAGAAACACTTACAGATTCAACTTCCCTGCCCCTCTACCTTCCTCAGACTCTCGTGTCTGTGCCTCAAAGTATCCAACAAATGAAAATGTCTATAACCACCAGCCCACAGATCAGAAGAGAAGATATAGTAAGTCCCAGGTTCCCAACAGGCCGACTCCTGCTTGCCCTTTAATGTTATGTAAATTTGCCACCAACTTCTTCATCACAGATCGACTTCACTTGTTGCATGGACAACTGTTAAATCAGAGAAGACTCTGAGCCTGTTCTTGAACTAAAGCATTGCTAAATAAGAACCATATACGTCTGTTCCGACTAACCTACAGGTTCAGTTTAAAGACACATGAACAGATCTGGTTTACAATCTGGAGACTGTCTGTACTTAGCATTTATAGTTGCATTAACAACAGAGATTTATAGTTGCATTAACGATAGAGAGAAGAGGGCTAGGAGGTGAAAAGGACTATTTTGATTTGGTGTATGATATTATGGTGATAATAAGTGAATAGTTTGCTGTTAGGGTTTCTGAGTAGCCACTGGTAGGTTTGAACTGCCAACCTTGTGGTTTGCAGTCCAGTGTTCATCCTATAGCACCACACCAGGAGTCCACGTTAATAGCTTAAATGAGCTTAATCTGCCAGTGCTATAGAGAGCTAACTGAATTTCTGTTTGTAAAATGAACGAAGCACGAAACTGAAACATATTTGAGGTCCGACATAACCTTCACATTGAGCTGAGTGCAGTAAGGGCATAGTTTGTGGCGTGTAGGCTGTCCTGGCTGTGACATCCTTCTAGCCTTCCAGTGGGGACTGATCTTCCCTATGTGTAACACGAGGAAGATCAGCTCACAGAGTCCAGGGCCTCAGCAAGACTGTGCCTGGGCAGTGCAGGGCTGCTCTTCACAGTTAGTCCAGTTGATGCCAAAGTCCAAGGGCTTTCACCCTTTAGAGGTGAAAGGAGCAAAACCAGACTTTTCATTAGAGATCTGTGCTGCTGGGCAGGCACTATGTGAGCCCTGTACTGGCTGTGGGAAATCCCTCAGTCACTGGTGAGAAAAGCAAATGACAGTGACAAATTGTTAATGCTTTTCAAATACCTTCAATGTGCTCAGACCCTTAGAATCACCAATTCTGCTCTGAAGGCACCAACTATTAACAAAAATTAACATATTAAAGTGTTTAAGACAGCATTAATTATACTACATAAAAGTGAAAACAAGCTAAATATTGCCAAACAGGAGTCTGTTTAAATAATTACAATAGATCTTTATAAGATAGAAGAGTATGCATTCCTTGGCAATCATATTTTCTAAGAATGGTTGACACTGGAACTTGCTCATGATGAATCCAAAGAGAAACAGTTCTTGAATATGCTGTGGGAGGCAGGAAGGTAGATGCCAGGATGGCTGGGCCCAGAGTGAGCCAGGTCTTTCTAATGTGAGCCAGGTTTAGTGTCTGTATAGAAAATAGGTCTTGGTGTATTGCTTTCCCAAAACTACTTTTTAAAAAAAGTTTTTTAAATTCAAATAGAACCAAAGGCCAGAAGAGCACCAGCAGCCATCTGAAGTGAGGGGTGTGTCGCTGACTGAGCGGTTAAAACACCTGGAAAGGCTTATCCGGAGCTCCAGGGAAGAGGAGGTCGCCTCGGAACTCCATCTCTCTGCGCTGCTGGACATGGTGGACATTTGAGTACCTGACCTGAGAGGAAGGGTCTCTCAGGAGAGAATCCTGCACTTACTCGAAATAATGTTCTCAGATGCGTTATGCACTGCTGAAAATGTGATTCTTAATCATGCAAATAAACTATTTGAATGCTCAGTGAAGTTACTTCCAGTTTTCAAAATGAAACCGTATTTCCTCCTCTGTGACATCTTCAATATTCTTATTGTTTTCATGATCTCAGTTGTCATCCATAGGTGTCTGCTCTGAAGGAGTGTGCAGCTTCCGTTTCTGCATGTAGCGGTTGTTATTCTTTCAGTGGTCCCTGAGGTACCAGACATCAGTGATGCAGAGATGAAGACTTAGGGATCCCTACCATGTGACAGATGCACTAAGCCAAGTGACTTTGCACATGCCTGTGTCTGCAGAAGAGAGCTTAATTCCTAATGGAGAGAGTACAGGGGTGCAGCTGGGCAGTGTGCTTAAGGGGATGAAAGGATAGTAGAACCCTGAGTTTCACTAGCAGTTACTGTGCAGAGATGGGCATAAATATGAGCCATATTAATAGAAGATAGGGTTCTGGTTTGGCACCAGAGGATAAACATTCAACCTCAAGGTCAGTTTGAACTGCAAGGTCGGCTGTTCAAACTCACCGTCCACTCCTTGGAAGCCCTATACAGGGTTGCTGAGTCAGAACTGACTCAACAGCACTTAACAACAACTAATAGGATCAATTTTATTAAATTAGTATTAATTAAACGAGGACTTGGTGATGTTGAATATCACCACCAATCATAAAGTGACACTCAGTATCCCCTGACTGTAACTTCCCTAAAACTGTCCAAGAAGATGGTTTTATATTCTTTTCAAACTGTCAATATTCTTAGATTTTTGCTTATTCCACTGTGAAAACAGAAGCACTAAGATGAAAAGTTCCTCATCCCACCACTACCATATCCATCAGCCAACCCTTGCTTTCCAGAAGCAAACACTACTATTTTAGGGAATTGTTAAGTGCCATCGAGTCGGTTCCAACTCATAGCCACCCTATATAGGGTTTCTAAGGAATGGCTGATGAGTTTGAACTGCCGACCTTGTGATTCAAATCGACCTTGTGACCCAGTGCTTTATCCCACAGTGCCACACCAGGAATTAAAGAATCTTCAGTGATTAATTTCATACTTATCAATGAAGAATAATGCTACTTAATTACGATTTTAGACATTATTTACTGATTTGCCATAATGGAAGATGATGAGATCTCTTACACTGTCCTCCTTGCAACACAACACCTGCACATACATTTCCTCTCCTAAGTAATCTCCTCAAACAACTTGTAATAATTTTAGGGTTTAAATTCTCATCCTGAGGTTGGTGAACCATATCATTAGCTGCTGAACCCTTTACTGGTTTATGATTATAGTTCCTTTAAGTATAACTTTTTATTTTTCTTGGAGTTAATTGCCTATCCGCCCCCTCCCCCCGCCCCCAATTAGATTAGTCTTCTGTGTTTCTGTCACTACTTCATCCAAAACTCTCTGCCTAAGTGTAAAGTTCCTTCTAACTCAGTCATTTGCATCAGGTAATATGCTAGCTCCACTTTCTCCTGGAGAGGACTCTCCTGAACCCCATCTTTTTTTTTTTTTTTAAATGTTTTATTGTGAATTATGTGATAGTTTACATGGGAGAAAGTTAGTTTTACATATATCCTATTGTACATGATTTCACTGCCATGTGAACCCCATCTTCTTGCCTCAGCCTGGATGTGGTACTCTCTGGTCCTGCTGCTTCCCTTCATTATTAATTACTCATCCAGGAGTACATTGACCTTAAGCACTACCACCACCCTCTCCCCTGATTTCTTGGATCTTCAGTCATATCTTCTCTCTTCTTTAGTTTATTTTCTCATCTTGATGAATCCTCTCCTTAAGTCCTCTAAGCTCACATATCAAAAATAGATTTATTCTTTTCTTATATTTCACTTATTATTTGGGAAAATAGCTAGATTGGAAATCATTTACTTTGTTTTTTGCTGGACATTTTTAAAGACCATCTCTATCCTTGTTGTTAGGTGCCATCAAGTCAGTACTGATTCATAACAACTTTATGCACGAACGGCACGAAAGCTCCCAATTATTGCTGTGCTTGAGTGCATTGCTGCTGCCACTATGCCAATAAATCATCTCGTTGGGGGTCTTCCTCTTTTCACTGACCCTCCACTTTATCACATATGATGTCCTTCTCCAGGGACTGGTCTCTCTTGAAGTATGGCTTAAGTATGACAGATGAAGTCTGGCCATCCTGGTTTCTAAGGAGCATTCTGGCTGTACTTACTTCAGTACAGATTTGTTGGTTCTTTTGGCAGTCCCTGGCACTTTGAATATCTCCTTCAACACTGTAACTCAAATGCACACAACATTGTGCTTGTTGTTTTCACACTTCTCTGCCAATTTATTGTGTTAGACACTTAATGCTTTGTTTTATTATTGCTTTATAAAACAATTACCCCAAACCTAGTTGCTTTATTTTGGGAGTGACTCAAGAGAAAGCAGGACAGCTTTCTCTTGAAGTTGCAATTGCAGTGGCTATGTGCCCTGTCTATATGGCTTAGCATCCTCACACCATGGTGGCTTTGGTGTAGTCAGATTTCTTATCTACCATCTTGGGCTCCAAGTGCAAGTGCCCTAGTGAGCCAAGTGAAAGCTGCAAGTGTTGTTAGGACTGTCGAGACAGTTCCGACTCATAGAGACCCTAAACACAACAGAAAGAAACACTGCATGGTCCTTTGCCATCCTCACAATTGTTATGCTTGAGCCCATTGTTGCTGTCATCGTGTCAATCCATCTTGGTCGTCTGCTTTTTTGCTGATCCTCCACTTTACCAAGTATGATGTCCTTCTACAGGGACTGATTCCTCCTGAGACTATGTCCACAGAAAGATGAAGTCTCATCATCCTTACTTCAGAGCACTCTGGCTGATGTACTTCTTCCAAGATAGATTTGTTTCTTCTGGTAGTATGCAGTACTTTCAATATTCTTTGCCAACATCATCAGTCAATTGTATTGATTCTTCAGTCTTCCTAATTCATTGTCCACTTTTCAAATGTGTATGTCTTTTGATTTCTTTACTGCTGCTTTCATGAGTATTAATTGTAGAAACAAGCAGAATGAAGTCTTGGACAACTTCATTTTTACTCTGTGTATCATGATATTGGAATCCTAGTGTGGTGTTGTGGGTTAAAGTACTGGATTGCAAGATTGTTTTGAACCACAAGTTAAGCGGTTCTAACTCACTAGCTGCTCTTTGGAAACCCTCTACAGGGTTGCTATGAATTGGAACTGACTTGACCGCACTTAACAACAATGATGTTATTTATTGGTCCAGTTGTGAGGAATTTTGTTTTCTTTACATAGAGGTGCAATTCATACTGAAGGCTAGCTATCATCTTTGATCATTAGTAAATATTTCAAGTGCTCATTGCTTCCAGCAAGTAGAGTGTCATCTGCATATCACAGGTTGTAAATAAGTTATCCTCTGACCAGGATACCACATACTTCTTCATATAATCCAGCTTCTCTGATTATTTGTTCAACAGATAGACGGAATAAGTATGAAAGGATACAACCCTGACACATACCTTTCCTGATTTTAAACCATTCAGTATCCTCTTGTTCTATTCAAATGACTGCCTCTTGGTGTATGTACTGCCTCTTAATGAGCACAAATAAGTGTTCTGAAATATCCATTCTTCACAATGTTATACAGTTTGTTATCCAGAGCTGAATGCCTTTGCATAGTCAATTTATTGCACAAGTAAACATCTTTCTTGTATCTTGCTTTTAGTAATGATCCTTCTGATGTCAGCAATGATATCCCTAGTTCTACATCCTCTTCTGAATCTAGCTTGAACTTCTGGCCGCTCCCTATCGATGTATTGCTGTAACCGTTTTTGAATTATCGCCAGCAAAATTTTACTTACCTGTGATATTAATGATACTGTTTGATGGTTTTTACATTTTCTTGGGTCACCATTCTTTGCAATAGGCACAAATATGGTCAGGTAGCTGTCTTTCAAATTTCTTGGCATAGATGAGTGAGTACCTACAGTACTGCATCGGTTTGTTGAAATTTTTCAATGTGCATTCCATTGATTTCTGGAGCTTTGATTTTTGCCAGAGCCTTCTGTACATCTTGGACTTCTTCCTTCAGTGCCATTGGTTCTTTATTATGCTATCTCTTGAAACAGTTGAGCATCAACTAATTCTTTTTGGTACAGTGACTGTACTTCCATCTTCTTATGATGGTTCCTGTATTATTTAGTGTTTTGCCCTTAGAATCCTTCATTATTGCAACTTGAGGTTTAAATTTTTTTTTTTAGTTTTTTCAGCTTGAGAAATGCTGGGCATGTTCTTCCCTTTTGGTTTTCTAACTCAAGGTCTCTGCACATTTCATTATAATACTTTATCTTTTGAACTGCCCTTTGAAATCTGTTCAACTCTTTTCCTTCCTCATTTCTTTCAGTTGCTTTAGATTCTCTATGCTCAAGAGCAAGTTTCTGAGTCTCTTCTGACATCCATTTTAGTCTTTTCTTTTTTCAGCTTTTTATTGTGGCTTGAGTGAAGGTTTACAGAGCAGATCATGTTTTATATCCAACAAATCATATACTTTGCTTTGTTACATATTTACAATGCCCTCTGTGTACCAACAATTAACAGCATTTACCTGTATTTTAACTTTTGTACTCTTCCCTGTGTCTCCTGCTACCTTCATCTTTCTACTGCTAACCTCCCTCTTGTTGTATATTGCCTGCCTTGTCACCTATTGTAACATGTCTATACTGTAACCTATTAATAAATTTTCCTATTACAGATTGTAGCTTTTACCAAGAGAACCTTTTTTTTTTTTTAAACTTTTTATATTTGTCTCATGCAATGTTTGTCCTTCTGTGATTGACTAATTTCACTCAGCAAAATGTCCTCCAGGTTCAACCATGTTGTGAGTTGTTTAACTGATTCATCATTATTTTTCAACATTTTGTGGTATTACATTGTGTGTATGTACCAAAGTTTGCTTAGCCCGTCTTCTGTTGATGGACATTTAGACTGTCTCCATCTTTTGGATATGTCTCTTGGAGATAGCATATTGATGGTTGCGGTTTTCTTATCCATTCTG
>NW_006408872.1:764667-838561 GCF_000296735.1 Chrysochloris asiatica | reverse complement strand
TCCATCAGTAAGTATTTTAAGTCCTGTTTGCTTTCAGCAAGCAGGATTGTATTATCTGTATATCACAGGTTGTTAATGGTTCTTCCTCCAATCTGATACCACGTTTTCTTCATACAATCCAGTTTCTCAGATTATTTGTGCAGCATACAGATTGAATAAGTATGGTGAAAGAATACAACCCTGGTGCCCACCTTTCCTAATTTTAAACCATTTGGTGTACCCTTGTTCTGTCCAAAAAAATGCCTTTTTGTCTAGGTACAGGTTTCCCATGAGCACAATTAAGTATTCTGTGGAATACTCATTCTGGGCAATCTTGTCCATAGCTTGTCATGATCCACACAATCAAAAGCCTTGGCATAATTACTAAAGCACAGGTAAACATTTTTTCTGGTATTCTCTACTTTCAGCCAAGATCCATCTGACATCAGCAATGATATCCCTCATTCACATCCTCATCTGAATCAGCCTTGACCGCCTGGCAATTCTCTTTGTCAATTTTTGTTTGTCACCATTTTTAAGTTATCTTTAGCAAAATTTTACTTGCATGGGATATTAGTGATATTATACGATGATTTTTGCATTCTGTTGCGGTCATCTCTCTTTGGAATGGGCACAAATATGAATCTCTTCCAATTAGTTGGCTAGGTAACTGTCTTCCAAATTTTCCTGGCATGGATGAGTGAGTGCTGCCAGTGCTTCATCAGTTTGTTGAAAAATTTCAATTTATATTCCCTCAATTCCTGGAGCCTTGTTCTTTGCCAATGACTTCAATGCACTTTCAACTTTTTCCTTCAGTGTTATTGGCTATTGGTCATATGCTACCTCTTGAAATAGTTGAACATCATCTTTGCACATTTTGTTACAGTATTTGACTTTGTCTTCTCAAGTTGACCTTTTACATTTTTTCTGTTCGGCGCTTGTACTCCTATGTTTTCCATTTGCTTTAGCATCTCTACGCCGCAAAGCAATGTTGAGAGTCTCTTCAGATACCCATTTTGGTCTTTTCCTTCTTTCTTATCTTCTTAATGACCTTGGACTTTCTTCCTTTATGATGTTCTTGATGTCATCCCACAACTCTTCTGGCCTTCAGTCTGTAGTGTCTAATGTATCAAATCTGTTCTTGAGATGATCTCTAAATCCAGGTGGGCTATATTCAAGGTCATATTTTGGCTCATGTGGGCTTATTTTTATTTTCTTCAGCTTCAGTCTGAATTTGCATATGAGCAATTCATGGTCTGTTCCACAGTCTGCTCTTGGCCTTGTTTTGACTGATGTTACAGATCTTTTCTTTCCACAGATACAGTCAATTTGATTTCTGTGTATTCCATCTGGTGATGTCCATGTGTATAGTCATCTTTTATGTTGTTTGAAAAGGTATGGTATGCACTCAATTCACAATAAAAACTTCAGGTTTGGCATGGTATAAGCTTCTAGATGCTATAAAAGCAAAAAAACAAAACAAAAAAGGTATGGTGTGGTGCTGTGGGTTAATATGCTGGACTGAAAGGTCGGTTTGAAACACAAGGTTGGTGGTTCAAGCTTACCAGCTGCTTCTTGGAAACCCTATACAGGGTTGCTATGAGTTAGAACTGACTCGAGGACTCTTAACCACAACGGGGATCCATTCAGGTAAGGAAGGCAAGGAGCTGTGGTCACAGTGCTCCTTTCACAAACTTTCCATTCCTGTACCTTCCCCCTAGTGGTCACCTTGCTTGCTTTACACAGGTTTCAGCATTGTTTTCCATGTCAGTTATCAGTCCTCCATCCATTCTCAGCTTGGGTAAATCTGTTTACTGGTGTCTCCTTTTCCACTCTATGTGGGTTTGTATTACTTTGCTTTGGGTGGGAATGGAGGTGAATACCAATGCTCAGTCTCCCATGTTTAACTCTGTCACTGGTCTTTTCTCCCTAACCCCTTGTCGGTTACCAGGGGATTTTTGTCTTACCATATTCAATTGTTAATTCTTAGTCCTCATGTTACTCAGTCCCTCTAAAAACTTGAGACAAATCACCATGTCTTTGCTTTGTCTCCCAGGTTTTCCTCTTCCTTACTGGCTCCTCCTCAATTAATTTGTTGTTGTTGTTAAGTGCTGTCAAGTGGGTTGCAACTCTGTATAGGGTTTCTGAGGAGCAGCTGGTGAGCTTGAACCACTGACCTTGCAGTTCAAACGACTTTGCAGTCTAACGCATTAACCCACAGCACCACACCATGACTCCCCTCAATTAGGTCTCATAAAAATGAAATCACATCAGACATCCTCTAACTTCATGAAGTGGGAGAATCAAAATCAGCATCAGCCCAAAAGTTGATTCCTGCTTAGCTCAAGGTCAGCAGTTCAAAACTACCAGCTGTTCTGTGGGAGAAAGATGAGGCTTGCTGCCCCCATAAAGATTTATAGCCTCAGAAACCCTATGGGTTAGGACCAACTCCACAGCATACCACTACCACCACCATTAGGTGGAAGTCAGATGTACCTCCATTCTCCCACCTTTTACCAATTCTGACACCAGTTGTGCCTCCCACAACACTCCACTTCTCTGCTGGATTCAACAAATTGTTGTAGTGGCCCTACTGAACTCACAGACCATAATATTCAAGACTATAGGTTTTATTAGGAAAGTAACAGGTTACAATTCAGGATCAGGATCAACTTGGAGGTAACAGGAACAACTTGGGTTACTATTCTTTGGTTAGGACATGTGCTTCCTTGTTATGTTTTAAGGCAGGCCCCTCTCATCATTTGGCTTTTGGCTTGGCCTCTGCCCTGACTGGGCAAGTTAAAAAGCTCTTTATCTCTACTGATAGGTGCCTAGAGGCACCCCACTCTACCAGCAAGCCTCCTGCTCAAAGGCTCTCAGTCCTTTGTCCATGCAGTCGCCTAGATCTGTGACAGGGGAAGCCCATTGCATCTTCTCATACAGGTCTGGTCCCTGTCATCTCATGCTACTGCCACTTACAGTGTTATTGCTCTTTCCCCTGGGTCTAAGAGGTTCTCAGTGTTGGGACCCTGGTTCCAAAGGATGTGCTGCTCCAGTCTGGCTCTTCTGCTTGATGGTAATAAGGTCTCCCTACAACCTTTGGGACTGACTTACATCAAGCCTAGTTGTTGTTGTTAAGTGCTGTCAAGTCGGTTCCGACCCATAGCGACCCTCCCTGTTTAGGGTTTCTGAGGAGCGACTGGTGGTGGTGGTTATGTGCCATGGAGTCAGTTCCGACTCACAGCGACACTGTACAGGATTTCTGAGGCTGTAAATCTTTACGGGAGCAGAAAGCCTCATCTTTCTGCAGCGGAACAGCTGGTAGGTTTGAACTGCTGACCTTGTGGTTTGCAGCCTGATTTGTAACCACTACACTACCAGAGCTCCTACTGGTAAAGAAGAGGGTCAGCAAAAAAAAAAAAAAAAAAGGACTGACCCAGTGGCTGCAACAGTGGGCTCCAATGATGATTGTACGGATGGCACAGTGTTTCCTTCTGTTGTAATAGGGTTGCAATGAGTTGGAATTGACCTGACAGCACTTAACGCCACTAATCTCCAGAAGTAAGTTGACAGGTCTTGTTTTTCACAGAGGCAGATTCGAATCACTACCTGCAAGATCGGTGGTTCAAGCTCACCAGTCGCTCCCTGATGAGTCACTATGAGTCGACATTGACTCGATGGCACTTATCAACAACAACTCCAGCGATAGGAGCACTTGTGTGGCGCTGTGGGTTAATGCGCTGGACTGCAAAGTCTATATGAACGGCAAGGTTGGTGGTTCAAGTTTACCAGCTGCTCCTTGGAAACCCTTTACAGGGTCGCTACGGGTCGGAACCGACTCAACGGCACTTAACAACAACAACGCTAGGGATAAGTAGCTTTGGTAGCGTAGTGGTTACTAGTCGGCCTGCTAACCTTAAGGTCAGCAGTTCGAAACTACCAGCCATTCTGCGGGAGAAAGATGAGGCTTTCTGCTTCTGTAAAGATTTACAGCCTCGGAAACCCTATGTGGGGTCGCTATGGGTAGGAACCCACTCCACGGCACACCACCACCACCACCACCACCACCACTCCAGGGATAGTGAGGAGGGCACAGGAGCGGGCAGTTTCGTTTTGGTGTACACGGGATTGCGGAATTGAAACCGACTCTATGGTCCCTAATAACAATTGCGAGCGCTCCTTGATTGACGAAGCAGCCCTCCTTGGTTCCTGGGCTTGAGGGGGTGGGGAAAAGTTTCTGAGTCCACCTAGATCACTATCCCCTTATCAGTCAGCTTCCCAACCTGTTTCAAAACTCTTCATTCCCATCCGGACTTCGCACCTCACACAAGCTCCAACCTCTGCCTTCCACTCACTCACCTCACTCACCGGTTCACCTCCAAGTTCCGCGCTGCCCGCCCACCGCTGATCCGCAAATGTACAGAGCCCTGCCCTCCGCCAGCCCCTCTTTCCCCAAAATCCCTTATCTTCCTGTCCTCCACCAGGTTCTCCTCGCCGGGGCCCTGCCCTAAGGGGCCCGACACCGTGCTACAGATGGCAACTAAAGCTCCTCCGGTGTAGGCAAGACCAGGCTCAGGAGGCGGAGCCACCCATCTGCTGGTTGGAGTAGGCGGTGGCCCTAGTGACTAGATCCAATCTGCAGATCCAGCCTCCCTTCCTGCCCCGCCCCTCCGCCTCTCTGGGGCGTCCGGCGTTAGACCAGTGCTGTAGCCTGGCGCGTCCCGGGCCCACCCTCACGGCATTCTGATTGGGTGTGTGGGCCTCGGCCCATCTCACTCTACGTCTAGGCTGAGCATACGCCTGCGCAGTGCGCGCACGGGCGAGGCCCGACATGGTGCTCCGCCCCTGAGGGGGTGGGACGCGCGGTGGGTTTGGTGTTTGTCGGCTCCCGACGCGGCGGCGACGGCTAACGCTCCGTACCATCATGACGGAGGGCACGTAAGTTCTCGCGCTGGACCCTAGATCTCTCGGACCCCTGAACCTCCAACCCCGGTACCCGGACCTTGAGTTACAGCAGCAGCGAGCGCACAGTGCTCAGACACAGGCTACCCGGGAGACTTGGGGGCGGGGAGGCTGGGGTCCCGGAGGACGCCTGGTGCCTCGTGAGCCGGCGAGGTTTGATGCTTAGGTTACACCGACGGCGGTGCTGCCAACTGGGGACCAGTTAGCCTTGGTGCCTGGCGAGGGATCTGAAGAGGAGTGGAGTTGTCAGGGGGATAGTCTGTGTGCTTTTAAGGTAGGACCTAGGTTGTTCTGAGGGTTGGATGTGGGAAAGGTGACGAGATCTTGGGGGGAGTGGGAAAGGAGGAGGTAGAGACTGAGGTGGCCCCCAAGTCCTAAGAGCTTTGCCGGAGAGTGAACCCGCAAATAGGCGGTACTGGACCAGAATTCAAAGTTTCCAGCAAAAGACACGCTCCTCTCGTGCTAGGACTAATGCTTTACACTCACAGTGATCAGCTTCACTAGTGAGCTCAGGTGGATTTCCCCCGCCCGCCCCCTTACACATGGTTGGTGCAAGGCAGATAACTTGCATACTTCTTTCTAGTGCATAGACTGGAGAGACCTGTTTCCTCCACCAGGAACAGATTTGCAAGTGCGGTGGTTGTTGTTAAGTACCGTGGAGTTAGTTCCTACTCATAGTGACCCTGCACAGGGTTTCCGAGGCTGTAAATCTTTATGGGAGCAGAAAGCCTCATCGATTCCCCCCGCAGCCGAATTCGTAACTACTATGCTACCAGAGCTCCTAAGTGGGATTGAGTAGGTGTCATATAGTGCCCACGCATGTGCCAGAGATGGAAAAAGTTATCATGTGCCTAGAACAGGGGGAGGCTTGTCCAATAAATAAGAGAAGGAACTGAGGGAGAGAAGGACCCAGTTCCCAGCCCCTTAATCAAACATTGTACCGGGTCCAAGACCTTTATTCAGGCAGCATACATGAGAAGGCATATAGGTAGACCATTCCTCCAACAGGCTAGACACAGAAGTGATATAAAGTGGGGTTTTATTTGTAAGATGGGAGAAATAACCATTAACTTGTAAGCTTTCAGGAGTAAAACAGTAAATATACAAAGATAGTGATGAAGGAGACCCAGGGGAGTATTCCTGGGACATGTCCCTGAGTAGGCAGAGGACTACCACCTCTGTGGAGTGTGTGGTCTCGCCATGGTAACAGCAGGAGAGGCTGGCGGCAGGTGAATGGGGCTGTGATTCCACTGAAATAGAGGCCAGGTGAAAATGGAGAGGCTTGATGACAGCTGCCTAGTGGTGCTGAGAATCCACTGGGGTTAATGGTTATGAGTTCACAGTGAGACCAGTTGGTGTAATGGGGGTTTATTCAGAGCACCATCTGCTGCACTAGTCCAGTGGGGAGAATGGATTTATGCGTTAAGTAACCTCTGCCAGTCACCTGGTGCCTTGGCCTTTCCCCTGTCAAGGACAGGTGGTGATCTCTGCCCTGGGTCCCTCTCAGGGCTGTTCTCAGGGTCAGATGAGCCAGTGAACATAATGGTGCTCTTGGTGTCTGTGTAGAAAATCACTACTGGCCAGGCTAGGAGGGCTGGAGCTGTAGCAGCAGATCTCCTGATCTTGCTGCTCCCAGAACCTGCAGTTCCTTGTACATCTGCCCAGGCTGCCCACTGGGAAAATGCCCTGCCACACAGTGGGCTTGTGAGTTGGGAGGGTGGAGGCCTAGGCCGGTGGTCCCATTCATTCCTGGATCTAAGCTCTTCATCTAGTGAAAAACAGACAGGGTGGATACCTGAGCACGATTGTTTTCAGGTATCTGCGCCGAAGAGGGGGACCCTATAAAACGGAACCTGCCACTGACCTCAGCCGCTGGCGCCTCAGCAATGAAGAAGGAAGACAGAGATGGAAGTATTTCCAAGAAGATGAAAACCCTGGCCGAGTGCAGACAGGCCTAGAAGCCCACTCACTGGGACTGGACACGGTAGGTGGCTGCATCTCATCTGCTCATCTTTGTTTCACATCTGGGAAGTGGTCAGGAGGCTGACTGAACCCTGTCTGCCCAGCCAGGGAACTTTGGGAAGTTAGTTGTGATGGGCATTTATTTTTATGTCAAAAATACTTTGTGGGTATGGTGCATGTGGCCTTCACCTTGAATAGTCAAGGTTGCTGCCCATGGGAACTGGTTGAATTAAAGATAAAACATGAGTTGAATGGTCCCTTTGCTTCAATGAAGCACAAGTAGAAAATGCTCTAAATTTTGTTTTTAACTATTGATTTTGAAATGGTTTAGATTTACAGCAGAGCTGTAAAAATGGTCCTAATTTTGTTTTTAGTCACAAAAAGAAGCTTATTTTTTTTAATAGTATGTTATCTTTATTTTTCCTAGATTCTGAATACAATGTCTTAGAAGTACACTCTATTCTTTTCTAAATCTGTTTAGTTTTCTTCCAGTGTAGATTCTTTACTGCACAATTGGTAAATGTGAGAATGCACATTGTGACAGAACTGTAACTCACTGGTTTATCATTACACAGAGTTGAACTCTGTATGCAGTATGACCTTTATTATTGAAATTATTACTGAAATTAACTTTCTTTACAAGGCAGTTTATATATAAACATTACAAATTAATTTTTCCTTTTTTGTTCTAACTATTAAGTTTTGCAACCAACCTCACTTCCATTGCTATTCATCAGATCTTAGAGACTTCTTTCATACTCCTTAGATGGTAGATGTGGTTGGAAAACCTCGACTGTTTCAGTTGACCCTGAAGTAGTTTCAGCAAATACTGGAAGGGTTAATGTTGACCAAAGGAGGACACAGATTTCTCAAAAACTTTGTTTTAATGGGTCTCAAAATTCTGTGACAAATTTTTGACCAAGTTGTATCCATTTATAAAGCACTGATTTAAAAAAACTAATAACTTAAAAGTGCCACACAAAAAAATCCTTTCTTTCTGAAGGCTTTAGATGCACTGTTATCATTAACCAGTCTTTTACAATTAAACTTAAATGGCCAATTGTGACAAATAATTCTGAGATGGTTCTTCTACCACTGATGAAGAGACAGGTGTTAAGGGTGATACTCATTCCGTTTTCTGAGCAGACTTGATGACCATCCCAGCTCCAGCAGTCTTTTGTCTACTGCCTTGAAGACACACACAACAACAGTCTGTCTCATATCATGAACAGCAAAATGACCCAAAGGAGGGTAGTTGCATAAGCTCTTAATACACTTGGATTTGTTGGGAACCATGTCAACAATGGCAGTATCACCAGATTTCAGGAATTTGGGGCCATCTTCCAGAATGGCGATCTATCTCTTTGAACTCAGCAAACTTGCAAGCAATGTGAGCTGGGTGACAATCCAGCACTCGTGCATATCCAGCACTGATTCAGCTTGGATGGTTGAGGATGATCACCTGCACAGTGAAGCCAGCTGCTTCCATTGGGAGGTCATTCTTTACAATGAAGCTTACTTTGCCCCCAGGTAGAGCTGTGCTCAAAGTCTCATTGTGCATTTCAACAGACTTTACTTCAGTGGTAAAGTTGACTGGAGCAAAGGTGACCATCGTGCCCCATATGAGAGCACCAGTTTCCAATATGCCCACAGGAACAGGATCAGTACCACTAATTTTGTAGATATCCTAGAGAGGCAGGCGCAGGGGCTTGTCATTTGGATGAGTTGGTGGTAGGATGCAACTCAGAGTTCAAAGCAGCATGGTTCCACTGCTGTTGCTATCCTTGTGGGTGAATTGACCCCGAAATAGTTTCAGCAAATACCAGAAGGTTTAGTGTTGACCAAAGGAGGACACAGATTTCTCAAAAACTGTATTTTAATGGGTCTCAAAATTCTGTGACAAATTTTTGGCCAACTTAGCAGTTGGCTCCAGCATACTGTCACCATTCCAACTAGAAATTGGCACCAATGCTACTATGTCAGGGTTGTTGCCAACTTTCTTAATGTAGGTGCTGACTTCCTTCATGATTTCTTCATATATCTTATGGCTATAGGATGACTCAGTGGAATCCATTTTGTTAACACCAGCAATTAGCTGTTTCACACTCATGTGTAAGCCAGAAGGGCATGCCCATTCTTAGACATTGTTGGTGTTGTTAAGTGCCGTTGATAGTGACCCTGTATAGGGTTTCCGAGGATTAGCTTGTGGGTTTGAACTACTGACTTTATGGTTTGCAGTCCAGTGCTGATCCCACAGTGCCACACCAGAGATATCAGCTTCAAATTCACCCACACCAACAGTAACAATCAGGACAGCACAGTGAGCCTGTAATGTTCCAGTAATCATGTTTTTGAAAAAGTCTCTGTGTCCTGGAGTATCAATGATGGTCATTTAGTGCTGGCTGGTCTCAGATTTCCACAGGGAGATATCAGTGGTGATGCCATGCTCACATTCACCTTTCAGTTTATCCAAGACTCAGGTGTTTTTGAAGGAGCCCTTCCCCATCCCAACAGCTTCTTTCTCAAGTATTTTTGATGTTTTTTTTGTCGGTCCCACCATATTTGCAGATCAGGTGACCAGTAATGATAGACTTGCCAAAATCTATGTGTCTAGTGACTACTATTTTAATATGAGTCTTTTCCTTTCCTATTTTGTTAGCTTAGATTTTTTTTTTAAGTTTTTATTGTGAACTGAGTGATAGTTTACATGGGAGAACATCGGCTTTACACATCATTTCATCGCAATGATTACAATCTCCTCCATGTACCTTCATTCAACAGTATTTGCTTCCATTCCCTCTTTTGTGTGTGTGTGTGTGTGTATGTGGAATGTACACAAAATACTCAGGAATATGTAATAATTTAAACAACCAAAGGGCACATTCTGCAAGTCTGCCTCTACACCTCCAGCACCCAGTTCTTCTGTTTCCATGAGTCCAGAGTCCTCAGCTGCTCCCTCTCTCCATGTCCTCATCTCTGCCTCCATCTCTGGTGTTGCTGCTCATCTTGATAGGGTCCCACATTTCGCCTGTGCTTTTCTCCCTTAATGGTCCTAGGGTCCTCTGCTTATGGACTGTAAGATTAACTACTCCCCCGTTTTTGTTACAAAAACCTCTACCTTTACAGTTATGAGTCACAATTAGTCATGATAGTAATTACTCACTATTGAGTCACAAGGATCCTATCCCCATCTCCTTTCACCAGACCTATCTAGACAAAATGAAAACTGTTCAGTGGGGACTCTACCCTTTCCCGCACATCTTAAACTAAACTCCCTTTTGAAAACTTGTAAGCCCGTCACTTCATGCCTCTATCGCACCCTCCCACCTACCCCCCCCCCCCCCATTTTAGGTAACCAGTGTCTAAGTTGTCTGTTCCTATCTACTCTGTATACAGAGGGGATAGGATTGATGCTTGATGTGAAGACTCCTTCCATCTCAGTTGGTTCCTTGATGTTTGCTTAGACTTTGCAATGGTTTTCGCCAATACCTGTGTTCAGGAAGCAAATCTAGTGTGAACAAACTTTTTTGCTGTTGTTTTGAGAAGATTCTATGTACTCTTAAGAGAGACTCAGCTGGTGTAAATGGTTCTCCCTGCCAAGCACTGACCCTAATTACATCCCCTCCATGGGAAGCTTTCTGCCATCCTTTGAGCCCTTCCTAGATAGGCCTGAGTCCTGCTCAGGGTGGATATCAGTTTCCCACCCAACACTCTTTGGACACCTGGTTTGTTTAAAATGTCTTAGAGAGGCTTTGAAGAAATTAGCAAATTTTTGAGTGGACAGCAAAACTACAATGGGATAGAGCCATGTTTTTACTTTATTGAGACAATCACAGCTTTATCCAAGTGGTTTGGACTTTTAATTGAAAACTTTGAAGTAATTTTGCTTACTATTTGAACTTGGCCTCTCAGCTCTTGCTTCGTTTTTCCTTTTGCAGAGCAGTTTCTTCAAGGACTTGCCCAAAGCTCACACGGCACAGGATGGGGCTCTGAATGGGATGACTTTTTATGCAGGGCTGCAGGCTGAGGACGGCCACTGGGCAGGTGATTACGGTGGCCCACTCTTCCTCCTGCCAGGTAGGTGTGAGAGCCCAAGGGTAGGGCTACCCGGATGCATCCTGGGCTTCCAGTCCAGCCTGGCCCAGGCTCTTGGGTGAAAACCCAGCATTTCACATGGAAAGTGTCTGGGGGACGTCTGTTCTGCCCTGCTCGTCCTGGGAGGAGGTGGCCTTGCCCTCGAAGCCCACCCCATTCTGGGGCATGATGGATGCTGGTGGGGTGTCGGCAGGGAGGGAGACTCTTGAGCTTCAGCACAGACTGGGAAGGGCCCCCCAAAGGTGGCAGTGATAGGTGAGAAGCAAGCAAGACGAAAGGTGAGAAGCAAGATGTCAACTTGGCAAGATGTCAACTTGGGCGGAGCTGCGGAACCCAGGCAAGGCAGGTTCAGGTTGCAGTTGCACCACAATTGTAGCTTGGTTTCTAGGCTACTAAACTGGTTTGGCAGGATAATACCGTGCTGCACCTTGGGAATGTGTCTGGAAACACAGCCTGGTAATGTGGAAATTTCCTCTAAGTAGTAGTCATGCAACAGAACCCTTCTCCAAGGACTTGTAATCATTCTGGTTCTGTTACCTAAAATGTTGTGAAATCACAAGTCTCTTTCTGTTATAATCAATCCAAGTTTGTGGTAGGTTTGATGTCCTAATATCCCTTCATTGCCTTTCTTTTTCACAACTTCCTTGACTGGGTGGGCCTGCTTAGTCATGCAAATTGTCTTTGTTGAGACTTAGTTTGTTGCTCTTATTAGGTGCCATCAAGTTGGTACTAACGCATAGTGACCTTATGCACAGCAGAACGAAACACTGCCCAATCCTGTTGCCATGCTTGAGTCCATTGATGCTGCCACTTGGCCAATCCATCTCATTGGGGGCGGGGAGGGGAATCTTCCTCTTTTTCTCTGACCCTCCACCTTACCAAACATGATATCCTTCTCCAGCGACTGGTTCCTCCTAACAATATGTTGGAAGTATGAGAGATGAAGTTTGGCCATCTTGGCCTCCAAGGAGCACTCTGGCTGCACTTCTTCCAAAACGGATCTATTGGTTCTTTTGGCAGTCCATGGCACTTTTAGTATTCTCCTCCAACACCATAACTCAAAAGCATCAATTCTTCTACGATCTTCCTTATTCAGTGTCCAGCTTTCACATGCATATGAGGTTACTGAAAATACCATGGCTTCAGTCAGGCGAACCTTAGTTCTCAAGCTGACATCTTTGCTTTTCAACACTTTAAAAAGTTCCTGTGCAGCAGATTTGCCTAATGCATTACGTCGTCTCATCTCTTGACTGCTGCTTCCGTGAATGTTGATAGTTGATCCAAGAAGAATGAAGTCCTTGACAACTTTAATCTTTTCTCTGTTGATAAGAATGTTGTTTATTGGTCCAGTGGTGAGGATTTTTGTTTTCTTTATATTGAGATATAATCCATACCGAAGACTGTGTTCTTTGATCTTTATCAGTAAATGTTTTAAGTCCTCTTCACTTTCAGCAAGCAAGGTTGTATCATCTGCATATTGCAGGTTGTTAATGAGTCTTCCTCCAATCCTGATGCCACGTTTTTCTTCATATAGTCCCAGAGTAGAGCCTGCTGGGACTTTATGTGGGAGTGCATTAGGCCTCATGGTTAACCTGGGAACATGGCTTCTTATATCAGAAATGTTCCCATGTGCCCAGTCCCTCTCTAGGTCTGGAACAGCCCCCATCATAAAGATGAGAAGACTGAGATGTGCACTCTGCTCACAAAGCTGATGGGAGCCAGTACAGGGATTTAAACTGGATTTGGGTTTGCTGCCTCCTGGTCTCAATGGCACCATGCCTTCCTAGTGGATGGAGACCTGGCCTTGGGAGCAGGCCTGCGGGTTCTTTCTTCCCTTGGCTTCATCTGGGGCCTTGGGATCATCTTGGCTACATGTCTTGGCTGCCTATCTATGGGATGGGAGTAGAGGGCATGTTGGACAGGGTCACCAGATACAGTGGTGAGCACAAGGCAAGCCCATCATCATTGGGGACTATGTTGTTCTCAACAATGGCAGCTGCTGCTTCCGGCCTGCCCATAGGGCCTCAGGTGCTTTACCACCACTGAGACTTACTTTTTTGGCCTCTGGCCAACCTGTCTCTTGGGTGGACAGGCTTTTGGGTGTTTCAGGTATTGAGAAGACCGCATGCTTTTCCAAAGTCAAATAAGGCCAGACAGCCTCTGCTGGGAAAGCTTTAGCCTTAATTTGTGGTTGGTTACAGGATCATAACTCCATGCAAGCAGCCCCCCGAGTGCATGGGACAAAACCAATGTGCTGTTGAGTTTCATTATGTGCGCTGACCCCCACCTCCCACTATGCCAGGACTCTGACTGCCCAGCCCAGTCCCCATGCACTGGCTGTGACTCAGTTTCCTTGTCTGCAGAGTGGGGCAGCCTATAGTACCCACCTCCTTGAGGTGACTGGAGTGGGAGAAGCTGCCTGAGTTAACACACATTGGTGGCTATATTGTGACTACGTCGTTGAGCCCAGTGGGGCTCTTGGTGGTCTTGTTCTCAAGACCTCTAGGCCCTCAGGTGGCGCTGCTTTTTATCCACCGGCGTGTCTTTTATAAAAAGAGCAGGATCTGTCAGGAGTGGCAGTTCCTGTGAACTTGGGCAGTGTCTCTGGGTCCAGAACTCCTTTTCCAGGGGTGTGTTTGTATGAGGGGCCTCCGTTAGGCCCCTGACGCTCCGCACTGTCTGTGCTGATGGTACAGGACCTGTGGTGAGGACCTTTGTGAGTGCTGTGCCTGGGAGGACCAGGGTGGGGCATGGAGGAAAGGCTCTTTATGAAGAATGTTTATTGTCCTCTCGCCATTTCAAAAATCTCATGCTCATTGTACAAAAGTTTACAAAACAAAGCAGCAATGAGCAAGTAAATGCTACCCCAGCCCAGAGGTGGCCCAAGGGACCATTGCTGACATTTGTGTCTTTAGCAGGTGTCAGAGCAGGGCCAAAGTTTCACCTCATGGGCACCTGCCTGAAATCTCCCAAGTCCTTGGGTGTCTCCCCATGGCACTGTGTGGGACTTGGTGTCTCTGTGCTCTCAGGATTATTGTGAGCTGCTGTGTAACCAATAAGTGCTCAGCCAGCCCTTGGGGGTGGTGGGGCAGACATCATAGGTGCTGTTGCTGCCGCTCCAAGACCAGCTCTCAGGGTCCTCTCTAGAGCTTAAGAGGAGCTGTCTCGAGGCCCTTTCTGTGGAGGGAGACGCTCACTGGGGACAGCTCCACCGAGGGCCTTCCCAGGGGAGAGGGGCCTGGGCTTGGCAGTGCTTCACACCTGCTCCCAGCAAGGACTATCCTTTCTGTCTCATAGGCCTCCTGATCACATGCCGTGTGGCTAACATCCCACTGCTGCCTGGAAACAGAGAAGAGATGATTCGGTACCTGCGGTCGGTGCAGCTTCCTGATGGCGGCTGGGGCCTGTGAGTGCACATGTCAGTGATTGTGTGTGTGTGTGTGTGTGAAGCTGTATGGAGTATGTGCATATGTGTATGTGGTAGGCATGGATTGTGTGCAGGTGTGTGGGTGCATGTGTTCATGTGAGTGGGTGTATCGTGCACAGGTACTACTCACATGTGTGCATATGTGAGCAGCTATATTTGTATGTGCATACGTCTATGTAGGTATGTGGGTGCTAAGTATACATGTGTGAATGCATGTGAGCTGAAGTGCATGTTTGTATGTGTGTGCCTGGATGCTCTGGTGAACTAGCCTCAGTTGCGTTGTTGCCCTTAGGACTAACCTGGTAACTCAGAGTGGAACTCTCCAGCACATGTGGCTGGGCCGGCTCTGCCTGGGTGGTCTTGAATCTAATGGTCCTGGGAGGCATATGATCATGGATAATGGATGCTCTTGTGGTATTGTGTTAGGTAACATTTCTGTTTTCCTGAGTGCTTTGCTTCATTTCTTAGAAATAAAACAAGGTTTCCCCCCAACCCCCTTTGTGTTTGCAGGCACATTGAGGACAAGTCAACAGTGCTTGGGACAGCCCTTAGCTACGTGGCTCTAAGGATCTTGGGCTTAGGGCCTGACCAACCTGACCTAGTGCGAGCCCGGAATTTGCTTCATAAGAAAGGTATGTCCTGATGTACTGTGCAGGTTACCCTAGTCCAAAGGGCTCTCGCACATGACAAACAGAAGGGTGCTCTCCAGCTGACGCAGTGCAAAGGCTCAGACACGTGGGTGCAAGTGGTTCCACCTCATCAGCAGTTTGTAACCACTACAGGCAGCATGACTGTTCATGATGTGGGCCAGAAGTCTTCTCTCGTGGGGGTTGGAGAGCTCACAGCAGGCATGCACATGGTCCCTGTAGGGCTCACGTGGGTCACAAGCAGAGAGACACCAAAACCCAAATACGGTTCTTCTTTGCCCCAGGTGGTGCGACACACATTCCCTCCTGGGGCAAGTTCTGGCTGGCCGTGCTGAACGTGTATAGCTGGGAAGGCCTTAACAGCCTGTTTCCGGAGATGTGGTACGTGTGACCTCATGCTATGACACCTTCCATGGGAGAACAGTGAAGTGTGGACCTCAAATCACTGCTTTCAGTGGGTGATCATGCTCTTGCTCAGCTTTCTGAAGTTGCCTACTCTGTGTGTTGACCCTAGCCATATGGGATGGGTGGGCTTTGTGGTTGGGATGGGGTGGCAGACCAGGCTACAGCACTGAGCTGGGGCCCTGGAGTCGATAGCAAGGTGATAGGGTGTGATGTGGAGAACATGCACGCTATTGGGACATGTGTGGCTGCATGTCCCAGGCAGAGGGACAGAGGGGCATGCCATAGCCCTCACGGTGGCTATGTCTTGGCTCTGTTGTCATCTGCTCTCTCCTGGTATCTTCTGCTGGAGAATATGAATCCAACTCTTTAACATCTTACTTCACGCATGAGTACTCTGGAGTTTTTCTTTGATAGCAAAACTTTTTAATTTTTAAAAATAGAACTATAGTAGTACTCTTTATACAGGCATCAAAGTTAGCACTGATTTCTCATTATTTGGTTCCCATGACCAGAGTCTTTTGCTGTCTGACTACCTAGTAGGTACCGTGGCCATGCATCTCAGTCCTTCAACCCCACATGTTACCCTTGAACCTAGATGGACTCAGAGCCATGAGGGCGGGTGGGGTGTCCTGGGAGCTGTGAGGGTGGGTTGGGGCCTTCTTGGGGAGCCATGAGGGAAGAGGCTGTCTGTAGGCATCTCCTGTGTCAGGAGATGACTTGTGGCCAAGGTGGAGGAGCTGGTGATGGGGAGGAAGGAGAGGAGCAGCAAGAGGGATGGACAATGGGTCTGGGGAATGTATCGTTAGCTGTGATGGTGGTGGAAGGGTGCCCATCTGGAGGGCCACCTGAGGGAGAAGAGGGGAGATGTCTGTGACTCTCTGGTGAGGGGTGCAGGGTGAGGAGTCGGAGCAGACAGGAGAATAGTGGGAATGCCAGGTGAAGCAGGATGGTGGGCCTGGCTGAGCAGTCTGAGGCTTTAGGTGGTTGTGCCCAGGTGGAGGACCAGAGTGTGCACACACCCTGACCCACAGGTTATTCCCCTTGTCCAGGGAGCACATGGTTCCTCAGGAAGGTGAGGGAGTGGCTGAGCCCATGTGCAGAGGCCTTAGGGAAGCAAGCACAGCTCTACCTGACTGAGGACACCCTGTCAGACCCTGTGGGTTTTGGGATAGTGCACCAGTGTACATGATGTCAGATTCAAGGTACCAGGAAGGCACAATAGTTCTCATTCTGTCAAATGAACTAGTTTCGAATAGTTTTAGAATCCCAGAAATGCTGTCCCAGGGGACAGATCCTCCTGTGCCCCAGCTCAATGCTGACATTTCTTGTCACCACGGGCACTTCTCTTGATGGGAGATCATAGACAGGTCTGATGTAAGGTCTGAAACTCCAGTTGAGAAAGAGCTACCGTACTGCCTTGGCTTGGCCCTCTCCCGTGAGCGTGCAACTCGAAGGTTGTGGGTATGCCCTGGCCTGGGAGAATGGCTGTGCCCTGGGCATTGTGGTGGACAGGTGGCAGGCAGGATTTGCTTGCTGACTGACCACCCCCCCCAGGTTGTTTCCTGAGTGGATGCCTGCACATCCGTCCACCATCTGGTGCCACTGCCGGCAGGTCTACCTGCCCATGAGCTACTGCTTTGCCACAAAGCTGAGCTGTGCTGCTGAGGACCCTCTTGTGCAGAGCCTGCGGCAGGTGAGGTCCTGCCCACCCCACCCCACAACATGGTGTGAGGGCACACTTGCCTTTGTAGACTCTCTTAGGGGAGAGTGATAGGGGTTCCCTATGTAAGATGTGGGCTTGTCCTATGGGGCAGGTGGCAGAGGAAGACCAATGGAGGGACAGCAGGGGTTCTAGAGCTGAGATGATTCTCAGAGCTGTCCCAGCTTAGGCTGAGCTGGACTTTTGGCCCTGCTGTGGTCACCAAAGACCCAGGATCAGATGAGGTGGCCTTGGGGCTGGTAGCTGGGAGATTCCCTGAAGGCCCGGTTGCTCTTGGTGCTGACCTGTGTCCATCTGCATCTGTGGGTGCCTGCACTTGGGTTCTGTGTTCCCACCTGTGGCTCAGGTGTCCTGTCCCATAGGAGCTCTATGTGGAGGACTATGCCAGCATTGACTGGCCGGCACAGAGGAACCAGGTGGCACCCGAAGACTTGTACACACCGCACAGCTGGCTGCTCGACATCATGTTTGGTAGGTGTCTTCAGCTGCACACTGATCTGTGCAGGGTTGATGCTAGGGAGAGGGAGGAACAGAGACTAGGGCTTGGTCATTTTCTCATATCCAGCAAGAACCCTGCCTGTGTGTGGTCCCACGCAGAAGTGTGGGCGTACTTCTGAGGAGCCTAACTGTTCTTTTTGAAGGGAGGGCCCAGGAGAGGCTCAGGTCTGCCAGAGTGCGATTCTGTGACCTATTCAGCCTATTTCCATATAAGACCACTGAGCTACAAAGAGGCAGTGTGGCCTCCCCACCCCCTGACAGTGGCAGACCCACCCTAGCTGGGGTGTGGGTGAAGGCTATTCTTTTTGGGCCCTCCACTCACCCCATGTCCTGAACAGCTAGGTTTGGGTCACAGCACCCTGACCACTTATATGGGGAGAGTGGGGGTTGCTTGGAGCTGCAGACCTAGATGGAGTGGGGTCCACAGTGAGCACTTCCTGAGTCAGGTGAGAGGGGTGGAGGGAGTTTGGGAGAGCAGGGAGAGCAAGGGGAGAGGAGAGCTTGAGGGTGAACAAAGGAGGAGCCGAGAGAGCCCAGTGCTGCTGGGGCCCCAGGCTGCACCTCGTACCACGTGAGGGCTGGGTCCAATGACACCACCCTCCCCGCTTCTGCCTCCAGCACTGCTTAACCTGTATGAGCGTTACCACAGCACCAGCCTGCGGCAGTGCACCATCCAGAGGCTGTACCAACACATCGCAGCTGATGACCGCTTCACCAAGAGCATCAGCATCGGCCCGGTCAGTGCCCTGAGGGGCAGTAGGGTGTCCTGGGTTCATCTAGTGCATCTCATGACAGTGGCAGAGAGGGACCATGAGGTGCCCCTGACCTGCATGATTCTGCCCGTGTGCTTCCTCTGCCCTAGCTTGGAGAAAGCTGCGTCCTGCTCCATCACCACCACTGAGTGTAGTCTCTTGAGGAAGCGGTGGGTGCTGCTCCTAACCATGTCTCCAGGGGTCACTCTGGCTGGCTGTGAGGGGTTGCCTTTTTCTCTTGTGACCCCTTCCCACTCCTGTTCCTCCAGCCCAGAGCATTCTTATGACTGTATGCCTCAAGAACATTCTTCCCTGCTCAGATCATGTTGCAGCCCTGCAATATGAGACACCTGGTCCTTAGCCCTGTCCACTGCCCCCGGTCTTCTCACCTGCTGGCCTGTTGACGGCTCTCTCTGGGACAGCATGTCTGTCAGGTGGCCAAGCTGGTGGCGTGGGGCCCAGGTGACCTCACGCTCTTGCTCATTGCTCATGTCTGCAGATCTCCAAGACGATCAACATGCTCGTACGCTGGCATGTGGATGGCCCAGCCTCTCCTGCCTTCCAGGAGCACGTGGATAGGATCCCTGACTATCTCTGGTGAGTGGGTGACAATACCTGGCCCAGGTGTGCACTTGTGGCCTGATGGCAGACACCGCAGGCATACAGGCATTCAGACACAGGGCAGGGGCCACAGTACCATGGGGCCTGGGAAATAGCCTCATGACCAGGACCTTAAGGCTGTGGAGCCAGCTAGGCTCTTTGCAGCAACAATTTGCCACCAAGAACAAACTGAATTGTTGGAATCTTGCCTTCCAGCTCCCTGACTTGGCCTCTCTTCCTTACAGGCTAGGACTCGATGGCATGAAGATGCAGGTAGGACCCAGGACCCCAGGGAGTGAGGGGGAACAGCTCTTTTCTGCCTTCATTATTTTGCATTGGACTTTCTCAGATTCAAACCTCTCTTCTCTAATTGAGCCCAACTGTGTGTGATGAGGGCCTAAGTCCCCCAGCCCTCCTAAGCCTTCATTAGAAATGACCTGGAAGTTGTGGGGTACAGGTGCTCCCTGGGTGTGGGCACTGTACTCTCATGGTTCACTTGATGTAATTCTCCATCCTCTTCTCCATTGTTCGTGTGGGCCAAGCTGCTGTTCCAAGGGATCCCAAAGTTGCAGCCCTAACCAGAATCCTTGTTGGCCTCTGGTTGGGGTCAGAGCTCCGAGCCGGGGTTGCTGCCTGGGCCCCCTCTTTCTCCAAGCTGCCCCTGTGCTCAGCACTGGTGGACTCTGTGGGGCAGATGTGGATGGGGGAGGATGTGCTGCTGCTCCTGCTATAATGTCCCTGTTTGTATCCAGGGCACCAATGGCTCACAGGTCTGGGACACGTCATTTGCCATCCAAGCCTTCCTGGAGGTACATGGTCCCTCTGTCAGTTTCACTTGTCTCTGTGCACTGCTGCATGCACTCTCCCCCATGCCCTATCATGTCCCCTCATGTGCCCTTTCCACCCCATGCCCTTGCTGCTCCTCAAGTCCTCTGCTTGCCTAGGTCTTGGCCCTGGGGCTCCCTCACTGGCTTCTGTCAACTCCTGGAATGTCACCACATTTGTCGGTATGGGTGTAAGGTGGCACTGAGCTCCAGGAACCCTGGGTCTTTGCCTGAGCAAGGGGGTGGGGGCTTTACTCTGGAGTGATGGCCGGAAAAGAGTTGTGTTTTAAGGTGTTAGCTGCTGTCTTGGTGGAGGTACCAGGTTGTCATTGGGTCTAGCTGGGTGAGGAGGGAGGGTCTGGCTGAAAGGTGAGGGGAGGGTGGTGGCTTTAGGCTGAGGGGCCAGGATAGGGGTTTAGTAGGGTCAGGATGCCTTTTGCTCTGCTGATGGTGGTGGATACTTAAAGCCCATTTTGAAGTGGAGAGGATGCGGCAAGTATCAAGCTCTACAACTCCCAGTCATCCGCCACCTTCTCCATGCATCATGAGAGATGTTCATGGATTTGAGGGTGTTTGTAGTCCTGTTGTCCTTGGGCTGACCCAGGAAGGGTCTGGGTCCCACAAAGGACTAGCCTGCTGGGGTACAGGCATCAGTGGGCTCTGTTTTCCCTCAGGCTGGTGCACATCACAGACCAGAGTTCGCATCCTGTCTGAAACAAGCACATGAATTCCTCCGAATCTCACAGGTGAGGACACCAGCTTCTCTTGTTCCTGCCCAGCCCTCCCCTCGCCCCACGATGATGCTCAACCTTTGCACTTGGCCTGTGCTATTTCCTATTGTGCCCCTCTCCTACCTCCTCCAGTCTGCCTCTGACCCTGTTTCTCCGTGAGCAGCTCTTGCTGAGGCCTCCCAGAGCCTGTATCACCTCTGGCCGGGTCTGGCACATACCCAGAGCTGGAACAGGTGGAGTGACCCATCATGGGACTGAGTGACAGTGCCTCCCTCCTGCCACAGACCCGTCCCCTTCAGCCTCATCCCAGTTCTGCATCTCCCAAACGGAGGTGCTGACACATTCCCTTTGCTTTTCACATGATGCTGCCTAGGTACCGGACAACCCCCCTGACTACCAGAAATATTACCGCCAGATGAACAAGGTATGCCCCTGCTCCACATGTGGTCACCCAGATGCCTGGGAATTTCCCATCTGGAAGGTGTCTGCCCCCTGCATCAAATGGCAAGCTGTCTCCTCATGTGGCCATGGTCCTGTGCCTGCCACCTTTTAGGAAGTTATAGATGCTCACGGTTCAGTAACCATTGAGTCATGAGCTCAAGCAGTGAAAGGAGACAGAGGGAGGCAGCGTGTCATCAGCCCAGCTCCATGTGGTGAGACTGGAACCCTGGAGGCACCTGATGAGCCCAGGCTTTGGTTTCAGGGCGGCTTCCCCTTCAGCACGCGGGACTGTGGCTGGACTGTTGCTGACTGCACAGCTGAGGGACTCAAGTCTGTGCTCCTCCTGCAGGAACAGTGTCCCTTTATCACTGAGCATGTGCCCCGAGAGAGGCTGTATGATGCAGTCGCTGTGGTGAGAGTGCTGGGCTGGGAGGGAGGGCAGTGCCCCCACACCCCAGTATGTGTCCCAGACAGATGGCACAGGGGTGAGAGCTTGAGGGAAGAGCTTTCCTGATGGTTCCGTATGGGGACTGTGAGTCTCGCTGGACTGTGGAGACCTGGGTTGGTTGTGGCCCTGGGGAGATGCAGGCAGGGACTGTGAGGAGACCATTATTACCCACATTTTCCACTCTGTGTGGAGGTCCAGTACTTGTCCACACCTACATTGTGTGACTCCCAGTGTCCTTTGGGAGGATGGCAGTGTGCAAAACAAAACTGAGGACCTTTTGTTTAGAATCCTTTCAGCCTGCCCCCTTTCATGTAGATCTTACACCAGACAATGCTACATACTGGCCTGGCAGCACATGTCTGACTTGTGAATGGTCTCTGTGTATGTTTTCACTCACCACCTGCCTGTGGTGAAATTTGCAGCTCACTGTTCTGGGTACCAGGTGTGGTTTAATCTGGGGGTGCTCCCATGCCCATGATGCTTGACCTTGTGCTCTGGGAAGCCTGGTGCAACTCTGGAAGACACTAGATTCTAACTGTCTCTATTGGATTTTAGTTGCTGAGCATGAGGAATCCTGATGGAGGCTTTGCCACCTATGAGACCAAGCGTGGAGGGTACTTGCTGGAGCTGCTGAACCCCTCAGAGGTCTTCGGTGAGTGCACAGCCATTGTGGGACACAGCTCTGTAGGTCACTGTCCAGCTCCTATAGCCCAACCCCTGGTCCACAGTAGGGCCAGCAATGACCCTAAAGTGTGACTTCCTGCCACTCAAGACCCCAGCACAGAACCCTGAACTCTAGAAGAGAAAACTGAGATCTGTTCTCGTGAAGGCCCCACATCTCCGGGAGCCCCCTTACTGGGGCCAGTTGCTTCAGGTGCCCTCACTGAGCTCTGGCACTGTGCAGAAAGGTGTGGTGTCGGGCCCCGAGTCCTGGCTAGTACTCCATCACCTGGGAGCATCCACCTATAGTTCTGGTCTGGCCAGGCGGGTTCTTTCCTAGTTGTGGTATGCTCCCCTGCACCCTCCTTCTGGGTGAGGTCTAAAGAAGGTCAGGATCCAGCTCCCTGCCTAATCTCCTAGTTCTGTGCCCTCCTGTAGACAGGCCAGGAACCAACTCACCATGCTGGTGCAAGTCTCCTCTGCCATTGGTGGCTGTGTACCCGGGCAGGTCACTGATGACATCCCTGTGTCCTGGAGGGGCACTGGGCCATGATCTGCTGGCTCTGCCCCGTGGGGGGACACTTACTCACTGTAGGCTCTTGTCCCTCTCTCTCTCTTGCCTTCCCAGGGGACATTATGATCGACTATACATATGTGGAGTGCACCTCAGCGGTGATGCAAGCACTGAAGCATTTCTACAAGCACTTCCCGGATCACAGAGCAGGCGAGGTCAGGTGAGCCCAGGCCCTGGCCAACCTTTAAAAACTGAGAGCAGATTTCTTCTGATGTAGGTAAATGGTGGCTTGTCCCAGAAAGCGACTGAAGATAAAATTCATTTACACACAAGAGGTTTGGAATGTTCCTGAATCCTTTTGTTTGCCTTAAAGTGGACCAAGTATGTGTATTGGGGCCCAGAATAGCAATGGTTATAACACAAAAAATGGGTTGTTTTTCACACTTGAGTAATGTTTTTAAAAAAAGACGTTCGTTTAATTTCACCTATGTCGGAGTCCTGGTGTGGCCCCGTGGGATAGTGCACAGGACTGCAAAGTCATTTTGAACCCCAAGGTCGCTGGTTCTCATTCACCAGATGCTACTTGGAAACCTTATATGAATTGGAACCGACTTGATGGCACTTAACTACAAAAACTTGTTGAAATAGTGTCACTATAGGATAAGCACTGGATTGCTAACCACAAACAAGGTCAGTTGTCAAACCCACCAGTTGCTCCTCAGCAAACCCTACATAGGGTCACTGTGAGTCAGAACCGACTCAATAGCACTTAACAACAACTATAGCAATGGTGGTTTTATGGTAAGCATATATAAAAAGTCCCTGAAGCCTAAGTGACATCTTGATGAATTTGATCACCAGCATGCAGACAGATGTCTCTAGCTTCCCCCTGCCCTGCACACACACAGGGATCACTCCTGACTCTTCCACTCACCTCTACATCTGCTAGACTCAACTAGCAGTGGCATGTGGCTGGGGCTAATAGGCTATAACTGCCATAAGCATTTGGATAGAAAGGTCCACTTTTTAATCCTTAATCCATTTGCCTGTTGAGAGATACTGGAATTGTTTTCATTTTGGGGTTATTATGAAGTACCCTTGTCTTCTGGGTGTATCCGTGCACATTTCTTGGAGACATGCACATAGGTAAAATGGCTGTGTTATGGGGGCATACTGTTTTTGTTTTTATCTTCTTCTTCTTAAAGTTTTTATTTCAATATTCTTCTCCAACACCATAACTCAGATGCATCAATTCTTCTACGGTTTTCTTTATTCACTGTTCAACTTTTGCATGCATATGAGGTTATTGAAAATACCATGGCTTATATCAGGCACACCTTAGTTCTCAAACGGACATCTTTGCTCTTTAGCACTTTAAAGAGATCTTGTGCAGCAGATTTGCATAATACATTACATCATTTGATTTCTTGACTGCTGATTCTGTGAGTGTTGATGTGAGCAAAATGAAAGTGTTTGTAGTATATACTTATTTTATTTTGGGCTTTAAAGAGCCCTGGTTGTGCAGTGATTAAGCACTTGGCTACTCACTAAAAGTTCTGTGGTTAAAACCTACCAGCCACTTCACAGGAGGAAGATGAGACTGTGTGCTTTCATAAAGGTGTGCAGCCTTGGAAGCCCTGTGGGACAGGTCTACTCTGTCCAGTAGAGTTGCTATGAGTTGGAGTGAATTCAGTGACAACAGGCTTGTTTTCTTCCTGTTGTTGTTTGTGCGTTTTATTTTGAGTATCAACAGTTACTGCTCTTTATTTTTTTCTTTGTACTCTAACTTTTTGAGATGGGTAAATGATGACTTCTAAGATAAGCGATTTTCATCCTTTCTTTATAGGTAAGTGTGTGAGGCTATCAGTAAGTTATAATATCACTCAGTTAAAATATTTTAAAATTATTTTTGTCAGTTCTCCGACCCATGGATTGTTTAGGATTCTGTTGCTTCATTTCCAGAAAACCTAAGGATTGTCTTGTGTTTTTGTGGGAGGTCCTGATGGACTGGTGGTTTCCTTTTGTCCTGGTGATGGGTCAAACCACCAGTGGGTGGTACTGTCTTTTTTATTGTTTTCACCCAGACCTGGCACACAGGTGCCCCTGGGGTATGATAGTAATGCATTTATCTAGAATTGTTCATTTGCCAGTCCTTAAGCTGCTTCATTGTCCATTGTGTGGCCCTCCCTGCTGGGCTCGTTTTGTCTTCAGAGATGGTTCACAGAATTGGCCTCGTGAGTGCGACAACTTTTTAAACCTGTCATCTTTTAAATAATCTCCATATTACCAGCTGTTCCGTGGGAGAAAGATGAGGCTTTCTGCTCCCGTAAAGATTTGCAGCCTTAGAAACCCTGTGCAGGGTCGCTATGAGTCGGAACCGACTCCACGGTACTTAACAACAACAACATATTGCCTTGGACAACCTATACAGGGTTGCTATGAGTTGGAACCTACTTGCTGGCACACTACTGCCTCCACCACCATACTAGGGAGTCTTGGTGTGGCGCTGTAGGATAAGCACTGGACTGCTAACCGCAAGATTGGCAGTTCAAACCCACCAGCTACTCCGTGGGAGAAAGATGAGGCTTTCTGAACCTGTCAAGATTTACAGACTCGGAAACCCTACATGAGGTCATTATGAGTCAGAATCGATTCGATGGTACATAGCAACAACAGTACTACTAAAGTAAAGCATGTTTTTTGATGGGCACTTTGAAATATTGTTGTTGTTAAGTGCTGTTAGTTCCAACCCATAGTGACCCTGTAGAGGGTTTTCAAGGAGGAGTTGGTGAGCTTGCACCACCAACCTTTCAATTCAGATGGACTTTGCAGTCTAGCTCATTCATCCATAGTGCCATACCAGGACGCTGTATAGGAACATGCAAAGAAGAAATTTCTCTACTTGCACTTCTGAAGTGTCTGTTAACCACTTTGTGACTCCCCATCTCATGATTGTCAGTGTGTGCACATGTGCACATAGGCCTGTATCTTCTGTGTCACTGTTCACTCTGTACCTGGTGGGGTTTCTGGAAGCAGGTGGTGACTTCTCGTGTTAGTTGGAGGTTGTCTCCCATAGGACTGTGATGTCTGCACAGTGTGTCACTTTACTTCTTCAAGAGCCTCTAACTTTCATTGTTCTTTTCCAAGTTGTTATTATTTTAATCTTGACCATACTTAAAGTCACACTCAACTGCTATTGAGTTGATTCCAACTTATAGGGTTTCCAAGGTTGTGAATCTTTGCGGGGGACACAAAGCCTCCTCTTTCTCCCATGGAGCAGTGGGTTTGAACTGCTGACCTTTTGGTTAGCAGTTCAGTGCTTATCTTACAGCACCACCAGGGCTTCTTTTACTTTGACCGGTATCCTCTTAAGTCTTTATTATCCCTAGAACAGCTGTTGGCTCTTGGATCCCCTAGCCTGAGTTGATCCATGACTCTACCTGTAACTGGCACTTCTCCCCTCTGCTGCTCCTTCTCCTGCCAGCCAGGGTACAGCACAGCCTCTCTGGGTTGGAAACATTTCAGAGGCCTGAAGGTCCTGTAGAATGTGTGGCACACATTAGCCCCACACACTAAGAAGTGTCATTGTATAGAAGTTGCTTATCATTGATTTCATATTGCATGTCTTTGGAGACTGCTGAAGTAGAATTTTCCCCTCATAATCAGTGTTGTCTTTTTTTTTTAATGAAATGTTTATTAATGTAATCACTGGATCATTATCAGTGTGTCTTTTTTTTAATGAAATGTGTATTCATCCACTTAGCAATTTTTAAAAGCTTTTTATTGCAAATTGGGTGAGGATTTACAGAGCAGACTATTAGTTTTACATTAAACAAATCTTGCACTTTTTCTCATGTAAGTGATTGCAGTTCCCACATTGCAACATCCTCCCACTCTCTCCTTGGGTTTCTTGTTTCCACTTCTCCCTCTTTCCCAAGCCTTCTCAATTTTGTCCTTAGGGAAAGGCTGCTTTTCTGATCTCGAAAATGGACCATTCTGTGGTGTATGAACTGCAGGATAATGTGCTGGATTGCAAGGTCAGTTTGAACCACAAGGTTAGCGGTTCAAACTCACCAGTCAGAGTCAGAACCGACTCGACAGGACTTAACAATAACAAAACAAAATGTGTGCTTCACTAGTGTTACTGCCTCTCTTATGTATCTGTCTACTGCTTGGCTGAAAATATCCACAGGGGTGAGTTCAGTTCCAGTCCTGAAGGGTGACTAAGAGTCGTAGTCTTGGGGTTCCACTAGTGTCTTATCTGACAAGTGGTGGTAGTGGTGTGCTGTTGAGTTGCTTCTAACTCTTAGTGACCTTGCATAAGATTTCCAAGGCTGTAAATCTTTATGGGAGCAGAAAGCTTCATCTTTCTTCCACAGAGTGGATGGTGGATTCAAACTGCTCACCTTGTAGTATGCAGCCCAACGTGTAGCCCACTCTGCTTCTGGGGCTCCCTGTTTGAGCAGTAAGCCTGGTCTTTTTTTATGAAGTTGAGTTTTCTCCCACTCTATCCAGGACCTCCTAATGTGATTCCTTTCAGAGCAATGGGTAGTGGTAGCTGGGTGCCATCTAGTTCTGGTCTCAGGGTTGTGGAGACTGATGTTCACGTGGTCCATTAGTCCATTGGACAAATCTGCAGACTATTTAAATTTTCCTAAGGATAAGCACAGAGTTCTAGCCCAGTAGCTGATCCTTGGGAGAAAGATGAGGCTTCTTGTTCCCACAAAGAATTATGGAAGGCCTATATACGGGTAGCTATGAGTTGAAACCGAATCGATGGCACACAACAGCAACACAACGATTAACCCAATAATGTGTTTCATAATAAATTTTTTTCTTTAAGGTCTAATCCAAGATGGGTTGTTCGTAAGTTGTCATTTCTTCATCATTTTTAAGCTAGGATAGTTATTTAGTCTTTCCTTGTCTTTTGTGACCTTGGAATTTTTGAAAAGTACAGACAAGTTATTTTGTGGAATGTCCTAATTTTCTGGTGTTCTTAATGATTAGACTCAGGTTCTAAAATCATGCATTTTTGTCAGGAAGATCATGAAAGAGGTGTCGTCTCTCAGTGCCTCATCTTAGGAAGCTTATTAATGATGCTGATTGTGATCAATTGATCTAGGTGATAACCATTTGATTTCTCTATTGTAAAGTTATTATTGTCTTTGTGGGGAGAAAGTTTTAGTTTTTGTAAATGTCTTGTGTCTCATCATATTTTTATCCATTAGTTTTCACATCTGATGTGATTCTTGCCTGAATCATCATTCATATGGTTCTAAAAATGTCATTCCTTCTGTATGTGTTGGTGCTCTGTTAACAGCTTTTCCTTTGCTCGGTTTACTATACTTATTATTGACATATGGATTCTTATGTATTGATTTTTTTATTGATCTTATAACTACACACTGGTTGGTTCCAGCTCACCAGCTGCTCGTTGGAAACCCTATGCAGGGTCGCTGTGTGTCGGAATCGACTGGACAGCACTTAACAACAACAACAAAGTGTTTTACTTGAATGAATTATCTTAGATTCCTTTGGATTTCTTCTGTAAATAGTCACTTGCCAGTGGCATTTTGTTAATTGCCAATCCATAGGCCGATGATGTTTCATTTTTCTTGTCTTTCTGCATGGCCTTCCTGTATTTGTCTTAGGAAAAGTGGTAATAGGAGTATCTTTATTGTGTTTCCTCACATAACGGGGAATGCTTCTAACATTTCTTCATAATAAGTTGTATTTGTTGTAGGATTTGGGTGGTTATCTTTTTTCAAATTAAGTGAGTTATTTCCCTAATTTGCTAAGGTGTTTTTTTTTTCACCTCTTTCGTGGATGGGTGCTGAATTTTAGCAAAGTATTTTTCTGCTTCTCTATTGAGATGATTGTTTGTGTTCTGTATCTTATAGATGATTACTGTAGGTTTTTCTAATTCTTTGAATAAATCTCTCTTGGTATTGATATGTCCCTATTGGATATAGTTTCTCAGTGTTTAACATAGAATTTTGCATCCATGTCCAGAGATGAGAGATACTGAAAATTTTACTTTTGTCTGTCGTACTTGTTGAAGAGCAAAGCTGTCAGCTTGAGGACTAAGGTGCACCTGACCCAAGGCATGATATTTTCAGTAACCTCATAGCATGTGAAAGCTGGACAGTGAATAAGGAAGACCGTAGAAAAATTTATGCTTTTGAGTTATGGTGTTGGAGGAGAATATTGAAAGTGCCATTGGCTGCCAAAAGAACCAACAGATGTGTGTTGGTGAAGAAGTGCAGCCAGAGTGCTCCTTGGAGGCCAGGATGGCCAAACTTCATCTCTCATACTTCAGACATATTGTCAGGAGGGACCAGTCATGTTTGGTAAGGTAGAGGGTCGGTGAAAAAGAGGAAGTACCCACCCAGCGAGATGGATTGGCAAAGTGGCAGCATCAGTGGGCTCAAGCATGGCAACAATTGTGAGGTTAGCCCAGGATCGGGCAGTGTTTCGTTCTGTTGTACATAGGGTCACTATGAATTGGTACTGACTCAGTGGCACCTGACAACAACATCATACTTGTCTGATTTGTGGAAAGGCCTATGTTGGGTGCCTTTGAGTCAACTAGGAAGTGTTTCCCCTTTCTTTACCCTCTGGAAGAGTTTGTATAAGATCAGAATAATTGTTCTTGATAATTTGGTGAAGTCACTTATAAAGCACCTAGGCTTTATTTTTGACTCATATTTTTAATATATAGAATTATTCAGGCTTCTTGAGGCAGTTTTGGTAAGTTATTTTTCTTGAGAGATTGTTCACTTTGTCTAAGTTTTCAAAGATATTTCATAAAATTTTCTTAGTTTCATTGACTTTTTGATGTCCAATAAAAAGAGGAAGACCTTTGATGACATAGATTGACACAGTGGCTGCAACAATTGTGAGTTATGGTGTTGGAGTTTTGTTCTGTTGTGCACAGGGTTACTACGGGTCAGAACAGACTCAGTGATGCCTCATGACAACATTTGTTGTTCTGACTCATAGTGACCCTGTATAGGGTTTCCGAGGAGCAGCTGGTGGGTTTGCTATAGTTAAATCACTATTTTTATTGCTACTTTATATATAGGGGCTTCAAAAGTTTGTGGATAAATGGAGTGAAAAGATAATGTCATTTTTCCACGAATTTTTTGAAGCCCATGTACTTTACTCTGTTGATTATTACTGAGTACTCATATGGCTACAAACTTAGCAGCTTAAAACCAAACACATTCGTTATCTCACGTGCTGTGTGGGTCAGGAGTCTGGGCCTGATGAACGGGTCTACCCTGGGTCACACCAAGCTGTAGCTGAGGTTTTGGCCAGGACTGTAGTGTGGTACCTGAGGATTGGCTGGGGAAGGATCTGTTTCCAAGATCCTGCATTTGTTGGCAGGATTCCATTTGTTGTGGTTGTCAGTCTTTGTTCACTGCATTGGTTTCTTGCCATATGGTGGCTCACTTCATAAAAGTCAGCAAGGGAGTGTCAGTAGAGTCTGTTAGCAAGAGGGAAGTCACAGTCTCATGTAACATAGTCATAGAAGCGACATGCCATTGCTTTTGCTGAACCCTGTTGCTTATAAAGATGTCATAGCCCTAGTGCTGCAAGAGGCTCATATGGGAGTCTCACATGGATCTGAACACCAGCAGACAGGCCACAGGGGGACGCTTTAAAGTCTGTTTGTCCTACTACTCTCATCTCTAAGGAACCAGTTATTCTTCAATGGTGCCAGCTAGATGACTACTTTTTTTAAAATAATAATTTGTTTTATTTTGTTGTTGAGGATATATACAGTGGTACTACACCAATTCAACATTTTTTACATGTATGAGGGAGGATATGTCAGAAAGTATTGCTCTAGAATCATAAAAACCTTCGTTAAATAAAAATATCAAAATGTGGAGCTATTGTTTCTTGACATAGCCTCATCTAGGTCTACACACTCCTGAAGGTGGTGCTTCCATCCCTTGAGTCCTTTCCTAAGGAATCCCACACTCTTCAATTTACGCCAGGTCAAAATGGCAGTTTTGACACCCTCAGAGGACTCAAATTCTGTTCTTTTTAAATGTTCTTTGAGCTTTGGGAACAAAAAGAATAAGATCAAAACTGGAGAGTAATAGATGGGGTAAGGTTTCCCAGCAAACTTCTCTTAGCACAGCCCTTGTTACCCTGTAAGAATGAGGGAGCACTGTTGTAAGGAAGAAAATTGCTTGGTACAAGTTTCTTGGCCCTAATGCTCACCAATGCAGTTTTAAATTTTCTTAAAACTTCTTTAGAAAAACCTCCCCATGATCATCTGGTGTCTTTTAGGAAAATTTATGTAGATTGTCCCTTGTTGTTATTGTTGTTGTTAAGTGCTGTCAAGTTGATTCCCACTCATCGTGACCCTGTATATGGTATAGGGTTTCCGAGGAGTGACTGGTGAATTTGAACCACTAACCTTGCAGTTCAAACCGACTTTGCAGTACAATGCTTTATCCCACAGCACCACACCAGGACTTCCCTTGGGAATCTCAAAAAGCACTTGCCATGGCCGCCTTATGGGCCATTAAATTCTCTGCCTTGAATTTAATTGGCCCAAAAGATTCCCTATGAAGCCACTGTTTTTTAAAAAGTTTTATTGTGAATTATGTGGGTTTACATAGGACAGCATCAGTTTTACATTCATCCTATCGTATTTCGTTTCATTTCAATGATTACAGTCCCCTCCATGCATCATCAAATAACCAAAGGGTACACCCCACAGGCCCACCCCAACTGTCAGCATACAGCCCCTCTCCCACCCTGAGTCCAGTGTCCCCAGCCACTCCATCTGTCCACATCATCATCTCTGTCTTTATGCCTGGTATCACTGCCTCTCTGGGTAGTGTCCCACTCTCTGCTCTTCTCATTTGATGGTCCCAGGGACCTCCGCTTCTGGGCTGCAAAATCAATCACTCCCCTCCTTTTGTCAGAAAATATCTACCTCTATATTTCCTACCCTCACAGTCAGTCCTGATGACAGTTATTCACTACTGTACCACAAGTGTCTTATCCCCATTTCCTTTTGCCAGCCAGGTCCTAATGGATTGGAAATCATTCAGTGGTGATTCTACCTTCCCCCACCCCATCTGGAACTAGGCTCCCTCTTGAAAGCTTGTAAGCCAGTCACTTCTTGACTTTACAGAACCACCCCTCCTCCCCCCCCACCCCCCAGTTCCATTTTGGGTAGCCAATGTCTTAAGTTGCCCATCCCTGTCAACCCTGTGTACCGAGGGGTAGGAGTGATGAAGCCACTATTTTGATTCTAACTTTTTTTTTGGAGGTACCCAAATAAGACTTAAGACAGTGGATTATTGAGAGAACTTGTCTACAGTCCTCCACTGATTGCAGGGAAATGTTTGAACATGTTTTGTTTTTAGTAACCGTGCATCTATGATCTGGAACATTACTAGCAATACTGCTCTGAGTTGTTGTTAAGTGCCGTTGAGTTGGTTCCAACTCATAGGGACCCTGTATAGGGTTTCTGAGGAGCAGCTGGTAGGTTTTTGAACTGTCAACCTTGAGGTTAGCAGTCCAGTGGTTATTCTGCAGTGCCACACCAGGACTTACCCTTATACAATTCACTCACACTGGTTGTTATGTTTTGAGATGTACAGTCATTCTCACCCTCTTCTTCTGCGTTATTGTTTTCCTAGTAACATAAATTCACTGCCCCCTGAGTTTTCTGTCAAATCTTTTGAGTTGCTGTTGTCAATTTGGTCCCGTATAGATAGATCTTAAAAAAGCATTATACGTTTGGGTGCTAGGGAGGAGGGCAATACACAAGAAGGGGGAGGGAAATGGAAGAACAAAGCAGATGGGAGAACAATTAGGCAGGTTTGCATGGGCTAAGTGGGACAATGGTAAATAATGATGTGTGAACAACCTTGGAACAACAGGGCTCTAGGATACAGAGATTGAGACATGGTTGGAATGGGCAAAAGGGGTAAAATAATGTTAAGATGCTTGGCTGTCTTTTGAATCTTGGTTTCCCTGGCAGACCATTATAAAATAGACTCTTGAGGGGGAGAGAAAGGAATAGCCAGAAATATCACCATAGAAAGCCTGTAAGTCCGTTTTCTGCCTATAATTGATTAGAATACCTAAAATGGGGCTACCACGTGCCCAGTGAAAGGAGGGTTCTTGTGGAGCCTCTGCATTACATAAGACCATAGATGGAATCCTGAACAGCATCCAGAGTCTTCTGAAGTGGGAAACTTCCACTTGAAAGGACAAGCAGACCAGCCTGGAGCGGCTAGAAGAACAGAAGATACTTCTTGAAAGAAAGGCAGGAAAAATACAAAACAGTATAGGCAGACTGACTGATTACTACAAGAATAAGCAAGTTGCTTGCCCAGGACACATCAAGGTAAGTGGTGTCAGGTCCCCTGAGGGCAAACCCCCTTCTAAGACTAAGCCTCAATGGGAATACTCGCTCTGATTGTTGACCATGTTTGTCACCGATAAGGAGAAGTGAGGGAAAAATGGCAGTGAAGCTGTGAGCTAAGCCCTACAATGTTCAATAGATGCCTGTGAACCCGGGTGGAGACCTGGTGGGCCAGCAGTGTGGCGAGACCTGAGGACTCTTGGGCCCAGAGTCAGTGACATAGCCACAGAGGACTAGAGAGGAGAGTAAAGTGTCCAGCTGATAAGAAGAGATGGCATATACATAAGAACACCCACACTTGCAGATAATACCTGGCTTCAGTGACTGGATGATCAGAGCTCAACTAGAAGAAGAAAGAAGAGGAAAAAAAGAGTAATCTGATACAATTTGATGAACTTGACCTACACCTATGGATGCATTAGCTCAAAAGAGGGAACAAATCTTTACAGCGAGGATCATTCCTACCACCTCCATACACAAAGTAGACAGGGATGGGCAACTTGGACATTGGCTACCCAAAATGGGACGGCTACAAAGGCAAGTAGTGACTGGCTTACAGGCTTTCAAGAGGGAACCTAGATTCAGAGGGCATGAAGGAAGGTAGAATGTCCATTGAGTAGTATCACAATCTGTCTAGGCGGGGCTAATGAAAAGAGATGCGGCTAGGTCTCTTGTGATACAATAGTGAATAATTGTCATTAGGTGTAATGGTGAGGGTTGGAAATGTAAAAGGAGACGTTGTATAGCAAAAGGAGGGGAGTGATTCACTTTTCAGTCTAGGAGTGGAGGTCCCTGGGACCATCAAGGGAGAAGAGTGGAGAGTGGGACCCTACCCAGAGAAGCAGTGATGCCAGAGATGGAGGCAGAGACGATGATGTGGAGAGATGGAGCAGTTGGGGACTTTAGACTCAGAGAGGGAGAGCGGCTGTGTGCTGACGACCTAGGGTGGGTGCAGTCTTGCAGGGTATACCCTTTGATTGGTTGATGATGCATGGAGGGGATTGTAACCATGGCAGTAGGATAGGATGAATGTAAGGCTAATGTTCTCCCATGTAAACTATCACATAATTCACAAAAAAAAACAAAAAGCGTAATACTCAAAAAGGAGACATTCTTTATAAGCTAAGTGAAACTATTGTTTGGTTTTAAGAAGACTTTTAAGACTTTGGCTTTACAAGTTTTTAGTTTAAGGTTTAAGATTTAATGATTATCTGAGGACAATAGTTTCAAGGGTTTGTCTAGCTCTCTGAATCCATAAAGTCTAGATTCCATTAGCGTTTGAAGTTCTGTCCTGAATTTTCTTCCTTTTGATCAAGATCTACAAAATCTTTAATCAAAATATTCAGTAGTGATAGTCAGACACCATCCATTTCTTCTGGAGTCAGTTGTTCACGGAGGTGATTAGCCACACACTCTGTATCTTCCTATGACTCTCCTTCTTCTGTTGCTCCAGGTGAGTAGAGACCAATTCATATACCTGGAATGACTGCTTGTGAACTTTTAAGATCTTAGGCAATATGTAACAAGTAGGTTAAACAGAAGCACTGAACTTGTCATTATGTCAGTTAACTGGGATGTTCCATGAGACTCTGACCCTAAACCTCCAGACCAAGGAATTCCCCATGAGATTTTTGGTTGTATGTAAGCAGCCTCAGCAGCTGCTCCATTTCCTTCATTGTTTATGTCAATATGTCTATCATACACCTTTTGCCAATTCAGCTTTTTGTAGGTATACATCTTATTGACCGCAAGTAGTATATAATCAGCAGTGCAGCCCTACCCTTAATCAGTAGTGTATATCCATCATCATTAACCCCCTTTTTTCCTCCCTTCTACCCCTGGTAACCACTAAGAAATTTTGGTCACTGTACATTGCATATTCTTGTCTTTTTATGTAAGTGAGGTTATGCAGTCTTTGTCCTTTTGTGATGACCTTATTTTACTCAGCAAAATATCTTCAAGCTCCATCCATATTACTATGTATTAAGACTTCATTTCTCTTATTGGCTGAGTAGTATTTCATTGTATGTGCATACCACATTTTGGTTATCCATTCTTCTGTTCATGGGCATTTAGGTTGGTTCTCCCTTTTGGCTATTGTGAATAGTGATGTAATGAATACGGGTGTATAAGTCTCCTTTAGTCTCTGCTTTCAGTTTCTTTTTCACCTAGGAGTTGAATTGCTGGTCTCACTGAGATGGATTCACACAGTGCCAACAACAGTGCGCTCAAACATAACAATTGTGAGGATGGTGCAGGACCAGGCAGTGTTTTTTTTTTAATGTTTTATTGTGCATTATGTGATAGTTTACATGGGAGAACATTAGCTTTACATTCATTCTGTCGTATATCGTTTCATTGCAATGATTATAAATCCCCTTCATGCATCATCAGACAACCAAGGGGTATACCCCACAAGCCTGCTCCTCGGTTGTCAGCACACAGCCCCTCTCCCTCTCTGGGTATAGAGTCCCCAGCCACTCCATCTCTCCACGTCATCGTCTCTGCTGGGCAGTGTTTTGTTCTGTTGTTCATAGGGTTGCTCTGAGTCAAAACCAACTCAATGGCACCGAACAACAACATAGTAGCTGTATTTTTTGAGGAGCTACCATACTGTTTTCCACAACTATACTAGTTTGCATTCCCACTAGCAATAGATAATGGTTTTCCAATTTTCCTATATGCTTGACAACATTTGTTATTTTCTGGGTGTTTTTTTTTTTTTTTTTAAATCTTAGCTGTTCTTTGTTGTGGAGTCCTGGTGTGTCACTGTAGGCTAATGCGCTAGACTGCAAAATTGATTTGAACCACAAGGTTGGCGGTTCAAGCTCACCAGCCATTCCTTGTAAACCCTATAAAGGTTGCTATTGGTCGGAATTATAATTGGGAGTATATTGAATCTATAGAATCTATTATAGACAGATAGCATTGAAACTATAATCAGTATAGATAGGATTGACATCTTAATATTAAGTCTTTCAATTTACAAACATGGAACATTTTCCCGTTTATTCTTGTTGTTAGGTGCAGTTAAGTTGGTTCCAACTCATAGTGACCGTATGTACAACAGAGACACTATCCAGTCCTGTGCCATCCTCACAATTGTTGTTACACATGAACACATATTTTTTTCTGCCTGCCACAGTGCCAATCCATGTCATTGGGCTTAGGAGTTCACACATCTCTTTAAACTTTAGACCTGTTAGCCCTTCCTCTTCTCTCTCTTCTCTCAAGAATAGTGGATGTCAATGGACCGTGGCCAGAATCAGCCTTGTCTTCATTGCTGCATTTCCCCAACTTCTGCTCACTCACACTTGACTGTGGGTTTCCTTTAAGTTTCAATCCTAGAAGAGGGTTTCCCCTGGTGGACTAACTCTTCTTGCCTTGATGCCTGCAAAGCAAACAACTGGTTCGCTTCTTTTCTACAGGTCTTTTTTCAATAAGAATCTTCTGTTCTACCAACAGTTCTGGGTTGGTCTGCATGTCTTTTCAAATGGGAATGACCTACCTCAGAAGGTTCTGAGTGGGGCTCAGGATTCCACATAAGGCTATGAGTTGGAATGGCACTTAACAACATCAATGAAATATAAAGTACCCCTTGTTATGTAAGTTCCCAAACCCATGCTCTACAAAGAATTAACAAGAAGCCTATTTCCCTGGGCAAATTCTGATTCCCCTTTTAGCAAATCCAATCAGTTATAGGCTGAAACCAGGCTCGCAATCTTTCTGTTATCATAATTCCCAGTATTTATTTCTATCACACTTAAATATCTAACTTTCTTGCCTTTTTAACCATCTTTTGCTTTCTTCCTGTATGATGTTCTTGATGTCAACCCACAACTCTTTTGGTCTTTAGTCATTAGTGTCTGATGTATCAAATCTATTCTTCAGATGATCTCTAAATTCAGGTGGGATGTATTCAAGGTCATATTTTGGCTCTCATGGACTTGTTTTCAGTTTTCCAGCTTCAGCCTGAACTTGCATGTGAGCAGTTGGTTGGCTGTTCCACAGTTTTCCCCTGGCCTTATTTTGGCTGATGGTATGGAGCTTTTCCGGAGTCTCTTCCTACAGATGTAGCCAATTTGATTTCTGTGTATTCCATCTGGTGAGGTCCATGTGTCAAATCTTTAAATATTTTATAGAACTACCCAACGAAGCAGAGTCCAGGAATGTTTTTTTTTTAGGAAGTTTTTGATCACTGATTCAATCTACCAGATAAACTTCTGATAAACCTCCTTTGTATTCCAAATCTATTACTCTCTCTGATGGTTTTTCTCTTTCCTTTCTTTTGTGTGATTTAAAGGGAGACCATGTTCATTCTTTCAAGACCATGGGCTGGATGGAATTTGGAGAGGTACATTGCTGCTTTGCTGGCATATTTATTATGGCAAATCTGCTGTGTTCCAGGGAGACTCTGGAGCAGGGCCTGGAGTTCTGTCGGCGGAAACAGAGAGCTGATGGTTCTTGGGAAGGGTGAGTAAACCAGAGATCGAGTGTTCTGTCTCAACGTGCTACTTACAGGTAAGGAATATTTTTGGAAACAAGTGCCAGCTAGTGAACTTGTAGTCAGCTACTCTTGCAGAAACCCAGACTTTGACTGAGGCTGCTCCTTGTGTGGCTGAAAGTGTCTCTGCTATGGATCTGCTCCACATGTGGCTATAAGAGGCTCCACTGTATGCATTGGATGCCCTTGCCACCGGTGCCATCTGTGTGACTCTAGGGCTACCACCTTTTTCTTTTTTCACTCTGGTTATTCTTATTTGTGTCTGGGTGGTGGTTTCACAAATGAGCCAATCCCAGGGTCTGGGTGGATGGTTCAATTTCAGTGATCTTGAAGCCTGAGGGGGTTATGAATGCAGCTTGCTGAAGCTGGTAAGCCCCTCTTACATGGAAGGCACTCAGGCTAACTAGAGCTGGTAGTCACGGACACCTGTTGGAGACACTCCCATTCTCCTTCATCTCTCCAGGTCCTGGGGGGTCTGCTTCACGTACGGCATGTGGTTTGGACTGGAAGCATTTGCTTGCATGGGACAGATATACAAAGATGGGTAAGTGGTCTCAGAAGTACCACAAGGAACTTGGGGTTGGGGTGAGATGGGGTTGCTTATAGCAGATGCTATAACACAGGTACTTCCTCCTTTGATGTTTGCTTTGGAGGTGTTTAAAATTTATAGCATAAAAATTTAGCATTAAGCTAAATTCAGCTGTAGCACTGTAGGATAAGCACTGGACTGCTAACAGCAAGGTCAGAAGTTGAAACCCACCAGCTGCTCTTCAGAAACAGGGTTACCATGAGTCAAAACCAACTTGACAGTACTTAACAACAACATGACAAGATCAGTATTCCAGAAAACACCAGCTATGAAACTGAGATCGTGGTGTTCATTCATGAGCTGACAGCACTGATCTGCATTAAAGATGCAGAGCTGTGGTATTGCTCGGTAGAGGAAGCTTCTGGCCCTACTCCTTCTCTCCTATCTCCCCCCCCCCCCCCCCCCCCGGGGACAAAGTCAGAGTCCAGGAGCCCTTATGCTGAGCTGGCTTGCTCTGTGGCTTGCATAGGGTAGGCCAGCATCCTCGACATTGTGACATTCCTGAGTCCTCTCTTCATCATTGCCTGTTGTTGACTGGCTAGATCACATCTTGTTGGGGTATTTGAACTCAGAGTGCCTCACATGGTCTCCTCAACAGCCCTAGGGATGTCGCCATTACCACTTCATAACTGGAGAGCAAGCCTTGGGTGTTCTAGCTGGGTTGAGATCCTGGGCCTTCTCCCATGATGCACCTGTGTCCCTCTGGTCCCTGCAGAACGGCCTGTGTGGAGGTTACCCGGGCCTGTGACTTCCTGCTGTCCAGGCAGATGGAGGATGGCGGCTGGGGCGAGGACTTTGAGTCCTGTGAGCAGCGACGCTATGTGCAGAGCGCCCAGTCCCAGGTCCACTGCACATGCTGGGCCCTGCTGGGACTGATGGCTGTCAGGTGAGAATGGGTGGGGCTGGCCTAGATGGTTGGGAAGCTGCAGGTCATAGGCCCTGGGGAGATGGCCTCACAGTGATGCTCACCTGTTAGAAGTGGGTCATATGACGTGATGGCCAAGCAAGGAAAGTTTGATGCAGACAGCATGAAACTGTGGGCAGTGGGTCACCTGCTAGGTCTGGCAATGACTCTGGCAGGATCAGATATCCAGGGTGACGCAGTTAGCACAGGCTTCACAACCACTTCTTCCCGTACACACACACATGCACACAGACATGTTCGTGCATGCATACACACACAGATCCACAGTGTGCAAGTAGACATGCACATGCAGATACATGCACACAACTCCACATGCAGATGGATACATGCGTGCCCACAATATGCATAGCAGACACAGATGCACACATGCAGATGTACAAGCAGATGCCCATATGTGGATTCACTGCATCCCTGTGTTCTTATGTTGGATTTGGGGTCATTTGAAGGATCTCCCTCAAACCTCCTCCAGATTGGTTTGAGCAGCAATAGCAGCAGCATCTGATGGGAGTTTCAAGGGATAGAGCTCAGCCCCGCTGCCTGCAAGTCCTGTGCTCCTGCTTTCTGGCAGGGCTGGCACTGCATGTGAGCTCATCACTGTGCCCGTGTCCACCTGTGTCTCACTGCACAAAGCTGTGTGGGTTTCAGAGTGTGGTCTGCAAGCATGGGCTTTCCCACAGCTGACCTGAGACCCTACTAATCTCATTTCCAGGCATCCCAGAGTCGAGGCAATTGAGAAGGGCATTCAGTGTCTGCTTCGAAAACAGCTCTCCAATGGTGACTGGCTCCAGGTAGGCCAGGGCTTCTGTGGACAAAAGCGTGTCCATTTCCCAGGCTTCTACCACTTGGTGCACCTGTTTTCCATAGGGTGTAGGATGAGCTGTTGCTCTGGGTACTTGATGGGCCAACCAGTCTGGTTGCTCTGTCCTGTAGCAGCATATGGTGGCGGGTAACCATGGTGTGGGGATAAGAGTGGGTGGGAGAATCCCTCTAGGAGAGCCCTCAGACTGTCATCCTGTGCACTCCTTTATTCTGGCTTCCCCATGGCCCCCGTGATTGGGAGGCTTAAGAAGCAGCCTCTGCAAGGGGTGGTGTGGGGGTTGTGCCTTTGCTCCCTCCTTCAGAGGGGCTTGGGGCTAGAGAGACCAGCAGTTGTGAATGCCCAGGGCGGGGATGGTCAGTGACTGTGAGGGTCTGGAGGCCAGGCTGACAGTCTGCCCGCAGGGGAGGGCCTGATAATAGTCTGGCTCCGGGTGGGGACACCTGCTCCTACCTCACTGGGCTGGTTGGTGGTTGGCTGACCCTCTGTGCTTACCTTGCATGTCCCTCTAGGAAAATATCTCCGGGGTCTTCAATAAGTCCTGCGCCATCAGCTACACATCCTACAGGAACATCTTTCCCATCTGGACTCTGGGTCGCTTCTCCCACCAGTATCCCCAGAGCACCCTCGCCAGACCCCACTGAGCAGGTCTGCGGGGAGTGTGGGGTGACCTCACCAGACTCAGTCCCCACACTCTGAATCTGGGAGACAGGGGCTTGGTTCTGAGGACAGTCTGTCAGTGAAAGGAGCAGTGTGAAACCCTGGTTCTTTAGAAGACCTACCCATTCTAGTACCAGACTAATCAGTGTGGCTATGTCCTTTCTGTGGACATAAGATTAGAGTGTTCTGGGAGAGGGCAGTAGTGCCCAGCCCATCCTGCCATGGCATCCATAGAGGCGGCCCCTTGAGTCTCCTCGTCCTGTAGCCCTCTTTGTGTTCTGTGCCCCTGCACCTTTGGCCTGGTGGGGAGAGGGTACTGCGGGCTGGCTCTGTGAGGGCATTGTATCTGCTCTGCTGTCTCTGCCCCACCTCAGTAGCCCCTTAGAAGCTGGGGGCTGTTGACTGAGGCCACTAGTGAGGAAAAGGGGCCAGGATTCAATGAACTCCTGTGCCACACAAGGAAACTGGGGTAGTGATCCTCCCACAGTGCAACCTAGCAGATTTTGGGGGCTCTTAGCACCCCAGCTTCCAGTTTTTGCAGTGGCCATGTTGAGACAAGCATGCCCAGAGACCAGGCATGATGAAGACAGTGGAGTAGCCACAGTTTGACCACTCTAGGGCATTACTGTCTGCAGGGCAGCCAAGTCATCCTAGCCCATCTGTCCCTGTTCTGATCAGCAGGGCATGGTACCTTCCTTTGACTCAGGTGTCTCAGGGCATGCTCTGGGCAGGGCAAGGTCTAGTATCCCACGTCTGGGGAGATGTCTGGATCAGGGGGCTTTCAAGCCCCTCTGGTTTCTGCACTTGTCTAAACCCCTTGCTTTGCCCCTGACCTGTGTAGGCAAGTGGTTTCCAATGCTAGTGCGTCCTGGATGGGGCTGTGGGGAGCCATCTTGAGGCCTGGGTCTGGTGCCACCCACCACTTACTCTCTACCTAGTCAGCAGACCTCTCTTGCTCTCCAAGTCTGCATCAGCCGTATCTATATGTACCACCCCATCTCATCATTCCATACGTGGATATGATGGCTACCCCTCTGCCCCAGCAGAGATCCAGAGCCTCCCCCAGCAGTTTGCCTTCTGGCATTCCTCACCCCCAGTCTCTCTGGCTTCCCTAAGCAGTGTCTCCACAGACCTGGTGCTCACCTATCTTGGTAGCGTTTGATCAAGCTATCCCTTTACTACTCCCTCTCCGTATTTCTGCCTACGATAACTCTCCTTGGATGTTGTTTCCATGCAGCAGTTACCTGGAGAGTGTGAATACTTCTTGGTCATTTTGAAACTAAGGTTGATTTGACCTTTTGAAACTAGGGTTGTTGGAACTTTTAACCCAGAATTTGTACTTGCACCTCCTCTCCTGCCCATATCTCCCCAGCTGTGACAGTAGTTGGACATCATCTGCCTACAATGGCAGCGGTTGCCCCTGGGGAGCTTCCAACCATGACCACATGACTGTATAAAACATTTTCTAGAAAAAAAATTCAGTTTTGTGCTGAGACTGTAAATAAAATGTTATCAAAATCACTGCCATGATCCAAATGACTTTAATAAACACTTGGTTCCCATATATGGAAGCATGTTGTGTTTTGTTCTGTCTTATCCTGGGGAACAGTCATGATGTAGGGAGCTTTCTGAGACTTGGTGCCATGCGCCTTGTGTGCTGTGCCTACACCAGCTCCATGGCCTCAGTCTCAGGGAGCAGGAAGATAAGCAGGGGGTGTCTCCAGTTGTTTGAGGGGGAAAGATTTGTTCCATTGTGGTTAAAAATCAAGTTTTGTACCCTGGGTAAATCATTAAAGATTCTTGAATTAAAATTATTTCACTATTGGTTATCAAGAAAAGATTTTAAACAGTATGCTGGATGTTTTCTCTGGCGCCATCTTAGCTTTCTGTGTTCACCATGATGCATAACGCTGCACCCATCCTGTTGAGCAATTCTTTAACTGGAAATGCTTGCTTTTCAATTGAAACTTACTTCTAAGAAAATAATAGTTTTCCTTACTGTAGCATAGCTTATATTGATACACAGACAAATTTTATTTAGGCTATAAAAATTTAAATATATTAATACTTTATACTGATGTTGTTTCAAATTATAGTATAATTGGTCAGCTTGCTTTACTTTCGTTTTCTCTCCTGTAATATAAATTTTTAATTATAATTCTCATTTCAAGAAGGAATTAAGGTTAGAAAAATGTGAATTAGGACAGGGAAGACAGATGAAATTACAAAGAAGGTTGTTGTTATGTGCTGTCAAGTCATTTCTGACTCATAGCGACCCTGTATCGGGTTTCCAAGGAGCAGATGGTAAACTTGAACCACCAACCTCGTGGTTCAAACCAACCTTGCAGTCCAGCGCATTAACCCACAGAAGGAGGTTGTTGTTGTTAGGTGCCATCGAGTTGGTACCGACTAATAGTGACCTTAAGGAGCTCTGGTAGCGTAGTGGTTACGAATTGAGCTGCGAATTGCAAGGTCAGCAGTTCAAAAATACCAGCTGTTCCATGGGAGAAAGATGAGGCTTTCTGCTTTCATGAAGATTTACAAACCATGTACAGGGTTGCTATGAGTCGGAACGACTCCACGGCACATAGTGACACAGCAGATGAAACACTGCCTGGTCCTGGGCCAACCTCACTATTGTTGACACGCTTGAGCCCATTGATGCTGCCACTTTGCCAATCCATCTCGCTGGGGGTCTTCCTCTTTTTTTCTGACCCTCCACCCTACTAAACCTGATATCCTCCAGTGACTGGACCCTCCTGATAATATGTGCAAAGTCAAAATGGCCAATACCAGTCCATTTCAGCTCACTAATGCCTGAGATATTGATGTTTATGTGCTCAATTTCATTTTTGACAATTTCTAATTTTCCTAGATTCATACTTTGTACATTCTATGTTCTGATTATTAGCACACAATATATGCTTGAGGGTTTGATTGGCTCATAATAGGCTGAAAATTAACTATTTGGCTTTCTAGGAGGTAGCTGAAGAGAGAACCTAGTTCCAAGTCTGTAAAACAGAAATTCCTGTGGCTTAGGAGATTCATGTCACTGATGGAGGGGATGGGCCCTATGAAAAAGGGAGGGCATGAGGCCAAGCGATCTGTAAGTTTCCCTGGGCTGTTCCTCACAGTCCTTTACACAGGGGCATTTGGTCAAAGCAGACCTTGAGGGGGCCAGTGAGATGAGACCCTGGACATAGCTCTGAAAATTTACTAAGAGTTTGTTCCTCTCGGTCTTACATGACCCTGTGTCTGACTTTTTCATTAGGAATTTCTGGTGCCTGCTTGAGACTCCCTCTCCTCACTTAGGATGAGGATGACATGGAAACATTCAGAGTGTTTTTCTTAGTGAAAAGAATTTACCCATCAGTTTCCGCATGATCACCATTGATATAGATGATTTGCAGCCTTTTACAGGGTTGACAGTGATGTCCCAGACAAGTAGAGAAAGGCTAGATTACCTATTTTTTAAATAGCTTTCAGCACATCTCACAGTCAAGACTTTTTATGAGTGTGAGCAGCAGCAAGCTGAGCTCCCAGCTCCCTAATGCTCCAGCTCTCAGTCCTTGAGCCACCCAGAAAAAGGTGAGCACTAATTGTGGACAGCCAGAAGACTGAAACAAAAACTGGCAAGTGCTGTTGAGTTGATTCTGACTCATAGTGACCCTGTATGGCTTTCAAGGAGCAGCTGGTGGGTTTGAACTGCTGACCTTGTGGTTAGCAGCCCAGTGCTTATCTTAGAGCCACACCACGACTCCTAAACAAAAATTTGACTGACTTATTGGACAATATCAGGTGGTTTAACATGCATCCCACACCTGCCCAAAATGGAGGGAGAGGCAGAAAAACATTCGAGGTAGTCATGCTTGAAAAAATTATCAAATTTGATGAAAATGTAAAGTCCATAGATGGACAAACTCAGCAAACAACTAGCAGAATGTTGTTGTTGTTGTCAGGTGCCATCGAGTCGGAACCAACTCATAGCGACCCCATGTACAGCAGAATAGATAACACAAATAAATACTTTGAGGCATATTATAACCAAATTAATGAAAACCAGTGACAAAAATCTTAAAAACAGACACATGTTAGTTGCTATTGAGTTGATTCTGACTCACGGTGACTTCATGTGTGCAGAATAGGAACTCCATAGGATTCTCAAGGCTGGGGCCTTTCAGAGGCAGATTGCTAGGACTGTTTTCTGAGGCTCCTGAGTGGGTTTCAACCACCAGCTGTTAGGATAGTAGTCAAGTGCTTAATCATTTGTACCACTCAGGGACTCCTGACATTACATGCAGGTAAAGAAAGATAAGGATGACAACTCTTCATCAGAAACATTGAAAAAGAGACAGTGAAACAACATCTTTAGAGTGTTGAAAAATAAAAAATGCGTCAACTTAGGATTCTACATCTGAAGAAAATATCCTTTGGAAATGAAGACAAAATAAACATTTTTTCCAGACAAACAAAAGCTGAAGAGAGTTTTCTAGCAAGCTTACCCTACAAGAAATGTAAAGTTGTACAGGGTAAAGGAAAATTACACCAGATGGGAATTCAGAGCTTTAACAAAGAATGAAGAACACCAGTAAAGGTGGTAAGTGGTAAATATAGGCGGGTTTTTTTTCTCTCTTAAAACGTATTCAAAATAATTGACTTTGAAAAGTAAAAATAATAACTTTATTTTTAACATAGAAATAAGAGATATGATAACAGTAATACAAGGAATCCTGAGGGAGAATGAAGGTATACTGTTGGAAGGCCCTTACCTTGTATGAGGCAGTATCAAGTGTGGCAACAGTAGTGAGATTGGCACAGGATCGGGCAGTGTTTTGTTCTGCTGTACATAGGGTTGCTATGGGTTGGTACCGACTCGATGGCACCTAACAACAACAACAATACTATTTAAGATAAACTGTATTCCTTAGAGTAACCAATGGAAAAATAAAGAAGTATAGCTAATATGCTAGTAAGGAGACAAAATAATCCAAAAGAAGACAGGAAAAGAGGAATGAAAAAATAGGGAGCAGATAATAGATTTAATCTCAACCAACCATGTAAGTACATTTAGTAACTATAAATGATCTAAGCACTCCAATGAAAAGGCAGACTCAATTATATGTTTTCCCACAAGAAATTCTAAGTATAAAGACAAAGACATGCTAAAAATAAATGTTTAGGACAAATACATACCATTAGAACACTAATCATATGAAAGCAGTGAAATGTTTTTTGCTGTTACTAGGTGCTTCAGGTCAGCCCAGTACCCTTCAGTATAATAATGAAACATGGCCTGCTCTTGCACCATCCTCACAAGCAGTCTCTGTCAATCCATCTCATTTAGAGTCTCCCTATTTTCCACTGACCCTGTACCAAACATTATGTTTTCACCACTGAAGGATGGCTCCTAATAACATATTCAAACTAAGCAAGACAAAGTCTCACCATCCATGCTTGTAAGCAGCATTCTGCTTGCTGTATTTCTCCAACACTGATTTGTTTGTTCTGGCAGCTCACTGTGTATTCAGTATTCTTCACCAACACCACAATTTAAATGCGTCAATTCTATCTTCCTTTCCCATTGTCCAGTTTTCACATCCTATATGAGTAGTGTTCTTATAAAAGGAGAAGCTACAGACAGAGAGACAGAGGAAGACTACCATCTAACTATGGAGGTAGATGCAACTGCAAGACAGGAAGTGCTACCAGAAGCCAGGAGACAGACATGGAATACTTTCTTTCAAAGGGAGCTTACAAAAGGAATCAACATGGCTGATATCCTGATTTGGATGTTTAGCTTCCAGAACTGTGAAACAGTACATTTCTGTTCTCATAAGCCACCCAGTTTGTAGTATTGTATAATCATTGGCCGAAATGAAGGGAGATTAGACAAATCCAAAATAGTAGTTGCTAAGTTTGTTGCCAAATGCTATTGAGTCAGTTCTGACTCATAGCAACCCTGTATATGCTCCAAGGAGCATGTGGTGAGCTTGAACTGCTGACCTTACAGTTCAAACCAACCTTGTAGTCCTGGAGCACTACACCAGGACTCCACAATAATAGTAATGACAGAAAATCCGTAAGGATAAACGTGTGAACTACATTATAAGCTAACTTTACCTGATTAGCATTTATAGAACTCTCTTCTCAACAATGGTGAAATACACATCCTTTTGAAATACCTGTGGAGCATTCACAAAAATAGGCCATATGCTGGATCATGGACAAGTCTCAAGAAATGTGGAAGTATTGAAACTATTCAGAGAATATTCTTTTACCATAATGGAACTAAATTAGAAATCAGTAACCAAAAAATTTGGAAAGTGAAAAAAAATAACACATCTCAAAATAACTAATGATCAAAGTACAAAGCACAAAGGAAATGAGATGTTTCAAGCTGACTGAAAATATTACAACAAAATCTGTGGGATTTTGCTAAAGCAGAATTTACAGAAATGTTTAAAGGTTTAAATATTAAGGTTATATGTAATACATATATATATAATCAATGATCTAAGCTTCTACCTTAAGAAGCTTAAAGCCAAAATAAGTAGAAGGAAATAATTAAATACAAGAGCAGAAATAGAATGTGATAGAATCGGTAAACCTCCAAATTAATCTTGGAAATTTAAAAAGTTAATCTTTGGAAAGATCAGCCTTAGTCTGATGTGGCACTGTAGGAGAAGCGCTGGACCGCAAGCTTGGTTTGAACCGCAAGACTGGCTGTTTAAACCCACCAGTCAGTCCCTGGAAACCATACACAGGTGGCTAGGAGTTGGAACTGACTCTACAACAGTAACAACAAGCTGATCAAAAAAGAAAACCTAAATGAGCTGTATGGAGAATGGATCCAGATCCCACAAACATAAAAGGAAATAACACTAACTTTATACCAATATTCTCTTCTTAGATGAAAAACACAATCTGAGTAGCCTGATATCTAGTTTAGGAAATAAATTGAGAATTTAAGATTTCCTAGAAGGAAACTCCAGGCCCAGATGGCTTCACTAGTGAAATTTAGCCAACATTTAAGAAAGAGAGGTGTTGGAATGGTGATAAATGCAGGTGTCTTCTTCAGGGTGAACCTGACCTGGCTGGGCTGGATATGCTGGCCAGGACTTGTCTGTGGGTGACTAGATGCACACTGGGTATCCTAAAGTACTAGTGAATGGCTGCCTCTTTAAGGGTAGTGACATCACAAGGCTGCGGAAGGCTGTGACCATCCTGGAACTCCGTGGCCATCTTGGAACTCGGTGGGCCTGGCTGTTGTGGGGTGTCCATGGTCGGATCTCCACCTCCACGGGGTCACAGGCCCACATGTAACCGCTGAGGCACAGAGGCGATGGCCGAGGGGAGCGAGTTGATGAACAGGCTCATGAGTGAGAATGCTGATCTCAAGAAGCAGGTGCGGCTCCTGAAGGAGAACCAGATGCTGAAGCGGCTGCTCAGTGAGAGCTGCCAGGAGAGCAGCGGCCACACAGCCCGTGAGCTCCTCCTCCCCAGGGCCCCCAGCTACCCAGAGGCCTGCTCCCCTGGGGGTGCAGGTAAGACTTTACGGGGCTCCATAGGAGACTGCCTTCCTCTCCAATCTGAGCACTGATCCTACCCTGGGAGATGAGTGATGGATGGACCAATTAGCGATTACCGTGGAAGGGTTGCCAGTGGCTTACATGGGATTCACGGGTCCTCACAGTTCTCCAGGTCCACTGGACTGCGCGTGGCTGGGTGGTATGCTTAACTGCACTCCTCCTCCTCCAGTTGGATGGACCAGCCTGGCAAATGACATAAGGGTGGCCCGGCTCATAGGCGCTAGGATCCTCTGTTCCCATCTTGTCAGCCCACATGCCGCTATAGGTGCTGCTCATGTGTTGGAAGAAGTGCAGCCAGAGTGCTCCTTGGAGGCCAGGATGGCCAAACTTCGTCTCTCATACTTTGGACATATTGTCAGGAGGGACCAGTTACTGAAGAAGGATATCATGTTTGGTAAGGTGGAGGGTCAGAGAAAAAGAGGAAGACCCCCAGTGAGATGGATTGGCAACGTGGCAGCATCAGTGGGCTCAAGTGTGGCAACAATTGTGAGGTTGGCCCAGGATTGGGCAGTGTTTCGTTTTGTTGTGCATAGGGTTGCTATGAGTCGGTACAAACTCGGTGGTACCTAACAACAACAACATGGTGGGAGGATCTGTGGTAACTGGCAGAGGTGCAGAGGGTCCTTTGAGGGAGTGAGTGAAGGGAGAATAACCTAGTTTACCCAGTATCAATTCTGTTTTCTAGTCTTTCTACAGGGAAGCAGTTGGCTCTGTTTTTATGGTTTGAGGGGATCGCCTCACTTTGTACATAGGAAATAAGGTTTGGGGCATGGTTGCTGGTGCATGACCTTGGTGTTCTGAATGGCTCAGACGGTAGCCAGTGGATGGACTCTCCATCCAGTGCAGCCTGAGAGACTCCAGTGACTGAAGAACTCAACTTCCCACTGGAATTTGGAGGCTGTTCACACCACCCAGGTACAGAGGAACATACCCTATTTTGTCCAACCTGAGATGATGGGGCAGGTGGTCTTGTAGGTGCCTTGTTCCATGATGACAGGCAGGTGGCATTTAGGGTGCCCTGTGAGCCTGCTGTCTTGCTGGAGTGGTTGTTCCACCAGGTATGAAATGTCTTCTTTTCTTGAGGCTGTTTCCAAGTTGGCTACTGATTCATTGGTGATGGGTCCTGAGCCCTGGGCAGCAGAGCACTGGCAGGGAGGCTCTCAGGCCTGGTTGTAAGGCCTATTTGAATGCCTATCTCTGCTCTGGGCACAGTACGCTCCCAATTGGTCATTTGTGCAAGAGACAAGGCTTCCATTCTATGAGGGGTTGCTCCCTGGCGTGTGTCCTGTCTGCTGGGCCTGTGATGCCCAATGGCGCACATGGGGGAAAAGCTATGAGCATGTGTCCTATCCGGAGGGGCTCGTCACAGTGTCTTGATGGTTTCATTCACGAGAGGACTTTGAGGAGGGAATGAGAGGGACACTTGGAAGACACAGATGGAAAGAGGGAAGGGACCCAGGAATTGTCCATGGCCAAGAACTGCTAGCCTGTCTGTCCACAAGCCCACCAGGACTCATGTGGTGACTCCCCCTACATGCCAGGCCAGCAGTCCCAGACCAATACTCAATTGTGGCCGCAGTAACAGTTGCAGTAACACTGAGACAGCTGCCAAGAGCCTTGTACTATGTACTGCCTCGTGTGTTCAGCAGTTCAGGGATTCAATCCACCAGGCTTAACTAACCTCAGGACATACAGAGCTGGCTCAGTCAGCAGCGGCAGGAGCTCTGGGGAGCCCTCAGAGAGGAGGGTGGCACTGGGGGAAGGCGGAGGCCCTTTCTTAGGCCTGCAGGTCATCCCTGCACCTTGGCCCTGGCCATGGTGGGGTCCCTCAGTGCCTCCTTACCCCATCCCCCAGCCATGTAACCTGGTCAGTGCCCCAAGGCTGGGATCTGTCTTCTCAATTCTTGTTCCTTCATGTTTGGCCATCTTTCCTGGGATGCTCCATAGCTTCAGGATGTGTGTGTGTGTCTCTGGCCCAGCCTAGGATGCCATCCAGATCTGGTTACTACAGAGCAGCTTTGGTGAAGCTACTGTCCCACTAGGTTTTCCTGCAGGGATGTGAACATGGGAGAGCTTGGGAAAGGGTCTATTTCTGTCTTGATTCCCTGGTCCTTCTCTCAACACACAGATGATGCCTGAAGTTACAGTGCAGTTACAGGTGTGGTGTCATGTCTGCTTCATGCTCACATGTGGAACCAATACATTTGTGAACTGAGACATCCTTCCTTTGTCTTCTTCCCCCAACCCCCACTGAGGCCCCAACTTGAGTACAAGTAACCACAGGCAGCAGGGGGCCAGCTCAGCTCTGGATGGACAAGGGGAGCCATGGCAGGCCGTGCTGCTTCAATAAGCAGCCTTGGTGTCCGGTCAGACACATGAGCTCAGGGTAGTTCAGGCTCTGGCGGTTGTCCTCAAGGCTGGTCCCAACCTCACCATTCTACCTCATATAAGAGGGTCATCCCAGGGGTGTAGTCTTGGCCTAAAGCATTGCAATTTAGAACAAACACAGCGTTTTCACAGATGGCCAAACAGAAGGGATCAAGACAGCAAAGATTGTTTTGTTTTCTGGAGTTCCTTCACTCCTTGTTTAGAAGATACATGTTTTTGAGCTCATTTTTCTTAATTATACAACAATATGTGCTCATGGTAAAGTCTAAACACCTCCTAAGGATTTAGAGGTCAAGGCTTCAGCTTTGCCATCCTGTTCCATGCCCCAAAGGCAGCCACTATCAACATTTCTCAGGTTTTTCTCTGGAACTTTTAATGGATATTGATCCATAAATCTGTGTATCATTTTGGTTTACTTAAGTGGGACTGTGCTCTTCTGCAATTTTCTCTCCCTTCTTAACCACCCATCTCTGTTCCTGTTCTCCATGGTCTTCCATGGAACTTCCTACCTCACATGAGTGTCTGGAGTGCAGACTCATCCATAATGGGGAGTCCCACTGGTAGCATAGTGGTTATGAACCCGGCTGCTAACCTCAGGGTCAGCAGTTCCAAACTACCAGCTGGAGAAAGATGAGGATTTCTGCTCCCGTAACGATTTACAGCCTCGGAAAACCCTGTACAGTGTTGCACATAGCCACCACCACCATCACCACATCCTATTCAGTGGACCCTCAGTAGGAAAGACTGAGGGTCCAGCTCTCTACCATCAAGAGCAGTTCCAGTGAACAGCCTTGTCTGCACACTTCTGTGAACCATGCAGGGGCACCTTCAAGACAGAGCCTGAAAACTGGGTTCCTGGGACCAAAGCCTAGCCCGTTTGGAAAGTTGGAACAGATGACACTGTGTTACTCTCCTCTCCCACCACTGGGGGCAAAGGGGTGGTGCAGCATTCTTGGACCTTCCTAACACTGTCATGAGTGCCCAAGACTGTTCTATTCAGGCTTCCTTTGCTCAGGAATGCAGCACCTGCAGCATCTTTAAGGGACCAGGGGAACTAATCTTCCTCCTCAGCCACCTCTTCCCTGATTTCTTGTTTCCTTCCAGAGCTTCACATTTAGAGGGGCTTTATTAGGTTGTTATTGGATGTTTCCACACAGAAGTTGTGTTGCTAATCCTAGAGCTGAGTCTCCACCTATCCTCATTCTATTAGGGTCTTTCTTTCCTTAGTGAACTTAATGTATGAACCTGTTGCTGTTAGATGCTGTCGAGTCAATTCCGACTCATAGTGACCTTATGCACACCAGAACAAACACTGCCTGGTCCTGCGCCAACCTCTCAATCATTATGCTTAAGCCCATTGCTGCTGCCACTGTGCCAATCTATCTCATCGGGAGTCTTCTTTTTTGCTGACACTCCACTATGCCAAGCACGATGCTCTTCTCCAGGGACTGGTCCCTTCTGATAACATGTGTGAGATATGACAGATGAAGTCTCACCGTCCTGGTTTCTAAGGAGTATTCTTCTTCCAACACAGTTTTGTTTGTTCTTCTGGTAGTCTAAGGTACCAGTTACCAGTTACTGTCAAGGTGACCTCAATTCATAGAAATCCAATGAGTGTCAGGATAGAACTGTACTTCATAGGGTTTTCAATGACTGATTTTTGGGATGAGAACCACCACACCTTTCTTCTGAGGTGTCTCTGGGTTGACTCAAACCTCCAACCTTTCAGTTGGTAGCCAAGTGAATTAACCATTTACACCATCCAGGGCTTCTGAATTTAAGTACTTGGGAATATTCTCTACATACAATTTTTCCCTGGCTTTTTTCTTTATGATTTTCCCCCATGTTTTATTGTGAGTTGAATGAAGGTTTACAGAACAGATCATTGGTTTTACATGCAGCAAAATCATATACTTTGCTTCTGTGTCTGGTTGCAATCCCTTCCACATATCAACAGTTAACAGTATTTGCTTCTATTCACTTTATTGCATTCCTCCGTGTGTCTCCCCCATCTTTATCTTTCCTCAGCTAACCTACCTCTTGTTGTATATTGCTTATCCTGTCACCCATGTTAATATGTGTCTACCTTCTAGCCCATGAATAATTTCCCCTTTCCCCCACACTTGTAAACATAATTTGGTTGTTGTTGTTAAGTGCCATTGAGTTGTAGAGCTTCTCCTACAGCACCATTATCAGGAATCCATAATCATCATAGATTGTTTCTTTCATCAAGAAAGCTTTTTCTTAACTTTTTACCACATTGGTCTCATACAACATTTGTTGGGGTCTGGCCTCAACGGAGGGGTGGGCTTCACGAAGGTGGGAGGTCTGGTAGGTGAAAGATATAGAATAGAAATAAAACAGACACAAAGAAGACAGACACACAAGTTTGATGCATGTCTGGAAAGGCGAGAGAGAAAGAAACACTCAGAGACCAGAGTGGATGAAAACTGACAGGCAGGTAGTCCTGCTGCCAAGAATGCATGCAGAACTAACTCCACCTCAGTCTTTTATTCTCATTTTTTGAGGAAATCAGTTACAAAAGAGAAAGAAACTATAGGTATTCACTAAAAAATGTGGTTATTCATTTGTGACAAACCCTAATGATTCACCGAAATTCTTTAAACATTTCTCTAAGAACATCATGTTCTTTTAGACTAATCTAAGATCGTTATCATGAAAAAGGTCAAGCAAGCAATTATACTTTGAAGGTTAACTTCTAGGTCCTCATGACCTGGGGAAGCTATGTGTGATCTTTCAAACGTATGCTTTAATCAAAAATGGGTAAAAGGGGAGGCTTAAAGGGTTTTTCAGCTAAAAGGCTAAGTCAGGTCTTTTTAGAGATCCTTATTTTTCCTAAACATGTATAAAGTGTGGCTTTTATTTGTGAGTAAAACAGTTAGTGTCCTTGGTTAAATTCTTAATCCTCTTCTTCTTTGCTCTCTTCATCCCTGGGGAAGGTCGGGGACAAACTCCAACCGTTCCTGAGAATGCATGACCTTTTCTCTATATTTTTCAGCCTCATTTCTGATTCCAGAAACTCAGGGGCAATTTGAGGGGATGTTGCCACTATTGTTCTAACTCATGTGGTCGGCCCAAGCAGCTTTTCTCCTAAATCATATTGGGAAGTTTCACTAGCTAACTTTAGAGAATGCAAATGCCTAGGGCAGCAATTTGCGGTTTCTCAAAGGTGCCTAACATAATTTCAACACTTAATCACAAGTGGGTGAAGGTAAGAGACTTTAGAATTTTTATAAAAAGGCTAAATTATAATTTCTAAAGAAACTTAAGCTGCCTCTGTATCTTTTGCAGGCAGAAAATACATGCTTTTGTTACTGAACAAGATTTCAGATACTTGGTTTTATTTGTCAAACTAATATTTCTTTCTTCCTTGCTTCTACAATTTCAGGGAAGGTGAAAAACAGGTTTTGACCTTTCTAAGAAGGTGTGGTCTCATCTCTACCTTCCTTTAACCCCGTTCTGGGTTCCATATCTAGATATGACAATGTTCACTGTTATTACATTTCCATATACCTTTGGAGGGAAGAAGAGCATCTGGATCAAATTGATTATACCCGGGAGCGGTTTTGGGGAGCTGCCGCCATTATCCTTTAATCAAATATTCCCAGAATTTACCATTCCATATCCTTAGGGAGTTTTTCTCTAAAACTTTTACTCGTAATTCCAACACACCTACTCCTGTTCTTCCTGAGTCATTTGAGGAGGCTTTACTGCCTCGATTCTAGGGGAAAGTTCGATTTGTACATGGACATCAAGAGTTCACACTTCAAGTTAATATCAAACATAACTAAATAATTTGGTCAGAAACAGTTTTGACATACTTGCCAGGTGGTCAGAGCTTTGCCTCTCAGAGAGATTTGTTCCCAAAACCTTGTTGTTGTTGTTGTTAAGTGCCTTTGAGTCGGTTCCGACCCATAGCGACTCTGTACAGGGTTTCCGAGGGTGTAAATCTTTACGGGAGTAGAAAGCCTCATCTTTCTCCTGCGGAGCGACTGGTAGTTTCAAACCGCTCACCTTATGGTTCGCAGCCCGATTCGTAACCACTACGCTACCAGAGTTTTGACATACTTGCCAGGTGGTCAGAGCTTTGCCTCTCAGAGAGATTTGTTCCCAAAACCTTATGTACTGCCAATATCTTCAGGGCAGTGACTTTTACAGTGGAGCCATTAAGAGAGACAATGCATACGTTGCTATCATTAGAGACCAATTTTCTCAGAAACTACAATTATTGGAGTTAGAAGCATAAAGGACAAGTACAGAATTAACAATATTAGAACCAGAGAGAATTGTACAAAGGTAGCCAAGCAGTGAGTTCGCAAAGACCAATGAACCCGGGACTTTAGGAGGTCACTTCCTTGGCCCTTGGGGTCCATGGCCCGCAATTCCAAGGAGGGCTCAAAGACTGGATTTTCGTCCACGTTGTCACTGGGCCTCAGCTTCTCAGTGCTTGCGTATGTCCTAGACAAACATTTATTCTTTTGTGATTGACTAATTTCACTCAGCATAATGTCCCCCAGGTTCAACCATGTTATGAGGTGTTCCATAGATTCATCAGTATTCTTCCACATTTTGTATGTACCTAAGTTTGTTTAACCATTCTTTTATTGATCGGCATTTAAGCTGTCCCCATCTTTTGAATGTCTCTTGTAGACAGCATATTGAAGAATCCTGTTTTCTTATCCATTCTGTTCTCTATGTCTCTTGACTGGTACTTTAATCTGTTTACATTTGGTGTAATTATCAATAGGTATGAATTGATTGCTGTCATTTTTTTTTTTTTTTTTTTGTGGTGTTGCTGGTTTCTTTGTTCGACATAATTTTCTGTACTGAGTTCCTTTTGTTTGTGGATTTTCTTTTTCTTTTAATTTCTGCTGTGTTAATGTTTACTATATCTTTCTTACTTTGATGTACAGTATAGGTTTATTATTTTTCTTTTAGGTTACACTGTAATTTATTTATTTTTTCCCTGCTTAAAACAGCCTGTTTTATCTTGAAATCTACTTGACTTCCTTGCCATTTGGAAGTTCTGTATCTACACTATTCCCTCTTTTTGCTTTGTAGTTGAATTCATTACACATTGATATCTTTGATTCCCTATTTTCAGTCTTATAGGTTTGTTTTACTTTAAATATTTCTATATCCGGATTGCGTTCTGGGTGCTGGTATTATGTATGTTAATCTCAAGTTGTTATCTGCTGTTGGTATTCAGTCCAAAGAACACCCTTCAGCATTTTTTATAAAGTTGGTCTGGTCATTACAAATTCCTTTAAATTTCTGCTTCTCAGGAAATGCCCTAATTTCACTGTCATATTTGAGGGAGAGCTTTGCTGGGTATATGATTCTTTGTTGGCATTTTTTTTTTTTTTTTAACAGTTTTGTATATGTCATCTTTTGGAAGAAGTGCAGCCAGAGTGCTCCTTGGAGGCCAGGATGGCCAAACTTTGTCTTCCATACTTCGGACATATTGTCAGAAGGGAACAGTCACTGGAGAAGGATATCATGCTTGGTAAGATGGAGGGTCAGAGAAAAAGAGGAAGACCCCCAAAGAGATGGATTGGCCAGGTGGCAGCATCGATGGACTCAAGTGTGGCAACAGTAGTGAGGTTGGCCCAAGATTGCACATTGTTTCGTTCTGCTTTGCATAAGGTCTCTATGGGTCGGTACCGACTCGATGGCACCTAACAACAGCAATATGTCAAGTTATTGCCTTTTTGCCTGATTGGTTTGTGCTGAGAAATCAGAGCTTAGTCTTATTGGTTCTCTTTTGTAGGTAACTTTTTGTTTTTCCTGAGCTGCTCTCAGGATTCTTCCTTTGTCTTTGGTTTTGGAAAGTTTGATTATGATATGCCTTCATGATTTTCTTTTGGGATCTATCCTGTTTTCTTTCTTTTTTAAGTTTTATTGTGAATTGAGTGATAGTTTGCATGGGAGAACATCGGTTTTACACTCATCATTTCGTTGCAATGATAACAATCTCCTTTGTGCATCATCATCCAACAGTATTTGCTTCCATTCCCTCTAGTTTGGTTTGTTTGTTTGTTTGTTTTTTAGGGGGATGTACACAGAGATACTCAGGGATATATAATAATTTAAACAACCATAGGACACATTCTGTAAATCTGCTTCCTGGCCACTAGCACTCAGTCTTTCTCTTTCCATGAGTCTAGAGTCCTCAGCTGCTCTTTCTCTCCATGTCCTCATCTCTGCCTTCACCTCTGGTATCACTGCCTCTCTGGATAGGGTCCCACATTCTGCTTGTGCTCTTCTCCAGCTTCTTATAGTCTTATCTTCTGGTCTTTCTTAATGTTAGGTAAGTTTTCTTCCTACAACTCTTTGACAATTTTTTCTGTACTTTTTATTCTGTTCCTGTTCTGGAATTCCAACCACCCATAAGTTGTTCCTCTTCATGGTGTCTCACATAACTCTAGACTTTCTTTGAATTTTTTTCATTCTTTTTTCTTATTGTTCTTCTAGCATACTAGTATTGAGAGATTTATATTCAAGTTCACTAATTTGGGCTGCCATTGCTGTGAATCTTCTCCTTTGCCCTTTCAATATATTGTGCATTTCTGAGATCTAAATATTAATCTTCTGGATTTATAATAGCAGGTTTTCTATTGTTTCAAAATTTGCATTTATTTTGTCTGTTTATTTTTGTACTCTTTTCCTGAATTCTTCAAAAAAATTTTTTTCTGTATTCTCTTTGATTTCATCAATCTTTCTCTCAATCCACTGAAGGTACTAAAATAACATTCTTTTGAATTATTTTTCAGTTGTTCCATTACCTTTTTCCCCTCAGAAATGTTCTCTGTGCCTGCATCTTGGTCATTTGTTTGAGCCATTCTCTCTTGCTTCTTTGTATCAGCTAAAATTGTCTGTTGTCTCTGGGGTATTATGGGTTGTCATATTTGTAAAAATGAACAGTGCAGTTGCTGGATGTGGAGGGGAGAAATCTTTGGTGGGCTCCTGCAATTAAAGTAGCTCATGAGATGACTTTGGAAGGGATGTGACAGAAGAGTTCATGGCTCTAGATAAAGTTCCTATTGGCATCAGTGTTATCTATGTTCAGGGTGTTCAATCTGGAAGTAGTTGTGGAGGCCCTTGATGGAGCTGGTTTCAGTATCTGTTAGGACCACAGGGAAGCTGGGGAGCAGAGTGACTGGTTAAATGCTGTCCTGATTGCTCTATGGGTTTTGTAGGTCTGGAGCAGAGCCCATCAGATTCTAGGCACCAAATCAGTACACCAAAGCAGTGCAGCCAGGCCCAACTCACACTGCTGTGGCTTCCAACCATTTGATTCTGGAGAGCAGGGTGGATGAAGGTGGGACGTTGTCACACCTCTGGTCCACAGGGAAGCATGGGGAAAAAGAGGAAAGCACACACCTCACCTGTGTGTGGTGTGCACGAATCTTCTCTGCCAGGTCTCACTCCACTGCCAAAGTTGCTCACAAGATGATCTAGCCACGTCTGGCCAGTCGTTCACCAGTCTCCCTCTCTCACAGTTCCAGCTTGGCCTTTCCTCCCAGCAAGCACTCTATCCACCTCTCTAATCTTTCTTCTGAAATTCTGCGTCAGTTTTTTCCTTTAAACATTGTTTATAGACATTGTTATAAATTTATATTTTAAATGACTCTGTAATATTCCAAAATTCAGATGTGTAACAATTTTATGACCTTTTCTCATGTTTGAAATCAAAGTTCTTTTTAATTCTGAAGTAACTAATACTGCAAAAAGTGTTATTTTCCTTAACAAGTCCTGGTGATGCAGTAGCATAAACAAGGTCTGCAGTTCAAACCACCAGTTGCTCCATGGGAAAAAGAGGAGGCTCTTTGCTCCCATAAAGATGTTCAGCTTGGAAACCCTATGTGGAGTTGGTATTGAGTTGAAATTGACTTGATGGCAGTGGGTTTGGTTTTTGTTTTGGTAGTGTTATTTTCTTAGCACAGTGGTGGTGGAGGTATGCCGCGGAGTTGGTTCCAACTCATAGTGACCCTGAATAGGGTTTCTGGGGCTGTAAATCTTTATGGGAGCAGAAAGCCTCATCTTTCTCCTATGGAGCAGCTGCTAGTTTCAAATTCTGACCTTGAAGTTAGCAATCCAAATAGTAACAACTACACTACCAGAGCTCCTTTTTCTTAGGATACAGTTTGCAAAAATTAAATAGTATTGTTGTTGTTGTTGTTCAGAAGGCAGGAGTTATTTATTTTTTAAAAATAGATTTCTCTATGATAGTATCATCTATGTTTCTAAATAACTTTAGGATCATTTTATTCATTGCAATTATATGAAACTGTTGTGGCTGTCTTTTTCTTCAAGTTTCTTTAGCTATCCCTCACACATCAATTACATTTGTTAATAAATTTATTCCTGAAGCATTTTATGTTATTTGTTGTAATTATGGATGGCATTTCTTTTTCCAGTATATTTTCAGAGTGATCAATGTCAGCAGGTCTGAAAGTTGTTGATTTATAAATATTTATCCTTTTTCTGGCCACTTTACTAAGTAATTTTATTCTATATTAAATTACTATATTCTATATTAAAATTCATTTGCCTATGTTTTTTAAGTTGTTCAATTGAGATTGAAACATGAATTCTTCTTACTTTTTGTCTTTGTATTGTTCAGAAATTATTGAATATTACTTTGGTCTTGGTTCCATTGGGGTCTCCTCCAGGGATGGTAGGAAATGGGTCTGTCTCCCTGGCTGGCTGTGGACATTGCTTGTCAGCACCCAGCAGTAGGGAGAGATGAGGGACCCTGCCCATGCTCCAGGTCTTGTTGTTGTTGTCAGGTGCCATCGAGTCAGCACCAACTCATAGTGACCCTATGCACAGCAGAACGAAACAATGTCCGATCCTGGGCCAACCTCACTACCGCTGCCACACTTGAGTCTGCCACCTGTCGATGCTGCCACCTGGCCAATTCATCTCGTTGAAGGTCTTCCTCTTTTTCTCTGACCCTCCATCTTACCAAGCATGATATCCTTCTCCAGCAACTGTTCCCTTCTGACAATATGTCCAAAGTATGAGAGACGAAGCTTAGCCATCCTGGCCTCCAAGGAGCACTCTGGCTGCACTTCTTCCAAAACAGATCTATTGGTTCTTTTAGTAGCCAATGGCACTTTTAGTATTCTCCACCAACACCATAATTCAAAGGCATCAATTCTTCTATGATCTTCCTTATTCACTGTCCAGCTTTCACATGCATAAGAGGTTATTGAAAATACCATGGCTTGGGTCAGGCGCACCTTAGTCCTCAAGCTGACATCTTTGCTCTTCAACACCTTAAGAATTTCCTGTGCAGCAGATTTGCCTAATGCAATATGTCGTCTGATCTCTTGACTGCTGCTTCCGTGAGTGTTGATAGTTGATCCAAGAAGAATGAAGTCCTTGACAGCTTCAATCTTTTCTCCATTGATAAGAATGTTGTTTATTGGTCCAGTGGTGAGGATTTTTGTTTTCTTGACATTGAGATGTAATCCATATAGAAGGCTGTGCTCTTTGATCTTCATCAGTTAATGTTTTAAGTCCTCTTCACTTTCAGCAAGCAAGGTTGTATCATCTGCATATTGCAGGTTCTTAATGAGTCCTCCTCCACTCCTGATGCCACATTTTTCTTCATATAACCCAGCTTTTCGGATTATTTGCTCAGCATACAGGTTGAATAAGTATGGTGAAAGATACTTGTCGCACACCTTTCTTATTTTAAAACATTCAGTGTTCCCATGCTCTGTTTGAACAACTGCTTCTTGGTCCAGATACAGATTCCTCATGAATACAATTAAGTGTTCTGGAATACTCATATTTCGCAATGTTGTCCACAGCTTGTCATGATCCACATAATCAAAACCCTTTGTTTAGTCAATAAAGCACAGGTAAACATCTTTCTGATATTCTCTGCTTTCAGCTCAGATCCACTGGACATCAGCAATGATATCTCTCATTCCACGTCCTCTTCTGCATCCAGCTTGAACCTCTGGAAGTTCTCTGTCAATGTATGATTGTATCCATTTCTGTATTACCTTTAGCAAAACTTTACTCGCATGAGATATCAAAGAGATTGATGATTTCCGCATTCCGTTGGGTCACCTCTCTTTGGAATAGGCACAAATATGGATCTCTTCCAATCAGTCGGCCAGATAGTTGTCTTCCAAATTTCCTGGCAGAGATAAGTGAGTGCCTCCAGTGCCGCCTCACTTTCTTGAAAGATTTCAATTTTTATTCCATCAATTCTTGGTGCCTTGTTCTTTGCCAATTCCTTCAATGCACTTTGGACTTCTCCCTGAGTATCATAGGCTTTTGATCATATGGTACCTCTTGAAATGGTAGAACATTAACCATTTCTTTTTGGTACAGTAAATCTGTGTATTCCTTCCATCTTCGCTTGATGCTTTCTGCTCCAGGTCTTACTGGTGACTAAATATGGCACTGTCTTGTGGTTTGTAATAGACAATCCCTTTTCATTGAAAAAAGAACCTTTTAGTGAAGTCTCCTTCCATTGCTTCCCATTTGCCTGCCCATGGGATCCCATGATGCTTGGTCACCACTCAGTGCTACACCATCCTTGTCCTCTGGATTAACTCCTTTTGTTCTTTCAGTCCCTGATGTGTGTATGGATAGGGTGTCATATATGATTTCTGGATCTGTTCCTATGTGAAGGTGGGCTATAGTTTTCTTTTTAAGAGGTTAACTTTTAGGTTTGGTATCAAAATTGTGACAAATACATAATTTTAAATGAACATTAAAAAATTTTTTTTCAGTGTTCCAAACTCATATCTGCCCAGGACCACAGACAGTGTTTCATTCTGTTGTGCGTAGGGTCACTATGAGTAGGTGCCAACTTGATGGTACCTAACAACAACAACCTCACACCTATGTGTAAAGATTATGAGTTGTTAATGAATTTGAAAGAAAGAAATACAAACCACTCAGGTCTGCAGCCTTTTGGGAAATAATTAATTTATAATATGTAGATTTTTCTTCTTTGTCTACTGATCTATTAAGCTTTTCCACTTTTTATGGAGTCATGTAAAGACAATTTCCCCAATAGATCTCTCCTTTTATTTAAAAAATTTGATTTAAGAATATACAATGGTACACAACATTCTTTCATTGCTTAAGAATTATCTTCCTATTCTTTCTTATATTGTTTTTCTCATTTTATTCATTTCTTTTTCTATCATAGCTTTACATAGTTTTGTTCATCTTAATAGATTTTCCATAGAACTGTTTTTTAATTAATTTATTTCTGCTGTTATTTTTATTGTTTTCTAACTTTCACTTCTTTTAAGGTTTTCTCTCCATATTTTGACTTCATTGCTTGTTTGTGTGTGTGTGTACTTTAAAAAAAGTAATTAAAGCTTTTAAGTTAAGTTCACTAAGTGTAGTTTTGAGTGTAATGATGTGTTTATAGTTCCTAATGTTCATTATCGTCTCAATAGTAATTTTTCCTATTTCTACTACTTCCTTGACCTAATAATTATTTAGGAGAATGTTCTTAATCCTAAGGTTATTATAGAATTTTTTTGTCTCTTTATTATTCAATACAATTTTAATGTAATGTGACTTGAAAATATATATACTTTGTGGTTTTGACTGAGGACTTTTGAACCTCCAACCTTTTGGCTAACAGTCTAGAGCGTTAACTGTGTGAATCACCAGACTGAAGATTTTTTTCATGCCTCACGTTCAATGTCCACCACTCGCCTGTCAGTGTAGCTTGCATGTTGCTGTGATTCTCGAAGTTATAACATTTGTATTTTAAAAACAGGTTTCAGATAGGCTCCCAGACTAAGACAAACTAGGAAGAAGGAGAGATGGACTACTTCCAGATATTTAGTCACTGAAAATCTTATGACTAGCAGTGGAACACTGTCAGATAGCCCCAGAATATTGAAACATGATGAAGAGGACCAGTATATTGTTAGATATAGTGCTGGAAGATGAGCTCTTCAGGTTGGAAGGCACCCAAAATATGGCTGGGGAAGAGTTGATGCGAATGGAGTAAAATTTTTGGGACCTTGATTTGCTGATGGGGCATGACTCAAAATGAGGAGAAATAACTTTAAACATCCATTAATTATTGAAACATGGAATGTCTGAAGTATGAATCTAAGAAAATTGGAAGTTGTAAAAAATGAAATGAAATGCATAAACATTGATATCTTAGGTATTAGTGAGCCGATTAGTCCCTTTGAATCTGACAACCTTATGGTTTACTATGTAGAGAATGAGAAATTGAAAAGGAATGGCCTCTCATTCATAATCAAAAAGAACATTTCAAAACAACAACAAAAAAGAACATTTCAAGATTTATCTGGAAGTATAACATTGTAATAGGATAATATCTATATGCACACAAGAAAGACCAGCCAATAAACTATTATTCAAATTTATACACCAATGACTAAAGCCAATGTTGATGAAACTGAAGAATTATGCCAGCTTTTTTAGTCTGAAATGGATCAAACATTCAATTGAGATATATTGATAGTTACTGGTGATTGGAATGCAAAGGTTGGAAATAAACAGGAAAGTCATTCATTGTGAAAATATGGCCCTGGGGATAGAAAAAATGCTAGAGATCGCATCGTGGATGTTTACAGGACCAATGACTTGTTCGTTGCAAATATCTTTTATAAACAACATAAAAGACAACTATACACATGGACCTCACCAGCTGGAATACACAGAAATCAAATTGACTCCATCTGTAGAAAGAGATGGTGGGAAAGCTCCGTATCATCAGCTAAAACAAAGCCAGGGGAAGACTGTGGAACAGACCATCAATTGCTCATATGCAAGTTCAAGATGAAGCTGAGAAAAATTAAAACAAGTCCACAAGAGCCAAAATATGACCTTGAACATATCCCACCTGAATTTAGAGATCATGTGAAGAACAGATTTGATGAATTAGATACTAAAGATGGAAGACTAGAAGAGCTGTGGGATGACATGAAGAACATCATACAGAAAGAAAGCAAAGGTCATTAAGAAGACAAGACCGAAGGGAAAAACCAAAATGGATGTCAGAAAAGACTCTAAAACTTGTTCTCCAGCATAGAGATGCTAAGGCAAATGGAAAAAATGTGGAGGTAAAAGAGCTGAATAGACATTTTCAAAGGGCAGCTTGAGAACACAAATTCAAGTGTCATAATGAAATGTGCAAAGATCTGGAATTAGAAAACCAAGAGGGAAGAACGCACTCAGCCTTTATCAAGCTGAAGGAACTGAAGATAAAAAATAAAGCTGTGACTGCAATATGGAAGGACTCCTGGTGGGGGCAAATATTGAATGATGCAGACAGCATCAAAAGAAGATGGAAGGAATATACAGAGTCACTGTACCAAAAAGAAATGGTCAGTGTTCAGCCATTTCCAGAGGTAACATAAGATCAAGAGCCAGTGATACTGAATGAAGAATTCCAAGGTGCATTGAAAGCATTGGCAAAGAAAATGACTCCAGGAATTGATGGAATACAAATTGAAATATTCCAACAAATTGTTGTACTGGAGTCACTAAGCTATGCCAAGAAATTTGGAAGATAGCACCTTGGCCAACTGATTGGAAGAGATACATATTTGTGCCCATTCAAAGGAGAATGCAGAAATCATCGGACAATATCATTAATATCATATGCAAGTAATTTTGCTAAAGATAATTCAATAACGGTTGCAACAGTACATTGACAGAGAACTGCCAGATATCCAAGCCAGATTCAGACAAGGAAGTGGAATGAGGACTATCATTGCTGGTGTCAGATGGATCTTGGCTGAAAGAAGAGAGAATACAAGAAAGATGTGCTTTATTGACTACACAAAGGCTTTCCATTGTATGGATCATGACAAGTTATGGACAACATTGCAGAGAATGAATATTCCAGAACACTTAATTGTGCTTATGAGGAACCTGTACATAGACAGTTCAAAGGGGACACTGAATGGTTTAAAGTTAAGAAACATGTGCACCAGGGTGGTATTCTTTCACCATACTTATGCTAAGCACATTATCCGAGAATCTAGATTACATGAAGAAAAACATGGCATCAGGATTGGAAGAAGACTCATTAATAACCTGTGATATGCAGATGATACAACCTTGCTTGCGGAAAGTGAGAGGACTTAAAATACTTACTGATGAAGATCAAAGACCACAGCCTTCAGTATAGGTTGTACAGCAATGTAAAGAAAACAAAAATCCTCACCACTGGACCAATAAATAACATCAAGATAAATGGAGAGAAGATTGAAATTGTCAAAGACTTAATTTTGCTTGGATCAACCATCAACACTCATGGAAGCAGCAGTCAAGAAATCAAGCAGTGTATTGCACTAGGTAATCTGCTGCACAAGATCTCTTTAAAGTGTTCAAGAGCAAAGATGTCAGTTTGAGGACTAAGGTGTGCCTGACCCAGGCTATGGTGTTTTCAGTAACCGCATATGCATGTGAAACTGGACAATGAATAAAGATTGTAGAAGAATTGATGCATTTGACTTACGGTGTTCGAGGAGAATATTAAAAGTACCTTGGACACCAAAAGAACAAACAAATCTGTGTTTAAAGAAGTACAGCCAGAATGCTCTTTGGAAATCTGATGGCCAGACTTTGTCTCTCATACTTTGGACATATTGTCAGGAGATACTGCTTCCTGGAGAAGGACATCATGCTTGGTAAAGTGAAGGGCCAGTGAAAAAGAGTGAGACCACCAATGAGATGAATTGACACAGTGGCAGCAACAATGGGCTCAAATGTAATAATGGTTGTGAGTTTGGTGCAGGACAGGGAAGTGTTTTGTTCTGTTGTGCATAAGGTTGATATGAATCAGTATTGACTCATTGGCTCCTGACAACAGCAACAACATACTTAATGGACTGTTAAGTGGAAGGTCAGCGGTTGAATCCTATCAGCCACTCTTTGGAAACCCTATACAGGATTGCCATGAGTTAGAACTGATTTGACAGCACTTAACAACAAACACAGCATGCTTACTAAATTCTTGCCAAACATTCTTCTGTTTCTGGGCCATGCAGTTGGCTGTGGGCACTAAAGTGACCATTAGGATTCTGGCTCTGAGTTGGCGTTTGAAGCTTTGAGTTCAGCTCTGACTCAGGTGGTAGCTCAGAATGGCTGCCCTCTTGTGGACATGTGCAGATGACTTTTTCTCCTGAAATTTTTTTTGGAAGTCACTGCTGGGGCAGATTAGTTGGTTCCTTCAGCATAGGCATGTTTTAGTATTAATTATTCTGGTTGTTTTGTTTGTTACGTTCCATTGAGTCGAAACCCTGTATAGGGTTTCCAAGGAGCGGTTGATGGATTTGAACTGCTGACCTTGCAGTTAGTAGTCAAGTGCTTATCCCTACTGTGCCACAACAGGACTGATGAAGCACTTTCTCAAATATATACATTTACTTGCTTTACTGCGAGGAGAACAAATTTATGACATGAGGTTAGAAAAAGATTTCATAAAGCACAAAAGAATGAATAAATTGACTTTGACTATGTAAAAGAAAAATTCCGTATGGCAAGAGTCACAATAAAAAAGGTCAAAGCTAAACAAGGCAAAATATCAGCCAACCGTTTGCTGTTGTTGAGTGACACCGAGTCAGTTCAGATTCATAGCAACCCTAGCTGGGAGAAAATATTTGAAACACATTGAATGAACTAGGAATTAGAATGCAAGGTTGGTTTGAACCACAAGGTCAGCAGTTCAAACTCACCAGCCACTCTTCTGAAACCCTGTACAGGGTTGCTATGAGTTGGAATCGACTCTACAGCACTTGACAACAACAACAACAACAAGGAACTGTTAGACATAATTAAGACAAGCCTGCCTAACCAAGGACCTGGCAATCTTTCATCTGCCATAATGGTTACAACCTGGGAAACCCTGTCATTTAGGGTCACTATTAGTAGGAATTGACTTGATGACATATAACAGCAATCAAAGAGGAGACATAGATCATCCACAGAAAGGAAAGCCAAGAAGCCAACGAGTTTATAAAAAGATGTCTAATTTCACTAGGGATAGTTGTTTTGTGCCAGCAGTCACATACTTATCTTACAGCATCACACCAAGAATTAGGAGCTTCAAAATAACAACAGCAAAACACTACATTACCTCTGTCAGTCTGGTCTGACCACATCAAGTACTGGTGAGGAGATAGAATAGGGGATGGACTCCAGTGCAGTGTTAAGGGGTAAAACTGCCCCTTTGTTTTGGAAACAAAGATCTACATGCGTACACCCTGAGTCCAGGTGTAGACTTCAAGGATGCTCCCCTGTGAGTAAATGACACAAGGCCAAGTATGCTGATGGCAGCCTCTGAAAACAGACAGCTGCATGTCCATCCACGGGGCAATGGATAAAAATAGTTGTGTGTGTGTAAGTGTGTGAGTATGTGAGTATGACTGTGGGAGAGACTATGTAAGCGTGTGTGTGTGGTCATATGAGTAAGAGTGTATGTGTGTGTGAGAGAGAGTGTCTGAGTGTATGTGGGTTTGTGGATGTGCACATATGTACCTGGAAATGGTTGAGTGCACAGGGAGCCACCAGATGGTTTAACATGAATGAATCTCCAAAGCAAAATGCTGTGGTGTAAAGATATGTCGTGGAATAAACTGTGTAGAGTGATATCATTTATGTCTAATTTAAAGCACACAGAATGTCACTCTGTAATGTGTGTGGACAACAGGGGACCGAAATCCGCATACTCGCTTGAGTGGCTCTCAATCAGAGGGCTGCAGGTTTTCTTCACCGAAACTATAACTCTACTTTCACACCAAACAGGGAAAGGGGAAAGGGGAAAGGGGACCTGAAGGTGGTGGAGATGCTGACAGGTGCCCAAGAAGGTACAGAGGTTTGTGTGGGGTCACTATACTTCTCTGGGGGATGTGCTAGGGACTCAGCCTGACCTTTATTTCTCCCCTGTCCCAGCTACAGAGTATGGAAGGTTTGCCAGCATCCCCGACATGCCATCCCAGATGCAGGCGTCCTCCCTGGAGGACTTGCTGTGCTCGCATGTCAATCTCTCCAGTGAGGATGAGGCCTCCCATGGCTGCACGGCTGCTGCCTCAGTACCCTTCAAGGCCTTCCTTGGATCCCCAGAGCTGCACCCATCACGAAGCATGGACAGGAAGCTGTCCCCGCTTCTCAGTCCTTTGCAGGATGCCTTGGCTGACAAGACCCTGATGGAGGCCCGAGAGATGGTCCGGCCCAAGAAGGTGTGCTTCTCAGAGAACAGTCTGACCTCTGGGGACAAGATGCGGAGGAGCTACTACCTCAGTGGTAAGGCAGGCACCGAGGGCACATGAAGTGTGGGCTGGGATGCAGGCATGGGTGGGGGATCACTGTGGGGCACAGATTGGGAGTGCAGGACACAGGACACAGGTCCAGGGCACAGGGTGTGAAACATGGACATGGGACACAGGAGACACCGGCCCCATGGGCAGAACACAGGGCACAGAGCCTGGGGCACAGTGTGGGATGCAGGGTTTGGAGCATGGGCATAGGATGAGGGCACAAGACAGGGACAGGGTCACAAGGTACAAGGTAAAGGGTACAGTGTTTGGGGTATGAACCACACCCTGTGACATGTGATGCATACCCATGCATAGGTATATTTGCAGCCAAAGTAAAGACCCATTTACAAATGTTCTCTGTCAAACCCTTATATATTTGTAGGTATACACACACGCTCTCTCCCATACCCGTTTAGCCTGTGTATCTATCTACGTATCTACCCATAAAACACTGTTGTTGCAAAGTTGTGTATATAACAATACTTGCTGCTATCCCCTTTAATCCTTGCATCCTGTCTTCACCATTTTTCTTCCAACCTCCCTCTTGTTGTATATTGCCTTCCTTGTCACCTGAGTTAACATGTGTCTACCCTCTAGCCAGTGAATTGCTTTCCCTCCCACCCCTTTTGTTGTTTGTTGTTAAGTGCTGTTGAGTCAGTTTTGACTCATAAAGACCTTGTATAGGATTTCCGGGGAGTGACTGGTGGGTTTGAACAGCCAACCTTGTGGTTAGCAGACCAGTGCTTATCCTACAATGCCACACGAGGACTCCACCCCTGATAACCATCTAAGCATGTTTGTTTTAGCAAGAAAACCTTTACGTGAGTTTTTGCAATAGTGGTTGCATACAATATTTGCCCTTTGGGGATAGACTAATTTAACTCGACATAATGTTTTCCAGGTTTGTTCATGTTATGAGGTGTTTTGCAGATTCATTATTACTCATAAGTGTTGCATAGTATTCCACTGTTCTATTATCCGTTCTTTTATTGATGGGCATTTATGTTGCTTCCATCTTTCTGCTATTAATTATTGTGCTGCAGTAAATATGGGTGTGCATATATCTACTCATATCCTGGCTCGTATTTCTTGAGGATATATACTAAGTAGAGGGATTACTGGGCCAAACAATATGGCTGTTGCCAACTTTTTGTTTATTATTATTATTGTGAAGGTTTACATTCAACAAATCATACACTTTGCTTCATTCAATGATTGCAATACCTTCCATGTATCATCAGTTAATAGTATTTACCTTTATTCATTTTCCTTCTTGTGTCCCCTGCTACCTTCTTTTTTCCTTTGCCAACCTGCCTCTTATTGTATATTGCCTGCCCCATCACCCATATTAACATGTGTTTATCCTCTAGCATATGAATAATTTCCCCTTCAATCCCTGTAACCATCATAGAATGTTTATCAAGGAAATTTTTTCTTAGCTTTTTACAACAGTGTTCTCATACAATATTTATCCTTTTGTGATTGACAAATTTCACTCAGGATAATATCCTCCAGGTCCAACCATGTTGTGAGGCGCTTTGTCCTTCAATGTTTTGCAGTATACCATTGTATGTATGTACCAAAGTTTGTTTAACCTTCTTCCATTGTTGGGCATTTAGACTGGCTGTCTCCTTTTTTTTTTTTTTTCTATTGTGAACAGTGCTGCTATGAACATGTTGCAAAGTGCCAGCTATCAGTTCTGACTCATAATGATCCTGTGTAGGGTTTCCAAGGAGCATCTGGGGGCCTTGAACTTTCAACCTTGAGGTTATTCTTGAGGAAATACACCAAGTAGAGGAATTGCTAGATCATGCGGTATTTCTATTTCCAACTCATTGAGACAGTGCCATGACATTTTCTACAGAGGTTACAGTCCCATTATCAGTATTGGAAAATCCCAGTCTCTTGTCAGCATTTGCTGTTTTTTAAAACTTTGCTATTTATGCTCAAGTCAAAATGGATGTCAGAAGAGACACTGAAACTTGCTCTCCAGTGTAGAGATGCTAAAGCAAATGGAAGAAATGAGGAGGTCCAAGAGCTGAACAGAAAATTTCAAAGATCAGCTCGAGAAAATAAAGCCAAATATTACAATAAAATGTAAAAAGATCTGGAATCAGAAAACCAAAAAGGAAGAACACGCTGAGCATTTCTCAAGCTGGGGGAACTGAAGAAAAAATTCAAGCCTCGACTCTCGTTATTGAAAGATTCTCTGGGTAAATTATTGAATGATGTTGAAAGCATCAAGAGAAGATGGAAGGAATACATAGTCACTGTACCAAAGGAAATGGTTAATGTTCAACAATTTCAAGAGGTGCACTGAAGGAACTGGCAAAGAACAAAGCACCAGGAATTGATGGAATAAAAGTTGAAATCTTTCAAGAAAGTGAGGTGGCACAGAAGGCACTCACTCATTTCTGCCAAGAAATTTGGAAGATAACTATGTGGCTGACTTATTGGAAGAGATCCATATTTGTGCCCATTCCAAAGAGAGGTGACCCAATGGAATGTGGAAATCATGTGACAATCTCTTTGATATCCCATGTCAGCTTGAGGACTAAGGTGCGCCTGACCCAGGCCATTGTGTTTTCAATAGCCTCATATGGATGCGAAAGCTGGACAGTGAATAAGGAAGATTGTAGAAGAATTGATGCCTTTGAGTTGTGGTGTTGGAGGAGAATACTGAAAGTGCCATGGACTGCCAAAAGAACCAATAGATCTGTTTTGGAAGCAGTGCAGCCAGAGTGCTCCTTGGAGGCCAGGATGGCTAAGCTTTGTCTCTCATACTTTGGACATATTGTCCAAAGGAAACAGTTGCTGGAGAAGGATGTTATGCTGGGTAAGGTGGAGGGTCAGAGAAAAAGAGGAAGACCCCTAATGAGATGGATTGGCCAGGTGTCATCATTGATGGACTCAAGTGTGGCAGCGGTAGTGAGGTTGGCCCAGGATCAGACATTGTTTTGTTCTACTTTGCATGGGGTCGCTATGAGTCGGTTCTGACTCAATGGCACCTGACAACAACAACAACAATACAGAAATGGCTGCAAGCATATGTTGACACAGAACTTCCAGAGGTTCAAGCTGGATTCAGAAGAGCCTGTGGAATGTCATTGCTGATGTCCAATGGATCTTGGCTGAAGCCAGAGAATATCAGAAAGATGTTTATCTGTGTTTCATTGACTATGCAAAGGCTTTCAATTGTGTGGGTCATGACGAACTATGGACAACATTGCAAAGTATGAGTATTCCGGAACACTTAATTGTGCTCATGGGGAATCTGTACCTGGACCAAGAGGCAGTTGTTCAAACAGAACATAGGATGCTTTATTTTGAGTTATGTGATAGTTTACATGGGAGGACATTAGTTTTACATTGATCCCGCTGTATGTCGTTTCCTTGCCATGGTTACAATTCCCTCGATGCACCATCCACCAACCACAGGGCATACTTCGCAAGCCTGCCCCCAGGTCGTCAGCACACAGGCCCGCTCCCTCTCCGGGTCCAAAGTCCCCAGCCACTCCATCTCTCCGTGTCGTTGTCTCTGCCTTCATCTCTGACATCACTGCTTCCCTGGGTAGGGTTCCGTTCCGTTCTCCGCTCTTCTCCCTTGATGGTCCCAGAGACCTCGCCCCTAGACTGCAAAGTTAGTCCCTCCCCTCCATTTGCTACAAAACATCTATCTTTACATTTCCAACCCTCACAATCAGTCCTGATAGCAATTATTCACCATTGTATCACAAGAGACCTATCCTCATCTCCTTTCCTCAGCCCCACTTAGACAAATTGGATACTACTCAATGGAGATTCTACCTTGCTCCACGCCCTCTGGATCTAGGTTCCCTCTTGAAAGCTTGTAAGTCAGTCACTTCTTGCCTCTGTAACCCCCTCATTCTGGGTAGCCAATGTCCAAGTTGCCCATCCCTGTCCTCTCCTTGTGTGGAGGGGGTGGGAGTGATCCTCGCTGTGAAGATTAGTTCCCTCTTTTGAGCTACTGCTTCCATAGGTGTAGGTCAGGTTCATCAAATTGTACCAGATTATTATTTTTGTCCTCTTCTTTCTTCTTCTAGTTGAGCTCTGATCATCCAGCCACTGAAGCCAGGTCAGGTGGGTATTCTCTACAAGTGTGGGTGTACTTATGCATGTACCTCTCTTCTTATCAACTGGATGCTTCACTCTCCACTCTAGTCCTCTGTGGCTATGTCACTGACTCTGGGCCCAAGAGTCCCCAGGTCTTGCCACATGGCTGGCCAGCCAGGTCTCCCGCCGGGTTTGAACGTTGTAGGGCTTAGCTTGCAGCTCCACTGCTGCCCTTCCCTCACTTCCCCTATTGGCGATCAACATGGTCACCGATCAGAGCACGTATTCCCATTGGGTCCCAGCCTTCAAAGGAGGTTTGCATTGAGGGGACGACCACTTGCCTTGATGGCTCCTGGGTGAGCCACTTGTTTGTTCTTGTAGTAATCAGTCGATCTGCCTGTATTGTTTTGTATTTTTCCTGTCAGTCTTTCTTTCAAGAAGTATCTTCTGTTCTTCTGGCCGTTCCAGGCTGGTCTGCTTGTCCTTTAAAGTGGAAATTTCCCCTCAGAAGATTATGGATGCTGTTCAGAAATCCACCTATGGTCTTGTGTAATACAGAGACTCCTCAGGAAGCCTCCTTCACTGGGCACATTGTAGCCGCATTTTAGGTATTCTAATCAGTTATAGGCTGAAGACAGACTTACAAGCTTTCTATGGTGATATTTCTGGCTATTCCTTTCTCTCCCCCTCAAGTGTCTATTTTATAATGGTCTGCCAGTGAAACCAAGATTCAAAAGACAGCCAAGCATCTTAACATTATTTCCCCCCTTTTCCACATTCCAACCATGTCTCAATCCCTGTATCCCAGAGCCCTGATGTTCCAAGGTTGTGCATACATCATTATTTACCTTTGTCCCACTTAGCCCATGCAAACTTGCCTAGTTGTTTGCCCATCTGCTTTGTTTTTCCATTCCCCTCCTTCTTCTTGTATATTGTCCCCCCTCCCTAGCACCCAAACTATCCTGTGTTTATTCCATGCCCTGTGCTCCCCACCTTTCCCTCCCTCCCCTCACCCCACCACCCAGTAATGAGCAAAGAATACCCCCCTTTAGTATGCATTATTTTTCTTAGTCTTCCCCCCCCCAAGAATCATCTTGTATATATATATATTTTAATTTTTAATGTTTTATTGTGAATTATATAATAGTCTACATGGGAGAACTTTAGTTTTACATTCATTCTGTCGTATATCGTTTCATTGCCATGGTTACAATCCCCTCTATGCATCATCAACAAACCAAAGGGTATACCCTGCAAGCCTGGCCCCCCACACTTCCCTCCCCCCCAGTCTTCAGCACACAGTCGCTCTCCTTCTCTGGATCTAAAGTCCCCATCTGCTCCATCGCGCCACATCATCGTCTCTGCTTCCATCTCAGGCATCACTGCTTCTCTGGATAGGGCCTCGCTCTCCGCTCTTCTCCGTTGATGGTCCTAGGGACCTACGCTCCTAGACTGTAAAGTTAATCACTCCGTTCCTTGCTATAAAATGTCTACCTTTACATTTCCAACCCTCACAATTAGTCCTGATAACAATTATTCACTATTGTATCACAAGAGACCCAATGGCATTTTATTTCATCAGCTCCTCCTAGACAGATTGGATACTACTCACTGGGGATTCTGCCTTCCTCCAGGTCTCCTGGCTCTAGGTTCTCTCTTGAAAGCTTGTAAGCCAGTCACTTCTTGCCTTTGTAGCCACCCCCTCTCCCCATTTTGGGTAGCCAATGTCCAAGTTGCCCATCCCTGTCTACTCTGTGTGTGGAGGGGATGGAAATGATTCTTGCTGTAAAGATTTGTTCCCTCTTTTGAGCTACTGCATACATAGGTGTAGGTCAAGTTCATCAAATTGTATCAGGCTACTCTTTTTTTCCTCCTTTTTCTTCTTCTGGTTGAGCTCTGATCATCCAGTCATTGAAGCCAGGTCAAGTGGGTATTATCTGCAAGTGTGGGTGTTCTTGTGCAT